>NW_009647421.1:1352251-1453434 GCF_000708025.1 Charadrius vociferus | reverse complement strand
AAGTGTTTTAGAGAAATACAGTATTTAATGTAATTTTATGCAGCCACAAAATGTCCATATCCTTGGTGGTGAAAACCAGGATAGTGCCATTGAAGTGAATGAAACTTTAGATGATGACAGGTTACGTCTGTCTGAATGACTGATAATGCCTATTATAATGTACTTGTGCTGCAATGCTAAGATACTGTTTTCAGTGCATCTGGAAAATGGACTGAACGTGTGACTGAGAATAAAAAAGTTTTACAGACATGAAAAATGTCTCACGTTTTGCTTGAAGCAAGCTTCTCTGTGTTTCAAAATGCTCCTGCCAGCCTGTAATGCTGGAAGTAACAATTCTTAGCGATGATTTTCTAGAGTACTTCTTAGGGAACAACTTCTTTTTCTTTGGGAATAAGCTTCACTTGTTGCTGAGGAAGAACAGAGCTAAAGCCATTGTCTGACTGCATCCATAGATTTTCTTTTGGAAGTCTTCATATAAATTATCAATGCCAGGAGAATTGTTGGGTTTGTCTCACAAAGATAACGTACACATTATCTACAGAACAGAATTGCTTTACACAAATGCAAAATATTTACACAACAGGGTTTTGTTATGAGTTCTTGAATCCTGGGGGAACAGTAATACTAAACTTCGTTAGTTCTACTGCCCACTTGGCCACATAACTGTTGTTTGCTAGCATAGGCCTTCAACCAAACAGAAATGGCCACTATTATCTCTGTAAAGTTGCCTGAAGAGAACAACATTCTGTGAAAGTATCCTAACTGAAAGGGTCCTTGTCGTGCTTATTGAACACTACTAGGCATTGATCTCTTGATAATGTATTATGCAAACTGAGGGCAGTTGCATGCGTATTAGCTGACAAGTTGCTGCTGTGGGAATTGTACATCTGGCACCATCACTCCAGTGACCAGCATCCCACTTCTATATCAGGTCTGGTCTATAGTAGTTCAATCTGAGCTGTTAATTTACTTCAGAAATGAAGTATTTCCCACATGGCAGAGAAATTCTCTAAGTGTCATTTCAAAAAAACCATATATTTTACATTTACTAAATCCAAAAAAGGAGACAAATCTTGTTATTGTTTTGTGTTACGAAACATCATCTCATTGAGGTGAAAGGCTATAGAATCATATTAAATGATTTTTCCAGTGCCTTTTTCCCCCCTGGTGTTTGGTCTACCTAGTTCAGGGACAGACATATTTTAAAAAAAAAAAACAAAAACAAAAGAGATGACTAAGGCAAATGTGGTTCTCTGTGCTCACCAGTATATTTTGGTGTCCTAGCATTGTGCTTAACCCACTTTTGCTAAAACTGTGTGTGAAGTTTATCTGACTGAGCACAGTCTCAGTAGCTAAAAGATTTCAGAGGTTAAATAGAATAATGTCAAATGGATTCATTAGTCCATGTAGTTTACAGTCCCTGTAGAAATCGAGTTTGCAAATGGATGCAGAGATGAAGTTGGCCTTACATCTGAACTTCCTAAATCTATTGGCAGTCAACATATATTCTAGGGAGATGAGCATCAGCTAACCTCTTACTAAAAATGCAGGCAAGTGGGAAATAATATGAAAGCTATACTTGGGCCCTGTGGAACGGGAGAGCATCTCTTCTAGTTGTTCTGACACAAGGAACTTGTACAGCTCCTAGTGGAGCTATGCAGCTATTTCCATGGCCTTAACGTTGCGGCAAAATCTTCTAGCACTGACAGATTATGCTTTGGAGGCCTGTTAAACATTTAGCCATGGTGAACACTAAATATGCCTCAGCAACAGTTTTATTGCTGTATGAGGTACTTGTTTCAGATGACTGGGTCGTATGTGTAGTATTGATCTGAACTGGTGAGCAGTTCAGTTGATTTAGAACAGGTTATTATATGCATTTAATTTCTGAAAATTGTCTCTGAAGTCTTGCAGTGCAGAATACCTATTCTTTTAAGAAATTGTTTCTTTTAACATTACTCATTAAAAACATTTTGTCTACATGACTGTATTTGCTAAAATTGAGCAGCAAACCCATTAACATGAGGCTTAAATAGCTGAGATTTTTTTACTCCCAATAGTGTTTGACATCTTTGAGGTATTTAGAATAAACAACAGGTAACAGACCTAAATCTAGGGTTTTTTTTCCACTAGTGTCCAAGGGTTGGTCAACATAATAAAGTAACTCTTCTTCTACAGTTAATGCACTCCCTTCTCTAAGATCTTCCGGTGTTTTCCTTTAGTCAGTGGGGAAGATGCTTACATCTTGGTTTATAACAGAACCTGAACAATTAAAGTCAAGTTTGCATTTTTCATTGAGATGAAAGAAGAAATTTCTTTCTAATTCAGGTGTATAAGGACAGAGATATGGAAGAGGGCTGCCTACATAGCTATCAAGTTATAGAATGTAAAAGTGATCATTTTCAGCAAAAGCAATTAGTTTAGAAGAAGTGCTCAGATAATTGATTTTATACCAAATGATACTTATATTTGCTGGTAAAGCGTTCTGTATGTGAAAGTTTTTCAGTTGTTCTCTGCTTTGAAATGATTAAATAGAAGTAAACAAGCAGGAATTACATTTGGTGAGGACGCTTCAGTTTTTTTCCTGGCTGTCATCTCCACTCCATTAACTCTTGTCTTCATCTGTTGACTTGAGAGCATCCTAAGGCAATGTGCTCTTCTTGAAGCTATGTCTGCAACCTGTTGTAGAATTCTGACTAGAACAGAATATTGCTGCCTGCTCCTTCAATGAATTCTCAGCAGAGCTTTGCACTATGTACTCCAGAGCATGCTCTAGTTTTTAGGTGGTTTTTAACTGCATTCAAGATGTTGATTTTACTGTAAGACCTCGTATGATTTTGTTACAGATAATTTCTCTAGGCATCTTCTGGCCTGTAAGTTAAATTTAGTTCAACAGCTAACTTCCAACAACTACAATAGACAAAGATATTATAGTATCTCATTGTAAAAGACTGATGATTTCATTCAACATCTCAGTATCCTGGACTTTAATCTCCCAATGAACCATAGAGTGCCTGTCTTTGTAAGTGTAATGTTCACATTTTTATCTTTCAGTTGAGTCTTTTTAAAGAAGGAGTGGGTGTTTGTGAAAGGCTTGGGGGCAGGGAGTGTTTCTTTTAAATTTTTAGACATTTTGAGCCACGTGATGAAGCACTTGATTCTGTGGGTGTATTGTTAATCTTTTTAAGATGTCCATGCAGATTTGGTTATTATGTTTATACATTTGTGCATTTAATAAATGCATGTTTTTGTTTAAAATTAACATCTTTGATATATATATTATGGTGTATTTGCTGCTTTAAATGTGGTAATAAAATTGTGAACAAACTCTTCTAGGCCTCTAATGCATTTATACAACATATAAAGGCACTGTTCTTGTAAATATACCTACATCAATGTACCTATTTATTCACACTAGTGGTGTTCAGCCATCTTTAATTTGTGGCTCCTTAAAAATTTTCTAATGGAAATGTGGACATTTTAGAAATACGCATAGATTACTGTATGTCACATCTGAGTTTTCCATGGAGCCTTCAAAAGTATTGCAGATTCCTACAGTCCACAAAACACTGTTTGAAAACCACTGCGTTATTCCAACAAAAAGATAATCTATGTTGATTCCCTCTTAATCAAATCATGCAGTCATAAATTGACTAGTATTATAAAAATATGGATTGGCTCATTGTTGCATTTGAAAAATATGAGGAAAAGTTCACATTATAAACAAAATGATTAATTTTTTTTATGACAGATTTACAGTGTAATTCTGTTAAAACTGTTAATTGTCTTGGCTGTACTATTTTCAGTTTGTATTATGCTGTCAACTCTGGCTATTAGAAAAGTAAAGGAAATTTGTGTCGGGTATAATTCAGTCTTCTGCCTGTAATTCAGGCCGGGCGGGATGGGGCTTTGAGCAAGCTTGACTAGTGGGAGGTGTCCCTGCCTATGGCAGGGGGGTTGGAACTCGATGATCTTCAAGGTCCCTTCCAACCCAACCCATTCTATGATTCTGTGACTCTGCTTCTCCTTTACTGAGTTTAAAACTGCAAACAAGGTATAACTTGATATACAACAAGATATACTTGAACATGACTGGATTAATTAAACAACACTGTACTGTGCTATTTATCAAGATTTAGTGGGGGCATCTGTTTATGACATGGTTCTGACTTTGTCTCCTTTCAATTTATCTACTGTTCTTATAACTTTCAGTGTAATTTTTGCCAAGAAAAAAGAATCTGTTTTGTTTTGTTTAGCTTTTTGAGACAGGAATAGGAGGAAAGGTTACTTTCTACTTACATACACATACCAGAAAATGAATATTTATTTAAAACAATTTGCATGGAAAATTTAAGGAATTCTTAGACAAAAAGAGACCATGATTTAGTGATGTACCTGTAATTACAGCTTAAGACTGAATTCCTAACTTGTCATCATAATGAAAGGTTTTCAGTAAAGAAATATAAGTTATATTAATGGTATGTGATAATGCCATTCTCCAGTATCATCAGTCAGAAATGCACTCCATTTTGAAGAAAACAAGAATATGGGTGAGCTGGGGCTTTTTTCACTGAAACTGTTATGTGAAAGTAAAGTATGTTTTTCATCACTTTCACTAAAGTTCAGAAGACTGGAGAAGAGGTCTTGCAGTTTGGGGATTTCGTTTGCTGGAATTTTCTGTCTTCTTGGAGGCTTTGGGAGTGACTTTGTCATAAAGTCTGTGGAAACTGGAAAATAGAAGAGTAGAGAAACTTCGACATCTCCAAATCTCTAGCTAGCTTTATTCTTTTCTCTTTTCCTTGCCTTCTTTGTCATGGATCTATCATCCTTTGAATAGTAATAGGCCAATAGCAAGGGAGAAAAAATTCTGCAGATTTCTTCTGCTTACAGCAGTTTGCTGGCAAAAAAGTTGGTGGCAAATTAGTGGGTAAATGGAGAGCATCAGCCATAATGGAGTTTGTGTCTCTCACCACTAGTGAAAGTTGGCTGATGTAAATGTATGAAACTTTTTCTATATGTGAATATTTTTTTTCCCCCCCTGCATGATAAGGCTTGATTTAGTGAAGCAGCTTCAGTTTCCTGAATTTTTAACGTGGCTATGTTGTGGAGTGCAGTAAAAGAGAATTATGGCTTCTGTTCAGTTTACCATTCTTAAAAGATAAGTATTCCATACATCTCTGAAATGTATATGGTTGTAGTCTCTCAACAACATCTTACTCATTTCCTTTGTGATTCTGCAACTTAACACATTTGTGGATATAATTTGTTTGCCAAAGTAAATTAAAAAGACAGTTTATGGATAATTTTTAATGATCCTCGTTTTAGTGTCACTTGCATTGGAAATAAATCAGTAGTTAATAGTATAGACTCATTGTTCTTTTGGGTTTGAGCATTCTTCTGGGTTTGATTCCATGTTGAATTTTACTGTTCAATTTACAGATGAAGCACTTGGTTTTCATCATTACTTAATGCTGTAGAAGCTATGATTTTCCTAAGTATGACAAACAAAAGGGCTGAAATTAAAAACCAAGTAGCAGATAGAATTGACAGAAAATACTTGAAATGGCTGGCTTCAGAAAGCCGGAAGAAGAGTTATCACATGTAGACTTAGCAGAAGATGCTGTTACCTAGCCTTGTCCTGACTGATGTCCTAGCTAATAATGGATTTTACAAGGTAGGTTCTATGCAGCAGCATATTTTTTTGAACAATCAAGTGCAAGGGATAGAAGTTTACAGCAGTAAGCACAGAGTTCTGGCACAAGTACTGTTTTGGATGAAAAGAAATTTAAACTTTTTTTTGAAACAATTACTGTCAATATGATTGAAGACAGAGATAGTGAGGCAAAAAGCAATAACAACAAAATGTGGTGGAAGTCCATTTCAGGTTTGGGGACGTATTGTCTGCAATATAGTAGAACAAAAGACATCTAGAATAAAAGCAATGCTGAGAAAAACAGAGATATTGATCTATTGCAAGGATCAAAATTATTTTTTTACACTACATGCACAAAGGTGTGTTTGGTGTTGAAAATTATCTGTAGCAGCACTGTTGATATTTCTGAGAAATGTTCACAGAAACTGATGGCTAGTAGAGAGAGAGGGGAAAAAATACTTCTTTAACTCCTTGGCAGAAGTTTGTCTTGCCTTTTTTCCTCTTACTGTTAAAGAAAAGAGGAACTATGGATTTGGGTTTGAATGTCATTATACTCTGCTTTTCTTTTGGGTTCCTTCATGCCTGGTCAGTAGCTTGTGTGAACGTACAATTTGACTAAATAGTAATAGTTTTGGAATTTCAGTATCATGCAAATTAGATATGAGTTTGGAAATAACTTACCAACATATCTCTCGCAAGAAAAGTGCCTTTGTATGCATACACTTGAAATTTCTTGACCCAGAACATTTAGCGAGGACTGAGGCCCTGCCACGTGTATACCGAGTGGTCTGTAATGGAACGTAGAGCAGTACAGTCTCTGTTAAAGCTGTCAGAGGACAAGCCAAAGAAAAGTGAAATTATCTGCTGATATCATGTATCTGGAAATTTCAGTTAGTAGCAGTTAAGCTTTCACTTTTATGGTCACTATTATGCTAACATTACAACTGCTTACCCTTCTAGATTACAAAACAGAGAGTGATTCACCACGTTCTTCCTCATAAAATTAAAAAATTCATGTTCAAAAGTATAAATAACATTGAATCGAATTATTCTTCTGACAGAAAGGAGCAAATGTGTTTCTTCAGCCTGTGTGGCTGCTTACACATCAAGAAAACATTTCAAAACTGGTGCAGATGTGCTATAGATAGATGCTTTCCACTCTCTGTCAAGTTTCCATGTATACCAGTTTTCATCTGAACAATGTTTGAATGTTTGGACCGTTCCCATGAGCTAACATTTTCTTAATTTTTAAAAAATTTTACCTGATAACGCAACAGACTGCTTTGACGTTCCCAGAAAGATTGTTCTTACAGAAAACAAGGCAAGATTTTGGACCCATTTATCTGAATGATACCGCTGTTGAAGGGGGGGACTTTTCCTGTGACAAAGTGAAACAAAGGGTTTTCTGAAAGACTTAAATGTAGCTCCAATAGATATTTCATAGCACCATATTTAGGGTGCAAGTTTCAAACTTTATTAATGAGTAAAGATACCAGAACTTGAAACCTCCAGTGGTTTTCTGACTTAAGGTGTGTTTCTATGTGACTGTTACTATTATCACTAAGATGACTTTCACTTTAGCTTGCATTCAGTAGTTTATTAATTTGTGTATATCTATGCATAAATGAACACATGCAGTGTCATTAGAAATTTCCAAACATTATTGAGCAATGTCATACCTACAATTAGTCAGGGACCTTTTTCTTCCTCCTAGGTTTTATCACAGATAGTACTCATAGACATTGCCTATCATTTATGGCAAATGTGTTTAATATGATTTTCAAACCTGCATAAAGAAAATTTAATACTTTGTGTATCAAAAATTGTTATTGCCATGAGAGCACAATCTGTAAAGAAAAGAAATAGCTGGTGCACAAACGGACTTTATTACTGAACCATGTAGCTCCCAGTCAGCTTTGGTTGACCTTATACTTGGGCCACTGGTTATATCCCAATCTGCAAACAAGGAGTATCTTTTTCAGTATTAAGGCATTCTACTTTTCGGAAAAATTAGTACCTGATACAAAATTGGAGAAATTTTTGTCTTCTAAAGTAGTGTTGTCTTTATGCGTGCCAATTCTTTTGTCTGACTGATCAAAAAAAAATATTTTTACTTCATTAAAAACTTGATTTTTATTTCAGTTTTTAGTTTCTTTTGAACAAGGTGACATGAATGAAGTTGCTAGGTAAGCCATTGCATTCTTACATAACAACATAAAAGAAAGACGCTTCCATGTTAAGCATCCAAAAGGAAAATTAATGCCCACTAAGCAGCTTAGATAAGGAGAGGCTTTAGCAAGCAACATGGCTGTGCATTTTTATTTTGTTGAAACCATATTTATATTGTAATTTGGGGGTTTTATTAATGCGTAGAAATTATCTAATTGGCATAAACTTTTCTGTATTTTCTGATTCCCAGTTTTGTCAGTGAGAAAAGATTCTACTGTGCTAAACTGCTTTCCTGTATAGTTCCCAAGAAAATGGCCTTTATTATTAAGGGAATAGATTAGATGCCTAAATGTGAAGTACACTGGAGAAATACTTCATAAAACAAGTATTTTTCAAGCCCTTAGGAACTAACATTTTCTGTTTGCATTTCGTCATGCTAATTATTGTTTAAAGAGTTCCTTAGGTGATTACATTCAGCTAATTTTATGAAGTTTCATTCTATTCGTTACACAGGACAGCTAATTAATGCTGGAAATGTTATTATTCTGAGGAAGATTGTGTAACTGTTCAGCTACAAACATCTTGCAGATGTACTGTAGGTGTCATTTTAAGGCAGTTTGATGACTGCACTGAAATATTCTTTAAGAAATTACAGATAAATTCATTTTTTTCATGTAAACTCGGCTTTAGCTGTCGTACTAGAGTATTCACAACACATTTCAGATATTTAACAGTGAGGATCTTCAAAATGAGTTCACTGAACGTAGTTCCTTCATTATTTTTCAAGCTTGTTTGTGATGATTCACAGTATGGAACCTTTTTAAATTATCTTCATTTCTCCCTGTCAGTTGTACTCACTCTCAGCATCCAGTTGTATTGATTTATATGAACAACCTCAGTTTCATTAGTCATAATGAAATTAATGGCAAGTTACATCACTTTTGTCTGACTGTGTTTTCCAAAGCAGAACAATATAACTGCATTGGAACGTAATAAATGTTATGTTAACAGACACAAAATCCTGTGTTAAAGTTAATTTATGTTGAGCTGTGGAGTGATACATGCTGACAAAAACAGAAAAATGCAAAATTGAGGCTGACAGTCTGTCCTTCCCTGATTGTATAGATTTGTTGCAGCACATGCAGTATGTAACTTCATGCTGTGATTTGGGACTTAAGCAACAATCAGCACAATAGGAAACAGTCAGAGCAGTCTGTCAGCCACTGCATAAAATTTTATTGGCCTTTTTGGATATCTTTAAAGATCTAAAAGATACTTTTAGGAATACATTTTAACTCAGCAATTTTAAGAAAAGTATTATATCAGTTCCCGGGTTGATCAAAGTAAAATAAATACTTATCGATTATGTATAAAAGCATGTATTTCAATCTTATTTTATTTTTAATTAAAAAAGGGACATAGGATTACATCTTAACAACGGCTTAAAATGTATTTTGGCAAATATACATGTGATTCCGTTATGTATTACTGCACAGCTGGAAGATTAATCTGGACCTTGAATTCGTTGCATGAACCCTCTTTGCACCTTCTTCTATGAGTGTCCAGTCTTCTTTGTTTGTGAAGATTCAGTTCTTCTTCACAAAATTGAGTGCTTGTACTTCTGCTGATCATTGCAAAGCCTTTAACAGCAAATGGTATTCCCAGAGCTGTCTTGAACACTCATGTACAAATGTAGTCAGGCATAATTAGATAAGAAGTCTGCACAAGCTTAAAGTTGTAAAATAGATACTATTGCTGCCTATATTTGTATCATCCTGCTGTGTCCTAGCTTCATAGCCTCTCCTCTCCTACTTGGTCTTCCCCCAGTAGCAGTGGAAATAGAAACAACATTGTTCCCACTATACTTGCACTATATGTATTACTCCTGTGTAATCACATTGGTTGGTGACTGCCTTCAAAAAAATGTTGCTGGTGCTCAGATTCAGTTTGGGAAGAGCTATGTTGTCCCATAGCTATAGCTGTCCAAATGCTTTTGAATCACAGAATCATAGAATCATTTAGGTTGCAAAAAACCTGTAAGATCGAGTCCAACCATAAACTAACACTGCCAAGTCCACCACTAAATCGTGTCCCTAAGTGCCACATCTACATGTCTTTTAAATACCTTCATGGATGATGACTCAACCACTTCCCTGGGCAGCCTGTTCCAAAGGCTTAATAACCCTTTCAGTGAAGGGTTTTTTTCCTAATATCCAGTCTAAACCTCCCCTGGTGCAACCGAGGCCATTTCCTCTTGTGTCACTTGTTACTTGGGAGAAGAGACCGACCCCCACCTTGCTACAACCTCCTCTCAGGTAGTTGTAGAGAGTGATAAGGTCTCCCCTCAGTCTCCTTTTCTCCAGGCTAAACAACCCCAGTTCCCTCAGCTGCTCCTCATAAGACTTGTGCTCCAGACCCCTCACCGGCTTCCCCGCTCTTCTTTGGACACACTTCAGTACCTCAATGTCCTTCTTGTAGTGAGGGGCGCAAAACTGAACACAGTATTCGAGGTGTGGCCTCACCAGCTCTAGGTGTTTAGAGAAACTTTCTAAATATAATAGCTGTATTAATGTTAGTTTCATAGATTTCAGACTTCTTTTTTTTACCGCTGTGGAAATGTCATAGTAGTATGTCAGTCACATCACTAGGTAATGTCTACTATTGCTGCTGTTTTTCAGATTGCTGGTCTAATATAAGCCTAAGCATATCTCCATTTCTTCAGTGTGTTTTAGACTAATTCTGATTTTTTTGTTACCATCTGAAGCTGAATAATTTCCTCTTTCTGGAATCTTGACTTCTTGAATCTTCTCTTTTTAAAATAGTGTCTTTCAAACTGTCATCCTCAAGGCTGTGGGAAGTAGCCGCCAGACCACTATTAAACAAACATGTCTTTTGCAGACAAATTTGGCAATCAGGATGTGTGACGGTTTATGGGGTATATTGAGACTTGGCATTGAAGTGGTTTGTTTGTTCACATTTTTAGCAGCTCACTGCACAGCCAAATTATTAACGGTGTGCATGGGGCAAGCAAAATAAAATGTTTGATGCCAACTTTTATTATTTTTTTCAGGAAAAAAAAGAAAAGAAAAAAAAAGTCCAAAAGTAGCTATAGAGGAAATATAATGTGTCAGGCAGTGATATTCCAGGGCTGTAAAGAATTTTAGTAATCTGTGTTTTCATATATTCGTGGATTTATGTGGGCTATACAGATATGTTTATGTAAACATATGTAGGAATTTCTTGGAAATATGTAGGAAGTTCTTGTTTCACTTTTTTTATTTCATTCTCTTGTCTATTCTTCTCTTCTTTCCAAGTGTGTTATATTTCACGTGATCACTCACCTTCTGTCCTGCCTAGCCCTTTCACTCTGCTAGCTGCATTTTTATAACATAATCCATAGTGTCTTGAAGTCCACAGAATTTTTTTTATTCTGTTCAGTGCTGTTCTGTCAAGCCCATATTCCTAGTTCCTAGGCATACGACTTTACAAGGTTATGCAACAATTCTAACCCTATTGCATGAATCTCGGTTTTCCAGTCTTCACTTACCATTTTGCAAGAAGACTGAGTAAGAAAAGTGAATGTGAACTGGCTGAGTTAGAAAAATAAACATGCCATTCTTCATGAAAAATAACCTGTACTCCTACAGAACTTTAAATACTGTATCAATATCTTTCAAATGCATTGTTTGTGTTTCTGGGAGTTAAAAAGTACTGCCTGCAGATGTTTGTTGAAGTGCATAAACTGTCTGGTGTAAAACCTAATGCTGTATGATATATTTGTTTTTATTGCCAGTTACTTTTTAAGTGTTTTGGTGAACAGTCAAATATCTACCCTCTTGCTAAGTACTGAACAGTTGTACACTAGGATTTTTACAATGAAAACCAAAACTTTCAATAGCCATTTTTTTCCATTTTCAGATTGTATACCTAAAATTTTATTTTTGTAAGCACTTTTTGTCTTGTAGTAAGTATTTATTTGGCTTGTTTGCCTCCATTGGATTCAATTTTACGTACTAAAAATGTATCTATTGTATTCTATTTGCTGCTAAGTTTGTGGAAACTGAAGAGTTGTTATACTGAATTGTGATTTAAGTAGTCATTGTTCTCACCATCAAACCGTGTGAAATTCTTTAGTGCATGACACAGAAGTAACATGTTGTCATGCATTTATTAGGCATCCTCTTTCCTCCGGTCTTCTAGTCTTTTTGATGTCTAGTCTCTCCAATTGATAAATTTATGAATCCTTTTTGAAAGGGCAAAACGCACAATTCTATTGTTCTTCAGCTTAGGACCTCTGTTTTCAACATTTTCCCTCTGTGGCAGAATGAGTATAGACCTCTGTCACAGATGTCATCCTTTGTCTCAGCAAGTATTTGCAGACCATCAAGCAGCCTTTTCAAAGTCAGTATTTATTAATCAGAAGAATACAGTAGCTAGAGTCCTTTGGCGAGAAGAACAAAGCTAAATTTGCAAAAGGGTATATTCCCACATCATTTAGGATTACTTTCTGTCATTCTCCAAAGAAGCAGTCTCTTATCTTGGCTGATCCCACAATTGAACAGGCTAAACAGTTAAATTCCCTTGCTGTGAAAACATCTCCTTCTGTCTTTACCCACTCTCTTATAGTCCCATGTGACTAAGAACTGACTAAAATTTTGCTTTTTTGACAATCAGCATCTCAACATCCTGATTTTTATTTACTCTGTGAAATTTGGATTTGCCAAACCCAACTCATTCATTAGAAGTTTGGAATAATAAGTGATAGTTAATAAGTGATTGTGATATTATTAATAATATATATATTCTAGATGTACAATTATATGCATAGTATTATGTAATAGGCTATAATTGTCTATTCGTAAATATATATTTAATAATTGAGTAATTAGTAAATATACATTTAATAAAGTGAGTTTTCTAGCTTCTGCCAGTTTATCATCTCAAGCTGTTCCAGCAAAACATTAAGTGAACTTTGCATCTGGTCTGTATGTGATTCTGCATTCTGTGACTGTCTCTTTAGCCTTGATATGCTCCAAGATCCAGCTTTTTCAAAAAGCAAGATGTTCATAAGCCGTGCATACGATGCAGATTTCAAAAAAGATTGTTTCTTTCTTACCTCTCTAGGTTGATGCTTGCGTGTACCTCACATCATTCAAGGTTATACCCTTTATATTTAATGCTGTCTAGATCTCAGTTTTCACTGTCATCACTAGTGACTGTCATCTCTGAAAGTGACTAAGCTCCTGGATGCCATAGCAGCTTGGAGTAACAGCTGTCATGGATTAGGCACTTGTTTAAATACGCCCCAACCCCATTATCTGTTTTAAAAAGATTGTATGTAAATTTCCTTTTATATCTCCTCATAGAATGAGGAGATATAAATTCTGAATTCTCTAGGTTGGAAGGAACCTTGAAAATCATCAAGTCCAACTGTCAACCTAGCACTGGCAAAACCACCACTAAACTGTGTTCCTCAGTACGACGTCTAACCATCTTTAAAATACCTCCAGGGATGGAGACTCCACCGCTTCCCTGGGCAGCCTGTTCCGGTGCTTAACAACCCTTTTGGTGAAGAAATTTTTCCTAATACCCATCCTAAACCGACCCTGGCATAACTTGAGGCCATTTCCTCTTGTCCTATCTCTTCTTACTTGGGAGAAGAGCCTGACCCCAACCTCGCTACAACGTCCTTTCAGGTAGTTGTAGAGAGCGATAAGGTCTCCCCTCAGCCTCCTTTTCTCCAGGCTACACAACCCCAGTTCCTTCTGCCCTTCCTCATAAGACTTGTTCTCCAGACTCCTCACCAGCTTTGTTGCCCTTCTCTGGACATGTTCCAGCACCTCTTCTTCTGTTTTAAGGGATCCTGGTAATTTTTGGTGTCTTTGTTACCCTGACACACCAATGTTTCCGTCTTTGGATTGGAAAAGGAAGCATTCATCTTTAAGAATCTATAGCACTTCTTCTCAGTACTCTCCTGATGAAAAAAAAAAAAATATTTATATGTCCCTTGTCCATAGAGTCAGTCATCTCATCACAGAAATGCAATCAGGTTGACCAGCCTTTGTTTGCACATGGTAGATCTGTGCTGGCTGTTCCCAGTCATCTTTGTGTCCTTCAGATGTGGCTTCCAGGATAATGGGCTCCATGATTTTATTGTGGGTCAAAGTCAGGCTTACTGCCTTCCATTTGCAGTCAGGGTCTGTCTATGGCAATGATGGAAATTACTCCTGTGCAAAATAATGCAAAGAAAACAAGTTCTGGTTTTGTGTCCTCAAGCAAGTGAAAATAGAACCAATCTGTTTTTAACAGCTTGGTCCACAGGGGCTATTTTGTCTTAAGACCGTGGGGTTGAAACCAGCAGCTACTACTACTTTCACCATTCATGTCTGAAATGGGTATTTTTAAATTTTTTTATGAGAGGTCTACAGTCAGCACAGAACCAAATATGCTGCATGCCTATCAGTTACCAGTACTAACATCTTTTTGCATCCTCATATTGAAGATTTTGCAGTTTTCTTTGTTTTGGTTTGGTTTTTGCTGTTGGTATGCATTGAGAAAAAGGTGGTGTTGAAATGGTTGAAATGTCACAGAGCCTTTCTTCTGCACTGAGTTTATTTAGAATACAGATGTATTTAGCATTAATTCATTGTTGTCAATGTAAAAATTTCTTCTTAAGAGTCCTGTATAAAATAGAACAAACCATTTTGTATGATTTTGTCCATAGCTTAGCCTTGTTCTTAGTGTGGACTTCTGGGGAAACAGCTGTTTATGTTAAAGCTTGTTATGTTAAAGATTATTTTGAAAGATCACTCTTTTCTGCTTTTTCAATGTCATTTCTAGTTAGTTTATGGCAGAGTTTTGCTTACATTGTAGGACAGTAGGTAGTTTTTTTAGTAACCTTTCTACAAATATACTATTTGTGTATGGCTTTATTCTGGCCAAATATGCAAGATAAAAACATAACATAAGCAGTAAGATTAATTCTATTTGGGAAATCATATCCCTCTAATTGCCCCATGTTTCTAGGGGTTTGAACTGTAGGACAAAAGTTGATTTAGCAGTTGCCCTTTTTCTATGTACCAGCTAATAAAGTTGGCATACAGTACAGTAGTCTATACTGTAACAACTTAATTGTAGCCATATACCAGAACCATAGCTATATACAAATTACTTTTACATCTCTTACAGAAAAAATAAAATATTTACCTGTATTAATTATATTTTTTATTAAAAAATATAAAATAAAATACTTTTTCTCCTTAAAAGCAACCTCCTGCTGTCTTCCCTCTCACAGGCATTAGGTCTTTTCAGTTCCTTGGGACTTTTCGTGCCTCCACAGATTTTCTTTAGGCTTCTTTAGGTAATCAGTACTTTAAGTAATGAGATGTTATTTTCAAAAGGGAAACCAGAAATACATTATTTTAAAATGTATGTGTTATCTCTTTCAAACAGATTTTTACTCAAAATTACGGTAGTATCACTAGTTGAGTGCTTTGCCACCATACTTCCGAATAAAGGTTAAAATATTCATACAGAGAGAAGGGATTTAACCAGATTTCCTAAACTCTTGGAGAAAGCAGGTTTGCTCAAGGGATACAGTCTGTCTCCTTTTCATTTCCTTGAGGCATCTTATTAGATTAGTTTCCCAGTGTGGTCATGCCCCTATATCTTTCTGCATTTTATTGCAGTCCCATACTTCATTCTCGAGAAATGTTGCCCATAGCCACATATGCGCAAAGGTATAACAATAAAATTATCACAGGAGACCTCAAGCATCCTGAGGCAGGTGAAGACAATAGAAAAAACAAAATACACCAAGTATGTTAAAATGCAGGCTTGCTGTCCAGAGAGATGATACAGCATTCCATCGGGAAGATTTTTCAGGCTGGGCAACTTTTTTTCTAACCTTCTTTAGGATTTATGAAAGCTTAATTCTTTACATACCTTTCTGGTTGCTGTGTTCTGTGAACACTTGCTATAAATATTAAAATACCATTTGATTATGAGAACAGCAAAGTTCATGGTTACCTCCTCTACTTACATATTTACTTTTATTTCAAGGGAACTGCTCATACAGTTAAAACCAGGAATGTATTTAAGTGCTTGATTATAAATGGGATTGGCTGTGTTCCCTGATAGCAAGCCAGTTCTTGTACAAATTCTGTCTCTCTTCCTTTGCTATTTCATGATGACACTGAAATGTAGCTGTTATGTGAGGTCATGATTATGAAAGCAAAAAATACATGTCATACTACCTGTGCCAAAGCCTGAGCAGAGTTAGACTTTTGACTGGGAAACCAGCACAAACTGAAATTTTGGAGTAATATACCCATGGTAGCCTTTACTTGGGAGCAGATGAAGGACAGTACTTGATGCATAATTTATATCAGTATATGATGAACAAACATTTATTTAGTCATCTAAATATCCGTATAAATTTGAAACAGGTTTAAATGCATTTCATAAAAAGTGGTATTATGCAATGAGTTTATACAAATGTTCTTGATTTAGAAGCAATGTGAGCTATGATTCCTCTGCTGAGTGAGCAAAAGTAGTGGAGAACTCACAGTGCTTTCTTCAACCACTGTCTGTTGTTACAGCAGCAAAACATCTGTTCAGGCATGGAAATGGGATTAGGCATGTACTCTGTCTCTGCTTGTAACAGATTAGCTAAATTGCAAGACCTCATGTAATTTGCATGGCAGATAACCATCAAGATCATCGATGCAGGGGGTAAACACAAATCCTATCTGTTGGTATCATGTGGGCAACATTACCGAGGTTTTGCTTATGGCATCAAGATTTGCTCTAAGAATCAAATTCTGCTGCCCTAATTCAGGGAAAAAAAATGAAGTCACAGAAAAATTTTCTGAGAAGTTTTTATAGGTATGCACTTGTAAAGAAGAGCCTTTTCTAGATACAAGCAATGTTTAGGTAAACTAAATAATCAATACTTCATCTGCTGCATACTGTAGAGGATATTATTAACATATATAAGTTAATGTTTTAATTTGTAAATGTAATAATATATTAAAATTAGTTGGGATTATATTGTCTATATAGTCAGCTGTATTTTACAATTGACAAGTGTTTGTGACTAATTGTAGGCTAATTTATAAATGCCTTTGCACAAATCACTGGAAACGGAATATCAAACTAATTTAGGTGACTAGTAAAGCTTTAATGCATTCAAATGTTTATAATTTATATGAGTCATTTACATCTTTCTTTTTTGTTTCTAATTCAATAGAAAAATGTAAATGAAAGGTAGAAAAGACCATTTAAGTCAGCTTGTTTGGTCTCTCTAGTACTTCATTTTCTTTGTAGCCTCTCCAGAGCTTTGTCCACTCGTATTTTTAATAACTCAAGCAGATGAGAGTAACTCCATAACTCCACCAACAGAGGAAGAATATTTCACAGTCCACTAAGCAGAACTGTTAGACCATTTTCTTAACATCTAAAAGTATAGTTTTCTTTGCTAATTTTCTTTTTATTACATCTGCTTATTGCAATTTTAACTCTCATAAACTTCCTTCCAATTCTTTTGTACATTAGGCTCTTCAGGAGCTAGTAGCTGGTTATCAAAGCCACCTTAATAGCATTTAGCTATATAATAAATAAAAGATAATGGCAAATTCCATAAGAAGACTATTACTTGGTAATACTTGGTATTGTATTTGATTTCTACTCTGTGTAAAACCCTTAGAGAGGTTGGAAATTTTAAATTCTAATTCTAACACATTTAAATGCTTTTGACATTAATGATAAAAAGAACTTAATAAGCAAATGCTAAAATGTTTTTTGCATTAATGCATATATGTAATGCATATATGTAATGCCCTGGTGTCAGAATGATGTCAATCATAATAAATTTTTAAAAATATTTCTATCCACTGAAGGCTGACCAAAATGCAGTGCCTTTTACATATGCAGTATATTAGGAGATGATAGGAGAAAAACAGTAACACAGTTAAACCTCACAGAGGTTTATTTTCAGTTAAATTGAACTCAGATTTATTGAGTAAGTATTCTATTGTATAGTAGGTGCATGTCAGTAAAAATATGTTTAATTGGATGTAATTCTGCTTAATACAGCAGATTTCCAAACAACTTCATTTGGTAAAATTATTCAAAACTTGAAGTGTTTGTTTCCAAATTGAAAAATACATTAGAATTAAATTAAGAGTGGACCAAATATCAGTTGTTCATACCAAAGATATGTATGGGTCTTTTTTTGTTGTAGTGACCTTATACTTGGGGATGACTGAATTATAAACGTATTAGTGTAATACCTGTTTCTGATTTTATTTTTTAGTATATATACAAAATCAAGGAGGAAAAGCCTCAAGATGATACACTGCCAGCTGTAGTTTCCCAAAACAGTCCTGCAAAACAGGAGCCTCATCCCCCCCCTATTTTGTTAGACGTGAGAGCTCAGTGCCTGCCTAGATCACATCCAGAAGTAGTTAACCATGACAACGTTCGCATTGCAACTGTTGGTTTCACAGTATACATACAGTTAAATGGAGGCCTTTCCTCTCTGACTAAGGCAGTCATTTCTGCCTGTAGTAGCAGATGCATTTAGCTATGTCAGTTTAACTCAATCAGTATAAGATAAAATGAGGTTAAATTACTCTTTGCTTTTAATGGCAGTGCACTGAGGACAAAATTTGTCTTATTCTTCCAACTATTCCAGCTGGTCATCTAAAAGATGCTACCTCTGCCTGCAGACCTGGTCCTGTCTATGTCCTTTCACCTTCTCAGCTACAACGAAGTACTGTTACAACTGGAAAACATTTTTGCTTAATACAGCTCAAGGCTGCGGGGGTGATTTTCCAATTCCAGTTAGAGACATTACACTTTATCTTCTGCTATGTAGGAGCTGTATGTCAGTTGATTTCCATTCCACCAACCTAGCGCTGGAAAAAAAATAATGAAATCTTGGTTTTGTCAAAATAAATGGCAGTTTGAAAAAGGAGAGAAAAGAATTGGATGCATTGTTAAATATTCACATACAGAGAGGTTCATATGTCAAAGCCAGCATCTTTAAACTACATGGTGATTTTTTGTGTACCCACCTCTACTTACTTTCAATGCATCGTGTTCTTCTGTTCGGTCACTCACTATGATTTTAAGGCTGGTTGTTGTTAGTACTGAAACTCACCTCTGGCTGTTCTTTACTGCTGATTGTGCTACAAGTTCCTGAGTCACAGAATCCAAACTTACTTTATAAGGCTTTTACTCTATGTTTTCTTGTGAAATTACTGCCAGGCTTTCTGAGAATAGCAATGTATTCTGATTATTGTGGGCAAATGCAGAGAGGAAGGAAAGCTGTTGAGCAATGCAAACATTTTCTTAGCTGAAACCTGTGGCTTAAAGTATTTTGCTTATACAAGCGGAAGAACTGTGTGTACTCAAGACTTCTAAAAGAACTCAAGGATGAAATAGCCAAGCTTCTAACTGCACTGTGTAATCCTTCACTTAAACCTGCTTGACTACCACAGGATTGCTTGGCAGAGGTATTTCAAAAAAAGTTTCAGGGAAGATCAGAAAAACATTAACTGATAAACCTGACATCTGTACAAAGCAAATTAGTAATAATACAGAATACGATTAGTGAACACATGAATAAATATGACGTATCCAGGAAGAGTAGACACAGCTTTTGTTAAGAGAGGTTGTGCTTCACAGTTGTATCAGACAGTACTTTGAAGTGTAGTACAATGGTAAGGAAATCTACAAGGGAAAGACCAGCCAGACAAAAATACTATCCATTCACCAGTTCCTAATCTAAAGTATAGCCCAGCCATGGTTAGCCTAAAATATACCTGATGCACAGATTAGACACACAGATTGAGTAAAGCATGAAATTTCATTCCATTGTTTGCCTGTCCATGAATGTCGAACACACGTGAAGACAACAGATTAACAGTTGTCTGAAAATCAGTCTAGAACTTCTAAACTGCAAAATGTGTTCGCTTAGAAAGTCCTGCTCCCCAGATGTCACAGTTGGAATTTGTTGGTTTCCATTCCATTTTTTTATGTACCATATTGGTACATAACATCCTGACTTTTTTTTATTCCATTTTGTATTGTTCTTGTAATTATTATTTGTACCAAAAAACATGGTGGTTGTCTCATGGTATCATTAAAGTTATGTTCTGGCTTTCCTGATAATTGACAGAATATAATAATGACAGTGTAGTCTAAAAATCATACATATACACTTCAATTTATGGAAACTTACATATGCTTTCCAAATCTCAGGGATGATCCTTTTCATTCTTTTAATACTTCGGAGAAGTAACACTAACAATTGGCTGGTTAAAGTATAGATGTTCAGAAGACAAGCAGTGAAGGCCAGTTTTGCAAAGACTCTGTGAGCTGATAGTTAGTTTGTAATTATTTCAATTATTGTTAAGTCCTTTTTCCATTATGTAAAAGGTAAAAATATTTTTATCTTTCTATAAAAAAAAATCCATAAAACTTAACTGAGATTTAATTAAGGTCCTACTCTAGAAATTAAATGCCTCCCCAAATGCCTAAGTACAGATTGTGTCAAACAATGAATTAACGTTTTAAATTATGTTTTGTTATAAAATGGTTTTCTGTGATTATTCTGTTATAAAATGTTGTATATGAGTAAGAAAGAGATTCTTTTATTCTTAGGATTTGTTTAATATGTGCATGTGAAGATACCTGCATGAAATTTCATGCTTTAAGCCATCTTTTTGACCATATTCAGGGCAGCTTCTTGGACTAATGGTTATATTTTAGTCTTGAGCATTCTGCACACAGTTTAACACCCTTTTTTGGTCTTTCAACAGCATCATCCCCTACTTTCTCTCTAATCTATATCTTGCCAGGGAACTCTGAGAAATTATATCTCTAATTTCCTTTAATGCCTTTACAAGGATAATTCTTTGCCAGTGTGATCTGATGATCTTTTATGTCACTCCCATAAAAGTATTCTCTGTTGATTTTCTTCTCTTTATCAGTTTTACACGAAGCATTGAAAATGACAGAATATGATTGTAACTTTACAAAAGCTAGCCAAAATATCCAAATGCAAACAGTGACTGAAATTTTGTTTAACTGACAATGTTCTAATCTAATGGCAGGCTTTCAGTATTCCTGCACTATTTCAGGTCTGTAACATTTTGTGTGGAGTTACAATAATCTATAATTGCTAAGCTTTTGTTATTGCAAAATATATGCAGAAAATTTCTGATTCTTTTTCTATGATTTTTATTTAAGTGATATTTTAAAAGGGCTCTGTAAAAAAAAGTACAAAATTTGTGTTCTGCTATACATACATTTATGTATTAACAAAATTAGGACTTGTTTTCTAGGGGTGAACTGGGAAGAGAACAGGAAGTTCGCATTGTCCTACAAAAATCAATGAAACCATAATGAAACTACATAGATGATTGTATCATAAGTTCATTATGTCAGTTACAAAATTCAATTATCATTGCCCTTTTTGGTGAACTGCTGCAAGAAAAAAAATATGTACTACTGCACCTTCCACAGCTTCTGGGATTGTATTTGGCCTCTTTTGGCTGATTTTGTTTGCAGATCAAGTCCACCTAAACATTTATAAATTATCAAATTATCCTTACTGCTATCTGCCATCAGTACAGGTCTTTGCAGAACCTCTGCAAGGTCAGGTGGGTTCTTTCTCTCTGCTTCTAGAACTCCATTGCACCCAGATTAGCTAGTGTTGACATCTGGCATATCAAGAGCTACCAGCTCTTTATAACTCCTTTTTTTTTTGGTCAGTAGGTTCTGTAGCAGGAACAGAACTGGGCCACAGCTGCTGAAACATCATCCCTTTAAAGATCCTTTTGTTATTTGGACAAAGTTGCTCATTCATCTTTCTTTTCAGCAACTGCATAACAACTAGAGTTAAAACCTGTAAACATCCCGCCCCGTGGCTACATGCAAATGGCTGACTTCTACACCAGAAACCTTGGACTTTTTTCTTGAGCTGAAGGCTGTTGCTCATTTCTGTTAATAAATCCCAACTTGACTTAACAGTTTCCAACCCTGTATTTCCTAATAATTGTTTATGTCCGTGGTGACTGAGGCGCTAGTGATTTGTATCCTTTCTGTGGTTCCAGACTAGCGATGTCATTCCAGAACCTTCCCAACCTGTTCAGTTGCCTTGTGGTTTCTCCTACCTACTATTTTTCAATCCTTTCAGACTTCCAGATCTTCTTACCTTTCCTTCTGTAAAGGTTCAAGTTTTTGTTTTAAGTCCTCCTGGCCTTTTTAATTTTTTTTTTTTATTTTTTATTGGAAAAGTCTTCATGGAGAAAACATGGAAGTGAGATATATGATTACTACATCATCAGTATGAACAATGGGAAACAAATGCAACTTTAGAATATAGTTATAAAATGTACGACATAAGATACCTGCAGTATTTTCTAAACCCACTTGTTTTATTGACACAGAAAATGTCCTGTTATTCTCTGTGATGTCTTTGCAATATTATTTTTCTGGAAAAAAAAGTGTTAATAATATAAAATCAGTTATTTTCTCTGAAGAGTGAGGTAGAATTATTGTTATACTATAACTATTTCAATTTCATTTAATTGATCCTTGGTCCTTCCAAAAAAAAATAATTAAAAGAATTCCTATAGAATATTTCTGCTAACTAATCTGTTTACCTTGATTAATAGAAAAATATAGAAGATCTGTTTATCTATGTGTTTGTATGTGTTTGTACACGTGTGTATTCCTAATTTGAAGACAGCTGTTTCATAGTTAAAAAGGCTGAAATGCAAGATCTTTTACAATGCACATGACAACTGCTTCTCAAAATTTAATTTCAACATCATTTAGTGTATACATAGAACTGAGTTTACCATGTCCATGAGCTACATAGTTCATATCTTTAATATCTTTACAGCTCTGATAGCCATTGGACGATACAGCATGACAATAGAGACAGTGGATGTTGGATGGTGCAAAGAAATCACAGACCATGGAGCAACCCAAATTGCACAAAGCAGCAAGTCTCTCAGATATTTAGGGCTGATGAGATGCGATCAGGTAAGGAGCATTTGCATGAACTGGTGCCTGCTTCTGAATGCGTGTGAGAGTGAGTGTTCATGTGTGTATGTGTGAGGGAGGGAGGGAGACAGGAAGTTTTATGTTTTTCGGTACAAACAGGTTTTGTATTCACTACTGTGGTAACTCTTTTAGTGTACTGTGTTCACATATGTAGCTAAAAACGTATCTAGAGAACTAAAAAGAGCATTATAAATTTTTGCTGACATGGATTTTCAAAATACACCCACAGGCTACACCCACAGCCTGAGATGCTCACAAAAGTTTTATGTAAAATCTGCCCTCTGAGAGTTTTGAATATTTTTAGCTAAAAGGGATCAGTACGTTATGTCATTACTATGACAGACTACTTCGTTTTTTAAAAAGAAAGAAAGAGAAAAATCAATAAAATAACCAATAACACCAATAGTATTACTTCCAGAGTGATTTTCTATGCATCTGTGTTCTTGCCCATATATAATAGTTTTAAAAACACAAAGGCAAGGATTTGGGTAAAATCATAATACTAAAAAAAAAAAAAAAGAAGAAAAAATACTGAATTTCTTATTATATAGCTTTCCTACTTGGAATACATTAAGAATGTCTTTAGCACTTTAGCACTTTATCATTAGAAGAAGAGAGAAGAAGGCAGTCCAGCTCCACCTCACCCTGTATATAAGCTTCAGTAATCATGTCTCTGTCGAGAGAAGAAAGATCAAGAGGCCTGGAAATGCAGCAGAAATAGCTAAAAGTCATTGGAGGTTCAGTCTCTGATCTCAGATCTTCAAATATACCCACAGGGATTGTTTCTCTTCCAGTTATCATGAACGATATGTCCAGCTTGTGATGGCCATCATAACCATATCTCTCAGGCTTGCGAATTTCTGATTGGATACAGCCTGTAGAAACACAGGTTTTCAGTTTTCATGCTCAAAAGCCATTACCTTTACATTCCTTGCAATGCTTTATAGAAGACAGTTACAAAACCCAGTATTTCAACTGGTAAGGAATAATAATTTCCAGGTCAGTTGTAAAGTTAGAAATATCATTTTGCAAACCCAGCCTTAGACAGTTTCCAGTTTGAGGAGAGGTTGAGCACTTCGGAAGAATTGCTGTGTCTATTAAAGCTGACTCCACTTAATCTCCTAAACGTTAGTGTTTTATAAGAGCCAACAGACAAAAAGAGTGTGTGAGTCTCTTTGAAGGATTGTGGTAAGATTATGTACTTAAAGAATGTTCAAAGGGTTACTTGACCTTGGGAATTAGATCTGACCCTGAATCACCTGATCAATTTTACACATATATTTATTTTGTGGATTTAGCTAATGTTGAGCAATCAGCAAGGATCTAATAAGTGAAATAATTTTATCCTGTCTTCAGCTGCTATAGAAAATCAATGATCTTGATGCTGAAAACAAGTTTTACTACCTCATCAGTTAAACTATACATACTGTATTCTGTATTCCTCTAATTGCTAGTTAATGCTTTCCTAGTTATTTACAAAGGATTATAGACCATCTTTTGTGTTATAACAGTCAACCGTTAAAAGGAAAAAAAGAAATATTTTTTGAGAAAGCTTCAAGGAAGATAGAAAAGCGATGCTGACTGCATGCCTGCAAGTCTGTGTATGTGTGTGTGTTTGTGCTTGTGCTTGTGTGCATGTATACGAATGTTCAAAGTATGGTAGCTAAAACTTGTTAGGAAATGAGTAAATGCTGTTACAGCAAACACTGTAGTAGTAGAACTACCACTGGGAATTATTTTCTTGCTTGCAAAGCCTTGATGGGAAAAATAGCTCCACAGACAGAATGAAGTAAGTATCCTTGACTTAAAAGTTTTTGGCAGCTAGAAGATGCCAGCTCCATTTTTCCACTGCAAAAGAACAGAGAAATTACTGAACAAAATCATGTCTTCAACTGTCTCTCCCCAATATCATGCAGAACTAATTTTTTCCAGTGGCTGCTCTGTTAAATTAAAAATGTCAGTGTCCGGCACATCATTAAAGAGAATTCTTGGGTGGTGCAGAAGGGTTTATTTACATGCCCCGTTGACTGAAATTCTTGTCTTTGGACTATTGTCAGCTTGCAGTGAAGAGGGGGTTAGAAGATCTGCCCCTCCTAACCAGCCTTCCTTTTCGAAGGTACTGACTGTTATCCTGGTACGAGGTAGCATTTATGCCTTTCTAGGAATTCCTAGGCATTGGAGGGGAAGTGCTTAAACACAGTTACATAAGGAACATATGTAAGTAGACTTCAAATGGTTACCACTAAAATACCCTTTATGACCCAGGCTCTTTGGAATTTCTTTGATATGCAGTTGACATAAATTAGAGGCGTCAAGGGTCCTCCCGAGAAAGATCAGAGAGGCTGCAAGCCTGGGAGAAGGCAGGCTCTGTTTTATGCCATTGATTATCTGAGTGCCTCCAGGCAAAGTGTTTCAGTAGATGCAGAGCGTTATTGATCCACACCATGAAAATAATCAAATTATTCATTTCTCATCAAACTGCTGTTGCCATGACCTTTCTTTTTATCATGTTTCCTGCCATCTAACATGCACACCACAGGAGCAATATGGTCTTTGGCTTAAAATAAATGTCATTGTGTTGAAATGACTCATAAAAATGCTGACTTTACCATGAGATTGTCATAATGAGGGCACATATTTAAGTTGGAAGTTTTCTAATAAGATTTTTAACACTATTTTTTTCAACATTTAAATGTTGCTAAGTAGCGACGTAATCACTTTTTACAAATCACATACGGAAAAAAGTCTTGAGATTATTAAATGCTGAAAGTCTTTCAGAACTATCCATAGTATAATTTTGGTTTAGAAAACGTGTTTATGCTTAGATACAATAAATCTAAATATTCTTTTCAATGTAAAAATATTAGAGGCAAGGTTACTGCGCGAACGTCTCTTGTTTTTCTGATTTTACCTAGCACCTCCATGACTTGGCAAATATGGCTTTCCCTGCACTACACAGCAGTGGTGCCTGAGGCCTGGAGAGAGCTCGGAAAGAACTGGTACTACTGGAAAGGTGCAGGGCAGTGTGGACACACAGGCATAAGTCCTGATAGTAACTTAACTGCCAAAGTCCAGCACCTTGTCCAGGAAAACTAGCACTCAGCAAGGTTCATGAGATACTGTCATATACATAGATGTGGTAGTAAAACTTGCTGCTTCCATTTCTGAGAGTAGCTCAGGAGATGATAGCTTGATCTCTACAGAGTCCTGCGTCGTCAAGCATATATACAGTGGGACACGTACCATTAGTTTTCTGTATCGGATAGGCATCTGAGAGACTGTGATGCAGACCTCCAAAAGTATTTAGGTATTCAGAAAGTAGATCCTAAATATTTTTAAGTAGCTGTATTTTGGACGATCATACTACCCTGTTGCCTGCATATGAAGATCAACACTTACTTGGAAGCAGCTAGGACCCTTCTTCCTTCTGATCTCTCTTAAGGTACAGGGTATCAACTGTGTGCAAATATATATTTGTGTGCATATGTATATGTGAGTCCATACAGGCACCTGGCAGCACTTGGGACTGCACAAGCCATGTGTTCCATAAAAAGGAAATGTTGCCATTCTGAGTCTCCATTTCTTTTGAAAGCAGTAAAAGATGGATAAAATCAGTAGTTATTTAAGGCCGAAGCAGGACATTTTAGAGTTTTGTAATTGGAAAAGGCATAAAAGACATTTCTGGTTTGCATTCTGGTGTTACCACCTGCATTTGCGCTGTGCCCTACTCCCAGAGTCGGTGAGCCAGGCATCATTTCCCCATGTTGCCTCTTCCCAATGCTCTGGCAGCACAGTGAAACCACAAACTCTCAGTTTCTCTGCATAAAGGAGTGCTGCGCTGTTGTGGGCTGAAGCCCAATGTTGTGGTTTGGGTCCTGACACGAGTGTGTGGGAACACATAGCTGGTTTGTGTACTGCCAGAGTACACTGAATCTCTGATTTGTCGCCTCAGTAAATACCGAGAAAGGCACAGAGTTGTCTCCAGAACCAGGAGTTATATTCAGTTCACCTCAGTCCTTCCACAGCAGACGGAGAACATGACCGTCAGTTTTTCAAACTAAATTTTAATTTTAGCTCTGTATGGTGTTGGGTTTTTTTATCACAGCTTAGAAAAGTATACATTTTAAAGTATAATTCTTTTAAATACTTTAAATACTTTGAGAGGTGTGTGGGCAGTTATGGCGTACTTTCTTTTCTCCCACAAACACTGACATCAGGATTCCTTAGAGCCATACTTTCATCCTAAGGGCAGAAAATGATGCTGCATCATATTCACAGATTCAAATCTACACATTTCAAGCTTTTTTTCCAAATATGAATCTGTACATTGCTACCCTTACACTGATCTAGATCATATTTACTTATTGTAATTATTTAATTATTTCTAAATATTTTTTATTTCATATTTCCAAAATGTATCAGAGAAAGAGGGCAATGTTCTCTATGCCTTTTATTGTTAGAATTCATTTTAAAGATGTCTTTGTAGCACTTCCTTATTGTGCTTTCACAACAACCCAAACAGTTTTAAATAATGACGGTTTGAAATCTTTGTGGAAAATGGCTGGGTATCACCTAGGAAATAGTGGCTAAAAACTTGATCTGTTTTTCTGTCTGATAGCTTGGCTGGTTGAACAATGTGTCAGAATAATCTTCTTGTGAAGTTTGCAACTTTTCTCACACAGATTTTCATATTTCAAGATCCTTTTGCTGTAGCTGTGATGCTGTTTGCAATGGTTATCAGCAGTGCCACCACGTAAATGCCAGAGACATTTCTTGAGAAAATATGCAGAAAAATGACACTGAAAAACGGAGGCCTCAAAATTCAAAATTCTCAGCAATATGTGAATGAAATGAAGTGAGTCTGACAAAGTTGGCTGTGAATAGATACATAACTTCAATTAATAAATCATCATGGGCTTTATTCCTTGCTTTTTTCTTTCTTTTTTCTTTTTGAGAAATTCAGGTTACTTTTCATGAAAATACCTCTGAAAGCCTGTAGCTTATTCCAGATTACTTTCTCAGATGAATTGCGGCATGTATTTCCTATTACAGTTTTACTGAGGTGTTAAAGCACAGAAATTGATGGTCAGTACAACTGACAAAAAGACAAACTTTTATATTACCACAGCAAGGAATGAAGATATATGACTCCTAAAAATAAAAATGGTCTGTTAAGAAATCATGTTCATCTTAGATAAGTATAGGATTTTTAGAAAATCAGTGCATTTTAAAAATAATTTATCACTTTATCCTTCTGAAAAATCTGGTTTAGAAATATGTGTATATATATATCCTGTGCAAGCTTCAAATCATTAGCCTAACTGGGGCGCAGCTCCTGTATATAAGGAATTGCCAGCTGGTGAAGACTCCAACTCCAGGCAAAAGCGGTTTTCCATTTTATGTACATATATATTAGTAAGCATGACTAGAAATGTTTTTACCCATCATCCACAAACTTTTAATTTACATAGGTAGTCTGTAACTGAAGTTAAGTAAGTGAAAAATTGATAAGATCTCAGGTTCTAGAGATACATCTTCAAATTTCAAATAGGTTTTTGAGCTAAACAGTTCTTAATCAACAGCAGAACAGCGAGAGTACAGAGCCATGGCTTGTTTTAATATAATTATCACAGCAATTTGCCTTCCACCTTCAGAAAATGCTAACTATCATTAGCCTGACAAATTGCTACCATTTCTTCTTTTATATTTTAAGGGGTTCATTTTGAGATTTGAAATTATGGTTTTGTGATATTGAAGAGGACGGAAAATATCCAATCCTTCCCTTTAAGAAAAATTCTATAGCACTTATTTTCTCTTAAATCACTATAATTTGTTCAAGTTGCTGAATATTAAAAAGAATACGCTGTATTTTTTAAAGTTTTATATGTATAATGTAGGAGCTCCATTGATACATCTCTCTATGAATAACGAAGATTTTAGATTCATAAAATCTGTGAATCCCATTAGAAGGAAACTACAGTTATCCTTGCTAACCTGCAACAAAAGAAAAATAGCATTTATTTCACTTTGTTTTTCAATCCAATGATTTTAAAAGACTGAACAATACTTTTTTACTCCTAGCTAACTAGAATAACAGATCCATTACTTGTGTGAATGAAAGCATCTGCTAAAATATAAAAAAGGATTCTGTATAGAAACTGAACTTTTTGGACTTCTAGTTTAACTGTTTCTTTACCAAAAGATTTTTATCTTTCAGGCTGATCGTTCAGCAACGTATCCATGGCAGTAGGCTGCAGATGGATTCTTCCTGAGTTAATGAGTCTGTCCTTGTTTTTAAAAATCAACGACCTGACTATGTCATAGTGTAACAGAAAGATGGACCCTCAAGTACTGATCAGTGGTTCAAAATCGGGATAAGGACAACTATTAAGGAAAAATGAAATGAGAAGTAGTCGGCATTTTTTTGACTTAAAAAAAAATCCGAGAGAAATTTTTTAGAAGCATTGTCCCCTGAAACTTCCAGTCATTTTTGCCAGCTGGCAACTTTTTGAAAATGATTTCTCTGTTAATTTTATAGGCCGTCATTTTGACAAGTATTACAATAATGTGCTCCAATTACTGTTAATGTGGCAGAATAGGTAGGAAAATATTCAATGCTATTAATTCAACAGGCAGAAAGTAATCTGAAAGAATATTTGTCACTGTATAAATAAACACTGTCATTTGACTGCATATGGTTCTTTATTAACTGCCATTTTTATAAGTAAGAGCAAAGCAACACACAGAGCTCATCATAAATTTGAAATACTTATGACACTGGTAGTATTTTTACCTTGAAATCTCGTATGGGGGAGTCTAGAAGTAGTTCATCTGATTGAAATA
Organism: Charadrius vociferus; assembly: GCF_000708025.1. Lineage (NCBI taxonomy): Eukaryota > Metazoa > Chordata > Aves > Charadriiformes > Charadriidae > Charadrius > Charadrius vociferus. The sequence goes on along the minus strand of NW_009647421.1, from coordinate 1,423,688 downwards.
AACAGAATTAGCAAACTGACCAACGAGCCAAACTAAAAGACCCCTTTAGAATGGTTTCTCTGATTTAATAGAAAAGTAAACCCTCACAATAAGCAAAGATAATTAAGAATTAAAACTTTATCACTTATACAATGTTAATATTTAATATTGTATTGGCAGGAATGATTAGGACAGCAAGCCCTGAAATGGTGGCTCTGCTAGAAAACTACGAAAACTCACAGAGACCTGAAATGGATTATTTTGTTAGTTTGCAGTAATGCAGTGACTGCAGTAATTGTACAGGGACTGGCAGTTTGAGGCAGTACCATTCACCTGTGTAAACAACCAACAACAATGAATTTCATCCCTCTAGGACTCTACCTTTCTGTTGAGACTTAAGCAAAGAACTGTAAAGGGGCTATACTCCACAAACAACCTTCCTACATCTTCTGAAATCCTTCCAGAAGTGATACCATTGAATATAAGTTTGTGTATTCCGTTTATTTCACTTCATACGGCAGAAAAGATTACAGATAATTTCTGTTTACCCGCTCCTTCCCCTTTCCAAATATGTAGGAAATTAATTGCTAAAATTTAACACAATTAAGTTGTCGAATGTCATGATAATAGTAGTACATCAGACTGTACTTGTCAATTTCATTATTTATGAGTCCACAAATACAGTTTGTATGTGCATGCATGTGTGCTTCTTCTTTTTTTTTTTTTTTTAATAACAGCATCCATTAAGTCAAAATACATTCTTTGCTGAAATCGTAAGGGACTTTATTTGGACTATGGGATAATATTGCTAATATTGGTAGTGCTGTTATTTTATTAAAGTCCTAAACAAAGGTTCTGCCCCTGGGCATGAGGGCAGTCACTGAAACTCTGTGGAATATGTCTGCCTTAGCTGATCAAGTGCACTTCACACAAAACGTTTCCAGAAATCTTTAATTTTGTTATGGCTACAGGCAACAGTTATAATTGGGCCACCTGAGAATATAATTCATTCAACTATTAGCAGAAAAAAAAAATCTAACAAAGTGCGCTTTTTATAAGACACTGACTTGAGGAAGCAAACTACAGCTTAAAGAAGAGAAAGTGTATATGAAAATGTGTTTCTCAATAACTCCAAGTGTGTATATTTTGGATTTTATTGTTAAAACATTAGAGAAATTAGAACATAAAATGCATCTAAAATCCTTCATTATGGTTACACACAATGACCTTTGTCCACTACATACAAATGTGGCTTTCATGTAATACTACTCTATGTATACCAAGACAGAAATGCACACAGATTTCAGTACCCCTAATGCTGCAATACCACTCCATAAGCAAAAATGTCAGTAACATGATAAGAATGCCCTTTTGGAACAAAGCAATTTGCATTTCATTTGTGTAAAGTTGGCTTTGTGATTCTTTCTGTGTACAAATGTAATGATAATACTTGCGCCCTGTTGACCTGTATTATCAAACATCATTTGTCTGGCAGCCCTCAAAATCTTTTCATAAGAATGTTACTTCTCACCTGCTAAGATTTCCCTAAAATACTTTACAAGTACTAGATAGCAGTTCTATATATTATTAATTCTTTTCTGCACAGATATTTCAGACTAACCATATTATAACTTGGTTTATTATTTTTTATTAATGACAGGCCTATAAAGTTGCGTAGCTGAAGATACATACCTGTATTGTCTTCAGAAGGAGAGTGCCCATGATGTCAGCACTCTCCAAAATCAGCTAGCCACGTGCCTGTTCCAAGGGCTAGGTTAGATACTGTGCAAAAATTATTTCAGCAGTCTATCCCTGTATGATGTTATGAACCATTGAGGAGTGTAGGCAGGTTTTCCTAAGAAGTTCTAATACTGCAGCTTTGCCGTAATCCAGTTTTGCAAGTCTGGGCTTTTTGCGTGTAAGCCTAGGTTTGGGGGGCTTGGGTTTTTTTACTTATATGGCTACTTAGTGGTTTCAGTTATTAACTTGGAATGGAGATAACTTTTTATTTTCAATTATCAAGTGAATTGGATATTACCCTGAAGCTTTTCCTTACGTAGGAAACCTTTTAGATTTGTGAATGTTCTTCCACTTCATGTGGACTAGATGGGTATTCATGTTTTCCTTTCAAACATTAATTCCTAATTATCACATGAGGAAGTATTCTTCTTCTGTAGTGCAGATAATATTTAAATACTCTCTGCACTACCACGCTGCCATCATCAAAGGAAATTAAGGAGGTCCCACCCCAGATAACATTTGTCACAAAGTCAAGTGTACTCTCCTAGGAAATAGCCAATATGTGTTCAGATGTCTTTAAGCAAAAAGGATTCAAAATTGTGACTTCTAGGTAACTGCTCTAATTGAGTTAAAAGGAGGTGATATCACTTGGTCCTGCCAGTTTCTGTAACCCATCTTCTCATTTGTTGTTGTTTTTTTTTTTAATCTTTTCTTTGGCCTGGAATGTATTTTTATTTTAGCAAGAAAAAGTAGTTTTCAAACCAATCTTTGTTGATATTTTCTTTTTTCTGTTTGATGACCAGGATTCACACAAACCTGTTACTTTGACTCTTAATGATAAGGACTGCATTCCTTCATTATGTATTAAAACATAATTGAAGGGCTATTCAAATTCAAATTAATGATTATGTATTAGATAATCAAACTAGTTTGTCTTCAGACAGTAGTCTTCCTTTTGACAACTCAAAAGATGAAGATTAATGAAAGTTCGGTGGAAGAAAATTGTAACATTTTAATGCACGTTAAGATGTGAAGATTTTTAGCTTTCATTCATTGAGCAAGACTGTTCAAGCTCTGTTTGTGTTATGAATTTATTTTGGGAATGGCATTCAGTACTTTTGTTTTATCACCAGCCAGACTGCATCTTAACAAAGAGACAGAAGCTTGTATTCTAATAGTTAGGCATAAGACTTCTTTTCATCTTAATCCTACCATTAGGGAAACTGATGACAAGGATACTAAGGGAGTTGACTTAGACATTATTTATCTCATTCATTAACAAAGAAAAAAAAAATATTTCTCTATTTTCCTACCTTTTAGATAGTGCAGTTTTAGTCCAACACTATAAAAAGTTTAAAATACTAAAAATTTCACATCGTGTTTGATCTGACTTTTCTCATGGTAAAAGAAAAGCTTTCAAAATCTTCTGACAGGGGATCATTTGTGGCTTAACTGTCCACGTTTGTTTCTCATCCTGGGACCCATGTAGGTTGTCCCACTGCCAAATAAGATCCTTTTTCTCCCTCTTCTGTTGTCTTCAGTCTTACATCGAATTTATTTTGTCCAGCATAATTTTTAACTCTTTGCTGTTACTTTCGTAGGATTAAAAATATTTACACTTAACTAAAAGTTATATATATTTCATCATTTGTCATGGAACTTGGTAGGATAATGTTTTTCTCTGTCATGAGAGTAAACTCAATTTTTTAAAGTCAAAGTAATTTCTTTCTGTAACTGTTACAGTTCCAAATGTGTAGGTAGGATTTGTTGTTACTTTGCTGTTTAGTACCACTCAAGTTACATATTGTCTAGGATTGAACTAATAATTTAGAATGTGTTTATAACTGTTGGAAAAATGCAGAAAACTTTCTACTATTCAGGTATTCATCATAAAATAGCTGATTTTGTCAGTGTCACTTCCGCAATGATTTTATCTGCCTTTGGCATGCTCATCTTTATTTTGTAACTGTATTTGGTACTTGATCCCAAAAGTTTCCTTCTCCTGTTTAGTAAAGTAGCAATAGTAATTAGTAGCAATTGTATTAAATATTACTTTATCCAGTAATAATTGTATCAGAAAATAGTTTGGACAAATGTCCAGTGCTAGGTAGTTTACCATAGATTTCTTCATAGGTTTTAAGACTAAAAGATACCATTGTAACATCATCTATCTTCCTGAGTATCATGGGCCATGCTATTTTGCTTAAGTTAGTCTGGTATTAAATACATTAGCTTATATCTAGCTAGACTGTAACTTCTGTAAATGTGTTTAGTCTTGAGTCGAAGACATCATGACATGGAGATCATTACCTATCTTTCTGTGTTTGAACATCATCTTTGTAACAAATTTGCCTTTTTATTTGTTTCCTGTAACAGAAAATCTGCTTATGATATTAGCTCTAAAGCCATAATATCCATACTATTCTAACAAATAAAGCTCAACAGGTATGTGTCAAATCCGAATAACCTCTATCTACAAGTAATATTTGCAGATATATAGTAGGTAAACAACTGTTCTTTAAGTTTCCCATTGAGAAAGAGCAGAATGAGCAGCTGTCTGTGGTAAGCATCTTCGCTGTGGCTGAGTTGACCATTAAGAGAAGTTTCTGGTAGTATGATAGATTCTGCCATGGCTTTCTGCACCACAAATTTAAAGAAAAGAGGCTTTTAAGTAGCAAATACTGCTACTTTATTTGCTACTGAAGTAGGAAATACTGCTACTTTCGGGTATTCTTTCCTTCCAAGCAGTATTTTTATGAAGCGTTGCTGACAGATTGAAAGTATGTATTCAGCTATAAATATCACATATTTTGGAGGACTTGTGCTATCTCTGATTTCATTTTGATTTATTAAAAGTCACTTCTTGTTTTTCAGCACTGGAAGATGTTACTGTACAGTAGTAATTTGCCAAAAGAGTACAGTTTGTGCTATGAAGGGTAGTTAAACCAGTTTTCTATCCAAATCAGTCTCAGCTAGATGAAACTTACAATGAAGATTGAGTGTTTCTATTATCAAAGTAGAAGAACTGGATATTAAACCTTTCATTTATCCTTGTCATTGAGTGCAATCACTGTTCAGAAGGATGCACTCCTTGTTATCTTTTAAGGACAAAAATATTATTAGACACTGTGGTCACTGTGCTTTAAAATATTATTCCCAAGATGGATCTTTGTAATGGTAGTAAACATTTTAGTCTATTTTTTTACTTTTGGCCGTGAATGTGGAACACTGTGGGGAAAAAAGCAACTGATGATATCAGTTGTACATCCTACTGATCTAGGTGGTTCAGTATTTAAATGTAATATCAATATGCTTTAAAATGTCTAAGTGTTCAGCAAAGATTTCAAAGAGATCTACCTAGAAGTTATGGTTCTTAGGTTAATCTTTTATTTATCTAAAGGCTAAAGAAAGCTGTCTACTTCTGTGATATGAACTGCAATCAGCTTAAAAATAATTGACAAATTAATCCCCTCACAGTGCTGCAACTGTAAAGGTGTTAGGTTTAGCTGGACTTGTCTGATTGGCTTGTCTAATCAAGAATAAAGGTGTTACCTTTGATGTCTAAGATTTAGGAGGTACACCCCAGACCTGACAAGCTTGTGTTTTTTAATTATTGATCCCACCATTTCTGCCCACAAAACCCTTTGTGCAGCATTAGCCTCACACCAAAAGGCTAAAATGAAGACTCCTACCATTGATGTGTGTGAAGACATGCAGGACTTTTAACCTTTGGAAAAGCTGACCTGTATTGGCAACTGGTAAATTGGTAAATTGATCTACCTGCAATATAGAATAGTTCGCATTCTTTTCCCCGTGTTTCATCATGTTATCTCTTATTTCTTATTGCAGCCGCACTGATAGCTACCATACAAGTGCAAGTTTATTTCAGTAAGGTCAATTGTGGAGTTCCTACTTATTATGTGTAGAAGTGTCATAACTGTGCCATAAATTAATTAATAGATGTAATCCATTTTCATTTTCCCAAGCCAAGGAAATCTTAAATTTCAAACCTATGTCTGCTTGAGCAAGTTGGAATAAATATACTTCTATTTCAAGATAGAAATCTGTTAGTCTGGGCAGCACTTTGTTAAACAGGATGGCTTTTCTTTGAATAATTAGGTTTGGGGCTCTGTGAAAGGCTGGCATAGCCAAGCATGGAGTGAAAATAGTTTAATAGATTGTTAAACATTGTTGCAGTTTTCTGAACAAAGCTGTTTTCAAATGGAGACTGTCTTTCCTGTTTGCTCTTAATTGCAAATAATGAAACAGTATTTACTAGAAAGTTATATAAAATACAAAACTTCTCCCTTTACAATAAAATGGAGGCGTGTGTTTTTCTCTAACAGCATTACATTCTGTATATTCGTTTTGTAATAAATGTACCCAAACCTATAGTATCAGTGAAGAGCCCGAGCCTGCAAGTCCTCCCCGGCATCCAAAGTTCAATCGTTCATTTAGCTTGCATAATGTTGCCCTTTTTATTCACCTTCTGCACATCACAGATTCTTTTCTTCGATTGCAGGTGAATGAAGCCACAGTGGAGCAGCTAGTGCAGCAGTATCCACATATAACCTTCAGTACTGTACTACAAGATTGCAAGAGGACATTGGAACGGGCTTATCAAATGGGCTGGACACCCAATATGTCTACTGCCTCCTAACCTCCGATACCAACCTGACAGTTCCACTCTGCTGCATTCAGTAGATATAATGGGGATTGCAGAGGGTTCACAACCTTTCATATGATGCAATATAATTGTGAGTTTACAGAGGTTACAGTAAAATGGCAAAAGCTGTACACTGACTTTAATGTACTGTACAACTAAGTACTAATATTGAAGCAAAACTTTAGGAACGCGTTGTATTTTTGTTTGCATAAAAAATATAAAAGCCTTTGGCAGATTTCTTGAAGTGGATTGCTACTAGTTCTCGTTATAGTTTGAGTTATAGAAGATGTTAAGCTTGTTTTCCTTTGTTTACTTTACTTTGCCTTGGTCATGTGTGTTTCCTTTGATTTGTAAATGGTAACTCAGTGCTAGCACCAGTGCAGTTGATCAACAGAGGCCTCTGTTGAAACTGGGAGATAACTTGATGCTTATTATTTACTAAAGCTACCCCAGGAGCTTTTAGATGCACAGTAATAAGAAAAGCTAGAAATAATTGTGATTTGTAATTTTACAAATCATTATTTTGAACAGAAATCTTAGTAAATGATGATAATGACAGAATAGATATTTAATGGACAATCTTAATTATTTTCTTTCTGTCACTCAACAGAACTTATATCTTCTTTCATTTTGTTTTGTTTAAAATAGCAAATGCTGTAGGGATTCCAAATCTTTCCACCTTGCCATTTTTATAAGTGAGTTAACAGTGCTTAACCTAACACTGATAACCACCTCCCACTTCCTACAGTCAAACAGCAATTGAATACACCAACTGTCAGAAATAAGTTAACAGACGATGTTTAAATATCTGATTGAAAAAAATGGGTTTTTTAAGTGACCTTGTCTCCTCTGACTATGCTGTTATGTTGCTGAATTGGAAAATTCAGATGAACGGGTGTAAGCCAGTAACAGGATTCTTCTCATTTCCTGTGTGGTTGTTATTTTACGACAGATCTTACAATGCAAAGAGTGCTTACCTCGAGAAGGCCATCTAAACATGAGCCCCATTGTGGGTGTCATTTTGTAGGATCAGATGCTTCGTCATACAGTTTATGCAGGAAAGTACCCACAGTAAATACATAAAACGAGTAATTTTCTGTGTGTCACATTGCATTTTAAGGAGTTAAATTTGACATGGGGATAGTTAAAATACAGACAGTGCAGCTTCAATTTGAAGGTGCATTAGCCTTTATAGTATTACCATTTGGTTGAGAATGTTTTCAGGTGTGTAACACTGGATATTTTTTTTTCAAAGGTTACAGCATTTTAATCCAAAGTATGCAATGCTTAAAGCTGAAGAGTTGCCATTATTGTCAAAATGTTTTGCTAATCCAGAAGGTCTAATGCAGTATAACCTAGAAGCTTGTTTAGTATGGCTGTATAACTCTCTGTAAAACTGTTTGTTGATTTCCATAGCATAATTTTTTACAACGGAAACATCAGCTCACAGTAATTCCAGTGAGGTGTTTAATGTTTTCTTATTAGACTTTTCAAAATGGGGATGAACTAATTTCTCTGGAAAAAATATATGGTAAAGTTTTTGCTTTAAATAAGTGGTAAATACTTGTGAACATGTGTAATGCTAGGCTTTTTATTTACTCAAAGATGGCAACAATATTTTCAGAATAAAGCCAATGGAATATATTGCAGATATAGTATAGAATATTAGTCATTTTTCATTTAATGTCTTTTTATGAGTGCATTAAAACTATTCACACAATTTGTAAGTTTCTATTTTTTCGTGAAACCTTTGATCTTGCAATGGGATTTAATAAAAGAAAGAAGAAAGATATGGTGTCTTCTATTTATCTGTGCTGCTTACTGTACTTAGACTATGCTAAGAGAAAGACTGAAATCTCCATCCTTGACTATGCAGAACTCACCTGGGCTTGGTCCTGAGCAAACTCATCCAAGCTGGCCCGGTTGAGAGTGACAGACTTCAACTTGATGAAATCCAGAGATCTTTTTCAATCTGAAATACTCTATAACTCTAAGGGGTTTTATATATTACAGATCTATTTGGTCATCTCTTTTCCTTTCTGTCATTAAGTCAATTCCAGCAGTTTTGCCTTTTACTGACTACTCGCCTCTCTCTTATTTTTCTGAACATACTAATCTTTATAGATTTCAGTGTGGCTAATTAATTTCCATGCATCTTGGCATTTGCATAATTCGGAAGTTTATATGATACAGGAATTCTAGATGGAATTACGTTCTTCTAACAGCAGTATTGCTACAGACAGCTCTTTAATTTCCTTCTAATAAATCAGTGTTTCCTAAGTAGTGTTATAGGAATAAATAACAGTGTTGCACACTCTAGCTTTTGAAATGTCATTTAGGGGAAATACCATTGAGGGGAAAAAGAAAAGGTATTGTCTCTTGTAAAAAGAAAAATTATCCCAGTTTTCTCAAAACTTACAGTGGACTCACAGGCAGCTTACATGCTGGATATCCTAGGTTCCAGTAGACCTACTTTACTGACAAAATGTCTTTGTTCCTTCAAGATCTTTGTGGGAATTTGCCATTAAGGTAGGTAACCTGTGGCTCAGCATTTGCCTTATCAGGACATTTCTAGGCTGGAGGAGGTGGGCTTGTTCAACCTGCAGAAGAGGAGGCTGAGGCAAGCTCTAAGTACTTTCTTAACTAAGCAGTAAGTGGTTATAGAAAAAAGACAGATAACCTTTCTTTTCAATCATTCACTCTTCTAAATCCAGGTATAATTCTGTTTTAATGACACTCAAATAGTTCGCTTGGTGGTCACTCTACCCATCTCTCACCACTTAAAGGCAATGTGGAAGGGAGTGTCCTCACACAATGTGTCCTAGCAGGGGAAATGGCTACCAAGGAGTTTCACACGCAGATCCAAGTTCACTCTGCCCAGGCTCCCAGATTAGTGGGAAGTTTAGTGAATTGCCAACTTCAAGCTGGTATACCCCCCTTTTCAGCAAGTGCTCTGTGTAGTACTAGGCAGCTTCTAGTCATCTTTGAGCATGGTGACAAAGTTTATTTCTTTGAAAAGTATCATAGATAAGGATAAACTGATACCGGGATGGCTACAGGTGGCTATTGGGAGTGACTTTCAGCGTTCTCAAAACCATTGCTCAAAGGTCTTCTGTGCTACTCCTACAGCAACTGAGTCTGCTTAACCTTCAAAACTCAGCCATGGCCCCAGAACCCAGCTGGGTTCACTCACAGAAAACTTTTCTTCCCCTGTAGGTCCTGCAAAAGAGTTTGAGCCATCCTTGATAGTCTCCTAGAGCTGTTAAACTTACCAATCTACCTAGCCGGATTTTCAAAAACAGTATTTGGGAAAACAAATTTTAATCCTTTTTGGATGAGAAAATAGCCCTAGTGAGGATAATTAACCAACAGTTAATTTTTCAGGCTCTGAGCTGGCTTCCACATGAGCAAACTGATGTGCAGCTATATTCTGAAGAAATGAAAATGGCCTTGCTGATGCTTGATAAACTGTGGCATTGACAGGAACAAAATCAAGAAAGGCAGCAGGTCACATACACAGTGGTTATATGAAAACATAACAGAGGCACAAAGCAAGATTTTTAGGAGGCTGACAGGGTCTTCTTCAGGTGATGTGGTCTTGAACAAGGAAAGGAAAAGGACTCCCACATCTTATAAATAATTAGGATAGGGTGGGGTGGGGTAGGGTAGGGTAGAGTAAAATGGAATGGAATGGGGGAGGAGAGGAGAGGAGAGGAGAGGAGAGGAGAGGAGGGGAGAGGAGGCGCATGGAAGCTCCATGGGCTTTAATGGTAAGAATATTTCCTCCAGGTGTTACCAACTACACTGCCTTGGAGGCTGTGTTGGCAGGAGAGGAGAGGAGAGGAGAGGTGAGGAGAGGAGGTATATGGATTACCATATACCTGTTGTAAAAATATTTTTTGTACAAAAGTGTATCTGAAATTATCAGTATTGTACTTGATCTTGAGACTACAGAATATGATAGAAGTTGTTTAAAATAGGGGCTTTCTGGTTTTGAAACTTTTTCCATATGGGGTGGAAGGTTCAAGTACTATTTTCCTCTTTTTCTCAGTTTGTGTAGACACAGTGATGACAAGACATTTATTTTTCATTGAAAAATATGTGAAAACCCTGCCTCTAATTGGTTTTCAGATTGGAGGAGAGGAACTGGAAAGAGCTTGTGTTTGCCCAAATCTTGGGTCAGGTTTGCAAGCTATAAAAACTGAGGCCAACTTTCAGGTTAAAAACAAAACCTCTATTAGTTGAATTGTTTGGTGTTTTCCTAGTTTTGCTTGATACATTGTAAACAACTTGTCATGTTTTCACCCCGGTCAGTAGATAGGGCCACGCAGCCACTCACTCACTGCCCACAACTGGGATTGAGGATAGAATTGGAAAAGTAAAAGTGAGAAAATTTGTGGGTTGAGATAAAGACAATTTAAGAGGAAGAGCAAAATCTGTGCATGCAAGTAAAGCAAAACAAGGAATTCATTCACTGCTTCTCATCAGCAGGCAGGTGTTCAGCCATCCCCAGGAACCCAGGGCTCCATCACGCATAATGCTTACTTGGGAAGACAAATGCCATAACTCCAAATGTCCCCTCCTTCCTTCTTCTTCCCCCACTTTATATACTGAGCATGACATCCTATGGTATGGAATATCCCTTTGGTCAGCTGGGGTCAGCTGTCCCAGCTGTGTCCCCTCCCAGCTTCTTGTGCACCCCCAGCCTGCTCACTCATGGTGTGGTGTGAGGAGCAGAGAAGGCCTTGAGAGCTTAGCAACAACTAAAAACACCAGTGCACTATCAAAAGTATTTCTCATACCAAGTCCAAAAAATAGCACCGCACCAACTGCTAGTAAAAAAAGTTAACTCTATCCCAACCGAAACCACGGTGTTCTCCACCCCTTAATCCATCCCATTTTGTGTCATGCTCAGGTCCCACACTATCCAGTGCATCCTCATTAACCACCACCCCCCTTTCCCTTTCCCGAGCTCCATTTGTTAGATTGTCTGTAGCTCTACCAAGGAAAAGAAATAGACATTTAACTGCAAAAGTCTATCAAAATTAAGCTAAGGGCTTACTGGTAAATATTTGTTTAAGCTCCAAATCCCTGTAATCTCTTATGCTTCAACAATTCTTGAGCTACTATATCATCTTTTCTCTGCTTCAAGTCAGTCTCACCCTGGAAAGTAGCATTGAGCTGACAAGTGAGTGTATGCAGAGCAAAACATTGAGCTTCACAGACAGCTGCTTATTGATTGGATAACTGCACACAATTTCTTTTCTTTTTTTTTTTTTTTTAGGTTTTTTTGAGAGAGAGACCAAAAGGCAGAAAATATTTAATGCTGGACATCAAGTCCAAAGCAAATGAAAATAGTCTAATTCCATTTCATAAAATAAAGATTTTATATATATATATATATTTTTTTAAGATAAGATTATATTTGTTTTTTAAGGTGTCTATAATGTATTTTATATGTCTCATGCTTGCAGAGCTAAATTCAAGCAAGAATAAAATAAAATACTGTTTTGTAACTACAGATCAGGATGATTAGGTGTATTTCTGAAATTTCCCTTCTGAGTTGTTTATTCTACGGCCAAGAAGTTTTGGCCAAACTGATTGCCTCCACTGAATATCTTTAACAAATCTAGAGGCGTCTATAACCTCAGGGTAAGAAACTTACACATATCTCAAATATCCACACTTCTAACAAATGAAACAATTCATTTGCTATTGTGTTTCTATGACATTCTTTACTTATACTCTTTCAGAAATTTAAAAACATAACATAATGTCCTATTCTTGAGCATTTCTGCTTTGCTTGATCTGCTGCTCCAATGCAGTAAGTCAAAAAGGGGACCCAAGGACAAAGTGACTAAGGAAACAGAGCAGCTAAGGAAACAGAGCTATCACATGGATGAGGTGTTACACAGCAGTTAAATAAGAGAACCCCAACATTTCATGTTACAGCATGAAATATCTCATCCTAACTTCTCATACAAATGAAATGGGTTGTTTCTCCTTTTGGTAGAGAATGAAGAATAGAAAATGGGGACAGTATTAAAGTTAATTACAATAATTCCCTGGCTGTTCATTAAACAGTGTTTATACCAACAGTGTCTGTCCTGCTTGTAGCAGACAGCACATTATTTTACGTTTTTTTTATATTTCCAAGTCTTGTTTTACACAAAGCTGAAGGCACTAAATGATTTGAGATTCTTTAGCTCCCTGTGGTTGGCTCCCGGCATGTATTGTCCACGGATGCAATCACTATAGATGACCTGAGCTGCTGAAGAACAGTCAAATAGTTCAGCTGTTCCTCTGGATCTTTGTCTGCGTTAGGCTCAGACTAAGATGAACAAATAGGCTAACTCTGCAGCTGCTATTTCTTGACTGGAGACACTTTCACAAACTGAAATAAGGTAGCACTGAAATAAAGGTCTGTGTAACAGCTGCATCTCCACGGTTGTCAAAAGAAACTCAGGCCAATTTTTTTTTATTTAGGCTTTAGGTTGTTGTTTGTTTTTTTTTCTAAAGGCTGTCTGGATTATGTAAGGTAAACCCAAGTCTTCCAGTTTTATAAAGTTTTACTAATGGGATTATGTTTCAAATTTATTTCCTGGAAAAAATCAACTATAACAGCAAGCTGAACTGTTTCCACTTCCATGTTCAGGCAGGTCTCTCTACATGTAGCTTATGAAATGTGTTTGTGGATAAATAAGCTTTAGAAGTCTTAAAATAAAAAAAAATTTGCAACCAGGATTATTGGGCATTTCCAGCTGCTATGAAGTTATGAAGGCTTCTGGACCGAAAATTTCATAATCTCATGCTTTCCTCATGTACCCTACAGCAAAGTGCTACAGACTGTGGTGTTTTCAAAATACCAACTGTTAGAGAAATCTGCAAGAAATTTCTTAGCAACACTAACTCCCAGTAAGCACAGTTGACTTGTCCCAGGTGCCTTGCTCTGGGTTCTCCTTGAATCAAGATCAACATCTCAGTCCTTACCTTTGGCAGATTAAACGATCATCTTCATGCTCTTGTTTCAGTCTATGGTCACCTCTCTAGACCACAGTAAAGCATGTTGTGTGAGGCATGGGCTCCAAACCAATATAAACTAAAAAATTGTCGGCTTTAAAGGATGGGCAGTTTTTTTCTCTAAAACAGGCAGCAAAGTAATATTTATAGACCAAAAAAATGCCTCATATCCTTCTTTCCTTGGAGACAGATAAGAAACAAATGTAGTGAATGTTAATTACCTTGCTTGATGTTTTGAAAGATGCTCAAATACTGAGGTGAATGAGTGAGCTAGAAAATAAGAAAAAATAGTTTTCTTGAAGAGAAACTTGCTACAAAGGAACATTTCTGATTAGGGAGCAAATGCACCTGGAAATCTTTAATGGCAACCAAAAAGGCTGCAGCTGAAGAAAAATTACTTTTTAATGACTCTGCAGAAGTGTGAAGAGAATTCCAGAGTCCAAATGCCTTCATGATCTTCCCAACAGAAGAAAAAGGGAAGGGGTTTTTCATTACGAGTTTTCAAATTTTACTCTTTTTTTATTAAAGAAAAATAGGGCCCCAGCAATAAGTAGAGATTAATACAATATCTTTGAAGCAATAGAAGTCGTGACAGCCTAGGGAAACTGCGGAGCGTTCGGACCAATGCCATTTAAACCGGTGGTAAGGCTGAACTGGAGTATAAAATGGGTCCGAAAACCAGGAGATACAGCTTCAGGCTGGCGGTGGCCCTTGACTAGGCACTGGGTGTTTTTCAGCATGTGACATTAGTTTCTGTGCTACACTTCACCTGGTAACACGAGCAGCGCCCAGAGCACTGCTTCCTGAGGGCAGGAAGGTATAATGGCACAGGCAGGCGCGGTGCTGTACCCATCAGTCTCAACTTGTTCATTAGTTGAGCTTTCCTGCTCTAGAGCAGAAGTTATCACCAGTTACCTCCGTGGTCTGAATGAATCACTTCTTCTCAGCAAAATTTTCTGAAAGCAGAACTTCGCTTGAGGAATATTTCTGTACTTAGCACTTTCTGCAACAGTACAGGTATTGAAGTCTTTTGCTGGCATAAAGAGCAAATGACCTGATGGCCTTTCTGTTTGAATACATGCCATTTCCTTTATGTTCTCTTGTGTGTGGCTTCAGAAATAGTTAACAGTAGGAAGACCATTGGTATTGCATTAGCCAGAGATAGGAGAAAAATGCATTTATGGATCACTGTAATCCAGCCATTGGTTTATGGTTGCAAAGTCCTTCAGGGACAGTCACATATTCCCAGCTGTCCGTGAGTGCTAGATTCTGCAATTGCATCTCTGAGCTATCTGCAAGGCATGTCAAATCATATATAGCCAGGCAGCTCCCCGTGATTTTGCATCTGCAAAGGCTTGAGAACTATTACAGCAAGGATGTGCAGTATATTAAGCTCAAGAAATTGGTCTGTGAAAAATTTTCCTCTGAAAAATGAAGATCTTGGGTAAATTTTCCGCAGGTGGTGGAAGCCTCTTTAGCAGAGGTAGAGCTGAGCAAATGCAGGCAACTATTAAATACTGAAATTATTACCAGCCCTCAATATCTTAGTTTTCTGACCTTTGTGTGTTTGAGAGTGTGTGTGCCCATCATTTTTTAAGTGGAGTTCTGTTGATATTCTTGAATGCTGGAGAGAAATATTACATCTGAATCCATTAAAAACAAACAAACAAACAAAAAAACACCAAAAAAACCCCACAAAAAACCCCAAATAAACAATCTTAACTGTCTTAAATATTCTACAGTTCAATATACCATGACATAAGGATAAGATTTGGTACTTGGCAGAAACAAAGATACCTTGTGTAGGATCTTTGCCAACATGACAGAATATGTTTGGGAAGTGGCAAGGGCAACATTAAAGGAAGATAAATTCTCCATAGATCAGCCCATCTGTTTGTTTCTAGTCTGGGAAGCTGCCCAGTATACCTGGGGGAGGAGAAAGGTTTCTGTAGTGTGAATGTGTGGGGATAACAGAAATACACGAATTGATTTTCTTTTTTGAAATGCAATACTAAAGGAGATTTATAGGTGTAAGAGGTACTTTGCAGACGCAGTGATGGCACAATACATCATCTTGAAATAATCGAAACTACACTACAAGTTAAAAGGGAGCATAAAGCTAAATGACTTAATACCAGGAGGCTCTAGTTGTCTTTTCAAAACTTGGGACAGCTAATGAGCATAAATGGTAACTCTTTGCATCACCACAGTGTAACAGACAAGAATCACAGATTACTACTGGTATTAGACAAAGGGCAAGAATTTCAAAAGCCCCTGCATGACTTAGGTGACTAAGTCCTTGAAGCATTTTGGAAATTTAACAGAGGATGCCCATATACTATTACAATAAGGGCCCTAGAAATATCTCTCATGCTCTTTCTCTTTGTAAGTCAAGCCTGCATCAATAAAAGCAAAAAATAAGGACTTTCTCGCTGTGTGTACATCTGCTCTTCCTTCCCCTTTTTTGATGATGTCTAATAAAGGCATGATTCTTTCTCCCTGCCAAAAAGCACAAGTATTTTTACTAAAATAAATAAGAAACAAGTGATACGTAGATTTTGGTTCCTTTTAGTATGTTGGCAAAACAACCCATCTAACTTGCTGGCAGTTACATTGCAAACACTGCTTTTTTAATTCATTGACTGGCTTGGAGTCACCCCTAAAGCATTTTTTAACCACAGTCTTTATTGCTTAAGGCTCAGTTAAACCCACTTCTAAAGCTATTGTTACTATGTTAACATTTTTATATCAGGTAGCTAAGATATAGGACATGAAGGACACTTCATTCTCATTACATTAATCTATGTACTCTTATGTGTGTTAATGAGATTTATCATCTTAGTTACACCTTGCTCTTGATCCTTTGCTTAGAAAATACTTAGTGTTAAGTACTAAGTACACAGCATTAGCATTTGTACTAGCATTAGTATTAGTGCTAATACTCAGTAATAATGAATCTTCTTTGTAGGTAAAGTCACAAAGCATTCAGATCCACCATAAGTTTGCATAAAAGAGCAGAGCTGCTACTCTTGTAATTTTGGGCAAACTTTGACCATAGTCTTTTAAATAAAACTGCCATTAGACACATAAAATACACTTAAAAATGTGGCGTCTGTTGTAGTTTCCAAGTAACATACGAGAGCTAGCAGCTGGAATGTGCCACCTCTGCACTTGGATTAATGGACCAGGCTTGAAAGAGTGGTTGAGGGCTGACCATTTGACAATCCTTCAAAATGGAGATATGATGAATTTGGGCCCCTTTAACCTCAGTTACAGTCTCAACACTCACACCACCTTGGAACTTACATCCTTACTTCCCCAGGTCAGAATTTGTTCCTCTAAGTGTATATAGCCTGAGCTGAGGACCTGCAGAGTGCCAAAAAGCATTAAAAACTTACAAACGTAAGGGTGTCTACTATTCAGTATAACCTGAGTTCTGTCAATTTCCACAGGCTCTGAGGAGGTTGAAGTTTTTTAAGCCTGTGAAAAAGCTACTGGAGAGAATAAATAACATTTTCTCATTGAGAAGCTTAGTTTTTATAAAGTGCTTGGTGCTGAAAAGAGCAACAGGGTCTTCCTCGGGTCACTTAGGAAGTGAGAAAAGAGTAAATACTACTTTTTAACAAGTTTCCAATGAGACTTAACAGTGGCTTATACAAGAGAAAACATTTCAAAATTATTTTCACTCCTAAAATAAAGTTATCTCTAGTAGAAGTGCAAGACACAGTAATAGAGTAGGTATGTAATATAAATTGCAGTCAACCTTTACCTTAAATCTTCAGACCAAGAACATACTATTAATCGCAAGAGAATCTTTTAAAGCTCTATTTAAGAAGTTGATTGTATTTTGTTCTATCAAGAGCTGTTGACACTACAATGATATTAATACTTCTACTTCCAACAAAACTAACAAGGGACCTTCTAAATGTAATGCTTTTTTTTGTATTTCAAGTGGTTGCAGAAGTAAGTCTTCTTCCTTCAAGTTGTTCTAACAAGCATAGTAGAAAATCACTTAATCCCTTCTGAATGAAAATAAAAAAATAGCTGTTTGCTTCTGCCCTCTTCCTAGATGCAATCTCTTGCACAATGTTCTTGCTCCATGGACGACTTTTTTTTTTTAAAAAAAAAAAAAATCACCATAAGTCATCTTGGTTTTCCATTCTTCATTTCCTACTATTTTAAAATTAATTTCTCAGCTTTGACCTGTTCAATCGAAAAAACATACTATAAAACAGACAAACTGAAAGGAATCTGGCATAAAACCTATACCCACCAAAACCTACAAGACCAAGAATTCATCAGCAAGATCCGTCACTTGATTCACACCCGCTCCAAATGAACAGCGGACAAACTACTGTGGCTACTGGGAAGTTCTCTGTGAGTTTGCTGGCTAACAGAAAGCTATGTTACCGCTGGTACGCATGCATTTACTGACAATAAACCTATTAATTAATGTTGCTGGGCACTTGCACAGTTACACCTTTTAATCTAAATGAGTCTTGGTACTTGAGTATAACTGATAGGCCACATGCCCACTGCTGTTTCTGCTCAGTTTTAGAGTCCTTCACTTCAGACCTCAAATGTAACAGATTTTGGGAAAAAAATAATCTTTTGCTTCAAAAATGCATTTAATAAAGTAATGAAGAAGGAAAAGCCAAAGGTCTCTTCTCCAGCTTTCTGGAGATCAGTGTGCCCCTCTTAAATCCTGCTTTACAAATCTTCAAAGATAAATTTGTTTGATCCCTTGGATTCTTTTGCATCTTCTCTTCCTATCCTATTCTTGTTCCATTTCCTCAAGGGAAAAAAAGGATGTAGGCAGAAGAGAGAAATGTTTAGCCTCAGCTCTGTACAGTAGTATTTTTTCCATTTCAGACCCTTCTCTATTTTGCTTTGTGGCCTGTGGCTGTGAAAAGGGGCACAGTTTCATGTTCCTAATGGAATAAAAATGATGGTGTGCTGCTTTTTACTACCATTTCTTCATTCCCCAAAACAGAAAAACAATAGACCTTTGCCTCAGAGAAATTACAGTGGAGATGAATTTGGCAACATGTAATGAGGTGAGCATTTTTCTCTTTTTAACTGCACACACCTTCTCTCTTTCCAGTCAAAATTTTAAGCTGATTTTCTATAGCATTTACATTGATAAGCAAGTGGCTTTTTAATAATTTACCCAAGTTGCTGCAAAAAGGGCGGGGGGGGGGGGGGGGGGGACTGGATTGTTTAAAAAAAGAAGGAGAAAAGTTAATTTAAAGTGATGTTTGGTAAAAAGTCCCCTTTGAGATCCTGTTGTGTAATTGAACAGATTAAGAGAACTGACAGTAACTTCACGGTATGCCTAAGTGGAGGTCTCTACGGGTCAACTCTCGGATCTTGTGCCGACACGTTAAACAAGTTTGTCAATTTTCCATCAGATTGATTTTTCTCACAGGTCTGGAAGCCTCGTCTCATTTCATCTTATTTCCACAGGGGTTCTTAACATTGCAAACTGCCATTTACTTTTGTCTCAAAGTGTGAGGAATGATTTTTATCTCCGAGTGGCAATCACGGCAGGCAGCTCCAGCTCTGCTTATAATGTGGCACATTGTCCTCCCTCACCAACTGGGGTTTCTTTTGTGTTTTTCCCCTCTTTGGGAATGATGTGGATTTTTAGAATACATTCAAAATAATTATTAACAGAATGTACTTAGGGCAGATGTCTGTAGTCTCTGAAGTGAACAAAAAAAGCAACAGAAACTGTGGGTTTTTTTCTTTGCAGTTTTCAGCATAATGAGGGGTCAGCTTGAGAAAATATGATGTCTCTGGGAAGGTCACAGGGAAGAGTATTAACCTCTCTTTACATTTCCATGTCTATTATCCCCTCCTGTTAATGTCAAGGGAAGTTATGTGCACAAAGGAGAGAGCATGCTTCTGAATAGGGGAATGCTTATAATGGTATGTATATGGATTAATTGCACTAATGACAAAAATCTACTCTTACTCTACACTAAGTTAAACAATAGCAAAATTTATCTGCAAGCCTGTGGGATGCAACTATATTCTCATATGGTTGAGTGCCCTTGGCTCAAATTAAGCTACTCTGGACTTAACCATTTGGATGACCTAATGACCTCTTGTTGGAAGAAGACCGCCGTTTATATCAGTGGTATGAGGGTAAAATCGTAGGAGACCCCAAACCCCATGTTTTCTCTTGCCTGCAGCTCTGGTAGTCATTTCCACTTGTGAAAAACGGCTGTGGTCAATCATTAAAGCCACAATCACCGCCACAGTGTTTGTAAGCATTTCTCACAAGCAATTGCTGATACAAAGCAATAAGCCTGATTCCTACTTTCTTTGGTGCTAGTTACATAGTTCTGCCAATAATATGGAGATACTTATCAACCTTTCTTTTGGAACCTTGTACAGTGTCAAAGTTTTACTACAAATGAGATTAAGGTCCATTATTTTCTTCTCTAAAATGTGATATACTTGACCTAATTAATTGAGTCATCAAAGACGATGTGAAAAGTTACCAAATCATTGGTTATAAGCTATTCATCACTGTTTTGAATTATTTGTCGCCATTTTAGAAATCTATGTAAAAAACATGGAGAAAAAAAACCAAACCCAACAAAAAACCCAAACCCTCAAACCTGTAGTTTAGCACAACTACAAAGCAAAGCAAACCCAGCGATTTGGGCTGTTGAACTGTTGGCCCATGGGGCACTTCCAGCCCATGAGGAACCACTGGATACCAATCCAGTGCTAAGCGCCTGGCATGAGAGCTACTGTGCCCTGTCAAAATTCTTTCCATGGAGCAGGTATGCCTGCAGCTGTGGTGGTTGATTAAGGTGTAAGGACAGAGAAAAGGCCCACGGAGCCCTGCAGTTGGGGCCACACTAGACGTTCTCCTGTTTTTGTATTGCCAAAGAGTTGGTGGAGACCTGTCCACCACCTGGGTGAAGAGGTGCTGCATGGGGGAAGGCTGGGGCAGGATGGGGACATGTCCTTGAGGTCAGTCCATGGGGTATAGTGGTGGGGAAGCCAGGGCAGAGGGTCAGGAGCTGTGGTCACATGGTATTGAGGATGTGAGGGGCCGGGGCAGGGTGGGGGACTGAGTGGTTCTGCCCTTCCTCCTTCCTTTCCTCCTTCCTTCCTTGTTTAACCTTTTGTGGACAGTAACGATCCCAGGGTGCTTTTCCTAGGAGAGTTGTTACTCTCTCCACAACCCACAAAGTCCCAGATGCTGTCATGAAATTGACATGCCAGAGACAGAAATGTGTTTAATGAGTTAACTTTAAAAGCCTCTGCTGCATATTGCAGATAGCACAAACAAAGGGATATATAATAGATAGCTCCGCCCCCCCCAAATTGGTATTTCTCTAGTTCTATTTTACATTCTTTACTTACAGCTAGTAGTTGCCCACACACACCCCCGTCCCCGAAAAAAAAAAAAAAAAAAAAAAAAAAAAACCTGAGCAAAATTCCTTCATTTCCACACTGTATGTGAGTGAGTTACTCGACCATAGAGAGGGACGACGGTTGTGCCAGTGGTCGTGTCTGCGACAGGTCAGTTTGGTTTGCACGGTTCAGCTCAGCACGTTATGTTTTGGCAAACCCTCAGTAGAGTCTCATGGGTGAGCACCTCCTTTTTGCCTGGACTTGCAAAAGGAAGGGGCAAACGGCTGTTGTTGCCTTCTTACAGCTCAATATGAAAATACACAACAGCAGACTGTGTTAGCAGAAAGGCATGTAAACAAGTATTTACAGGCTCTTGATCATGGTGTAGATGCCCCTAACAACACTCCCTAAAATGGTAATCTGTCACTGAGATAGTTTAGTGAGACAAAGTAAGATAGTTTAAAGAGCTTTAAAATACAAAGAGAGTTTTTTTCAGCTGTTACTGGTTTCTGTGTAAACTCTTCCCCAAAGCTGAGCCTTCACCACGTGAATGAGGAACTGGTTCCACCACAGCCTGGCTGCCAGGAGGATGGGACTTGTCAGGGTGGCCCTGGCTCTGCCAACCTTCCCTTGGTGTCGGGTGCCCCAGCCCACCTCCCCTCTCCCACCTACCTGGTCATCTTTGCCCAAGGGAAAAAGGCCCTTCTACTGTGCCCACAAAATGGCAATAAGAAGACACCGTGGCCTAGCCCTGGGCTGGATTGTAAGTTTCAGCAAAGGATTTTTTTGTGGACTCCATGTGTATGCCAGAAAGAGAAAATCACAGTCTTCTGGTTATTTAGGCATTCCAAACCTGGCACGAGTGTTCAAACATCTTATGAGAAGTTCACTGCAAAGTTACCTTAATGGACACTTCTCACAATTAAATATTTTAGACATCTTACATTTTTCCCATAATTCCAATGATAATTAGATCACAATATGGATTAATTTCTTGTCACATCCAATTTTTAGTGGCAAGATACTTTGAGGGAGCGGAACACAAAAACAAGTTGCTGACATTTGTAAATTCTCCCTTTTGTAGTACACGTAAACATAAAGTAGCTGACATTTGGCTCTTTCATCCTTCCTTTCCTGCTTGTTCAGTGCAAATATTATCCAGGCAGACATGTTAAACAAATATCATATTATCTACAAATACAGATATATAAATCTCATTGTCCTGGTCAGCAGCTCAGGACCAAACTATCCTCCTGAGTAAGTCTGATATGTAAGTGACCTTGAGCTAATAGCTTTCCCACTCTGTTACAAGAGGCTCACTGTACTTTCTAATCTCACGAAGTCTATTTATTTACAAGTAGCAATACTGTATCAATACCAAAAAGGTAACCTCCAAATTGTAATCTTGCATTTTTACGGTGTAGAATTGCAGGATGATTTATAAGCAAATTCGTGACACTCTTTTCTGGTCACTGTAATTGTACAAACGTAATCAAGCTATAATGAGTTTTTTAATCTATTTTTGGGGTGGAATGGGATGCTGAAGTTGACAATTTTTTTGTTCAGTGGCAGAACCAAAACCTCTGAAAATTAGAAAGAGCTATGCCTGCTAAAACTCCATACTTCCCAGTGCAAATATACTCAGCAGTGCATTTCTTCAGAATTTCTGTCTTAGTGCTGAACACTTTTAAAAAATACTGCAGGAGAATTGGCTAGTACCAAAAGTGTCTGTCCTGTGCATTCGTTGCTGAATACTAAATGCTCCAGTCTCTTAAGACCCTTTTAATAGTAATACTGCTGCTTTATGCTTTAAGATTTTTTTTGGTATGTGAAAACATGAATAACCGGAAAAGCTTTTGTTTTGCTTTAATGACAAGATGCATTAAGTAATATGATGGCCTCTGTGGTGGCTTCTGTTAGCACTGTCAGTGTTCAGCATAGCCCAGGATCAAACGTCTCATGAGAAAGCACCGAATTGATTCACTGTTCCCTGTTTTCTTATTGAATGCTTTTATTTTCTTTCATAAGCAAGTAAAACTCCAGTCATATGAAATGAAGAGGTTATGGAGAAATGGCAGAAGTAGTTAATTAGAAGAACCATTCTCCTCTGGGAGCTGATTCTGGGAGAACTGCACAATTTTAGGCCCTGATTCAGGAACATATGTCAATACTGTGGATAGTGCTTAATCATGAAATCAATACTTCAAATTAAGCGCACGTGCTTACCCCTTGGCCAGGAGCTGGTTTGCAATAGCATTTCCATACTGTTTAAGAACACAGTGCTAATTTCCTTTGAAACATTTTCTTGTTGTCTTATTATTCAACCTCTACAGAGCTGCTTTCCACTCATGAGCCTCAGTAAAATCTGAAGAGATTGTTACCAGTTGTGACTTTGAACCACTTGGAGAGGGGGAACTTTTGGCAAAACATTTAGCTGTCAACAAGTTTGCAAGCCTTGACTTCCAGACCCATCCTCAGCAACACAGGTGGCGGTGGAGGATTCTTGAACATGTTTTCTTGTGAGTAGCAAAACTGCCCAGAACTTACTTATGTTTGGTACGGTTTTTTGCCTTTCTGATGGTATCAGCAGGCAGGAAAACATGCAGTACATGTTTGGTCACTTAGGTTTTGTCAGAGTCTGGGCTGTGCAGCCAGTGTGGCAGGTTACTCACAGCACAGGCAGAGACACCAAAGGAAGGCTTTGAGCCTTTGCTAAAATCTAGCCTGCAACTGCAGAAGTTGAGAGGCAAAAAGCTCACCTAATAACAAACAAAAAAAACCCAACTCCAGACCTATAAGGGCAAAACAGAGTTTTGGATGCTGAGGCTGACTTTCAGAGATCCCAAACCGATCTGTGTTGTGCTGAGGCATTCTTCTTGCCTTGCCAGACTTTGGCACCCTCCAGTAACACACCCATTGTTTATCCTGCAAGCTGGTGACAAAGGTGCTTATGCCAAACCTGCTGCATTTAATCCATCTTGGACACACTGGTCTGACCCTACACTGGTCAGGAATCCAAGACACAAAATTTTTACTGTACAAAGTGTAGACAGACTGGGAAAAAAAAATGTGTACACTTTTTCTAATTCTAGGCTTTGATATAGATGGGACAGAAATTCAATGTGTGATAAAATTTGAATAAGACAAATATATGTATGTATAAAGTGGTATATTTTATGGATGTCTGTAGGGCAGTTACTATGTCCAAAGCAGAGAGTTCATTTTGAAGTGGCCATTGCAGGAAGAGCACATGTAACTGACTTACTATTCGTATCATGCTTGCAGCACGCATGCAAGCAATGCTTGCTCTCAGTAGCCTGACACTGTACCTTCACCTCCTGAAAGCCAAGCTGATTCTTCACATTTGTTTCAAAATTAGCAAGTGATTCATTCCAGCATGCTAGCAATGGCAGAATACCAACCTGAGGACACATGAGCAGCATCTTCTAGAGCTAAATGCACAATATGTATTAAATCTAAGTCATGATCTCACACCTCAGATAGTATTAATGTGGAAAAAATAGGGTTTAGCTGACATGTAAAGCCCACCCAGAAATACCAGCCTGTGAAAAAACGCCCCTTGCCTGTTTCCAAGGGCATGGAGCTCTGATGAAGCCTTTAGCAAAACCGGTGAAGATGTCAACTTACTGGCAGTCTACCCAGTTGCTTGTGGTCTCACCGTTTGGAAACAAACTATGAAGACCTCATATAGAGATGCTATCTGCTTGGTTATTATTAGTTACCTGATATTGCTTCTACTGTAGTCCTAGTGTCTTTCATCACATTGTTGCACATGCTCACATGCTGGAAGTCAAGGAGTAGTGCATAGATACGGTGAACTGTGTTTTTGTAGTGAATTGGGGCTGCAGTTCTGAGACCATGCCTTCAAGGCTGCAGGGCTGACTGTGGGGTGAGGTGGCTGTGGGGCTGCAGTGGGTTGACCTTGGTTGGCTGCCAGGTGCGCACCCAGCAGCTCTCTCATTCCCCCTCCTCAACAGGACAGGGGGGAGACAAGAAGATAGAGAAGCTCATACAGGTCAAGATAAAGACAGGGAGATCACTCATCAATTACTGTTAGGGACAACATCGGATCAACTTTGGGAATACGAATTCAATTTATTGCCTATTAAAATAAGTTTGGAAAATGAGAAAGAAAGACAAAAACTAAAACACCTTCCTCCCCATGCCCCTTCACCTAGATTCAACATTTCTCCTTCATTCCCAACTCCTTCAACCCCTCCCTGCAAGTGGCATGGGGGATGGGGACAGGGGTTGTGGTGAGTCCATGACAGCCCTTTTCTGCCACTCCTTCTTCCTCGGGCAGATTTTTTACCTTCTCTCTGATGCGAGATATGCTCAGGCTGTATTTTCAGCCAGCCCACCTGAGCACGTAAGGAGGCTGGGTACTGGCCCTGCAGGGGAAAGCAGCAAGTGCCTTGCAGACAAAGACTTAATAAGTGCCAGTACTCCCAAGACCCAACAGGAGCCTAAAAATGGATGTGTGCACATTTCCTTCCCTTCTGGTTTCTGCAGGGCTGTTTGCAAGTGGTTTGAAGAAGTGGGTTTTCCCAGCAGGGAGCAGACCTCTGGTTAGCAATCAATGAAGCAATCCTTTAATATTCCTCTGACTGAGCAAAAAAAGAGGTGTGTACTATAAATTTGTATTGAAAGGACACTTTCCCTCCTCCTCTGAGGAAGCGCCTGGATAGAAAAAGATGGATAAACAAATAATCCTCTGGTTTTAATGAACACATCCATTATATCAGCAATAGGTATGGCAACAGGAATTATGTACTTTGAGGCAGCATCTCTTGTGCCTTGTAAACACCTCAGCCTTCTGTCAGGGCCCCCGCTGGGGCTATTTACAGCTTCAATATTACAAGGTAGCTACTGTCTAATTATACACAACTGGATTGGTTCCTACCACTCAGGTCCTCGGTTAACCCTTAATAATAATTAATTTTTTACTGTTAGGCTGTATATCAACTTAAAACTTTCAAGATGCTAAGGTGTCCCAGTAGAGTAGAAAACCTATTAAGATATCAAGACATGCATGCTTTGCAACTTCTGTTTTCGTTGGTGGCAAAAGGCCCCATAGAAGAAAAGAAAAAAAAAAAGAAAAAAGTGAGCAGCACAGAGTCATTGGAACTGGGACTCAGAGCTTATACAACAGCAGTTGCTTTGCAAGAGGTCTGTTGTCCTCATTTGCTTTTAGGATTTTTTAACAAGACTTAGCCTGCACTCCGGACTTGGTTCCAACATACGAGTGTGTTAATCAGATCTACGTTAGGCAACCCATATGTGACATGCAGCCCTGGCTCAATTCATTGAGTTTTCCTCACTGCTAAGCTTGGAGGGATTTTTATTTGTCCTGTCAGGGGGAGCTCCAATCATTACATGGGCATTTATTTAAGTCTTCTTGTAAACAGAAATGGCCTGCTTAGAGGAGATGAGGTGAAGGAAAGAGAATATCTGCTGCTCACATAGCACAGTTCTTCATAGTGACGTCCTTTTAACCACATGATCAGAATCATTCTTGGGTGCAGACCAAGAGGGCAATTAGGACCTTCTGCTCAACGTGCCCCCACAGGCTACACTTTTACAGTAGGAGAAGGTGAAACAGTAGAAAAAAACTGTTAATCTATTCCTCCCAACATTCTTCCCTTTCCTCCCATAGCATTTGATTAAGACAATAGGCTGAGCTCTGCTTTCTTTGTCACAGGTTGTAATGAAGCAAATCATAGAATATCCATTTCTCTCAGTCCAGGAAACATTCAGTGATACAGAAGAACAGCTGGTGAGAAGTGAATGTGGAGCCATTTGACAGGAAGGAAGATCTACCCCTGAGAGCAATTCCAGAGGAAATAAACATCAAAATGAATGACTTACAAGGCACTGCAACCTCATTTGTTGGCAAATTGAATACTCTTACCACACATATAAATATTCTTGAGCAGAGATCTGATCTTGTGGGCTCACAGCTATTAAAACAGCACAGTTTTAACAGCATGTGAGGAGAGGTTGAACAAACATCTTAGCTGTAAAACTCATTAATGAGCCATCATAAAACGGTAAATTTGAGAGTATAAATGCTAGAAAAACAAGTCAGGTCTCACAGTGTTCACACATGGATGAACAGAGGAAATAGCAGGGAAAAGAGCATCTCAGATGGGGCGAAATACCTCTGCTGGGTGAGCTGTAAAAGGATGGGATGTTCTTGCTGCACAGAACAGGTTGTAGATGCTCTTCAGCCAAAGGCAGGGGCCAGGACAATGCATTGCTCAGACCTGAAGGGTTTGTAAGTAATGCACACATCTTTTGGGCTGATCCCTGCTGCAGTTTGATAACCTCAGAGTACAACAGCAGGGAACGATGCTTGCATCCAAAGCTGAAAGTGGGTAAAAAACGCACATGGACCAGTCGATTCCTAGTACTGTACCCAGAGTGGGACTGTGGTAGACAGTGGAATGAGAGACTGCTAAAACCAGAGGGATCTCAGGTTTTTTTGCACATGCCAGGCTAAGGTTGACAAAATGTGTTTTCCTTTATCACCTAAAGGGAAAACAGCTTATTTTGGGTCTCTCCAGGAGGGGAGCTTTATTAGCTCTGGGAGCCATTTCTAGAACGCTGCATTTTAACCAAGAAAATTACTACATTATTAAATAAACCTTTGGATATTCATTCACATTTCCTTTTCCTCCTTTATGGTTAAAGCTTCGATAACTGTAGCAAACGCATGTAGAAGTGTGTGTCAGCCCTGACAATGCAATTTGCATGATGTTTGTGTTGCATCCTCTCTCTTTAAACTCAGGAGAGAAGGCTGTGATTAATTTAATGGTAAGGCTTCCTGCATTTATCAAAATGACTAAAGCTGGGTTTTTTTCTGTGGACGCATGAATACAGAATGTTTATTGTCACATTTTCAAAAGGCATACTTTTTGGAGAGAATAGACTTTTCAACACACAGTTGCTGTATTTCTGAGCCTAGATCAGACAACATTAATTGTATCGTTACTCATTTGCCCATGCAAATGTAGCCACTGGATGTCTACACTGGTGGATGAATGTGATTGTATGCAAAACAAAAACCATTACAAATTCAGCCTGATGTACCTAAAACTATACAAGAAAGAACAGCTTTTTTTTTACAGCTCTGTCCTACCAATGTATTAATTTTCTATTTCTTTCATTGATTACAGGGAGATATTGCAAGTTTTATGAGCCTCCCTAAATTTGCCAACAGACTTATCTACTAAAGCAGGACCTTGAAATATGCATGCTCATTTCTCTGAACTAATATTCTTTGCCATTTTCTTCTTTGCAAAACTGCATATTGCTTAAATTTGTTTAGCTAATTTCCAAAATAATTTTGGTTTGGTTTTAATTTTTTGTTTGTATAATGTGGGTCAAAGGCAACAAGAAACAGTTTGGCTGTCTCTAAATACTACTTCACAAAATTTTGCACCAACGTACTAAGCAACAGGCAGAGTAGAGGGAGGACTGGGACAGAAATAGCCAAAAAGCAGCTCCAGAGCGTCTGGCAGTGATACAGTGTGCAGCATTATAATGCCATCATACCCTCTCAGCATGCTGCTTTATATAAGTTGAAGCTAGTTTTTCACCTTCTCAATTGCAACTTACAAAGAGAAAAGAGTGTGTGGTAGAGTTCTCCTATCTAACGTTTAAATTCAAACTTCCCCTATGAAACTCCTTTTTTATTTTTTGGCAGAAAAGCTTCAGATGTTGCTATATAAATTTTCTTTTCTCCTCCTGCTTTTTCCTTTTTTGCCTGTGCCTAGGCAGGATAGTTTTTAATATTTCCATTTGTGCTTTTACTTTTCTCAACCTTTCCATATTTCATACATTTTTGTGCTTAGAAAGGTTACAGAGTGACAAAAGAATGGACATGCTGCAGAATTTTTACTCTGAAACTTGAAACACTGCAGAATATTTGAAAACTGGCTGAGCAGAAAGGGATGAGGAGATAAAAAACAAAAATGAAAAAACATTTTATTTTATTTTATTTTATACAGTGGCAACAGAGGGAAAAAAAACCAATAAATACAAATTTTCATTTGGTTTTGAAATAGTACAAAAAATAATTTTTCTGTTCCCAAATTCTTCCGTTGTCCCTTGGTAAAAATCATCAATTACAAAGTTATAAACTAAAATAAATCCATCTCTTAAAAAAGAGTTCTAGGATGAAGGGAACATTCAGTTGAAAACTCTTGATCCTTCCTACTAAAGCTTCTTATTCCAGTCACTAATTAATGATTTTCAGTCATGCTCCAATTTCTGTGGTCCCACTGTAGCTGCTGATCAGAGGTTCAGTGGTCAGTTAAAACCATATCATAACCTGTTTGGTAGATACTGGTAGATACTGGTGCTCATTCACCCATATTATAAGTGGACAAACTGTGCATCTGCATTATCTTCAAGCAAAAATTAACAAAAAAACAACTTCCTGTATAGTCTAATGAAGTGCCAAGTCACAGACTCTTGAAATGTTTTATTGCTTTAAAAATTTATTTAGACAAAAATTTCTATAGGTAGCCATATAATTGTCAAATCAGAGAGTTATCATAGTACAGAGCTTGCTCTGTAATTTAAGACACCAGCTCAAGATTCTGACGGTCTAATGTATGTGTTTCCTCAGGTTTTGTACAAGGTTCATCACCGCATTTTGTAAACTCCACTGTGTCATCTCTGTGTGGAGCAAGTCAGGTCAAAACAAAACACAACTCAACAGCCCGCTACACATTGTGGGCCTGCTGCTTCAACAGGCCCTTGAAAGAAAAAGTTTTTCTTCAGGGATGTTTGGGAAAACAGAGAAGGGTTAAATAACTGGGTGTTCATTAGGAGACTATTGCAAGCAGAGTACGTGCATCCATGAGTCATCTTTGGGGCTGGCAGGTGGCACAGATACAGCATTGCTCCGCTGTCAACCCAATTTGGCAACCTTGCTTCTCACTAGCCACGGATGAAATCCCAGCCCCACAAAAGTAAGTAAGTGGTAGAACTCCCACTGGCATGAGTAAGGAGGGGTTTAGGTTATGCCTTCTATGATGAAAGGCCAAAGTTCATACTCTCATTGTACTAATTAGAGCTGGGAATGAGATACAGGCAAGTCTACATTATGTCCTCGGCTTGTGTTTGTCTGTCTTGCTGCCATAGTCCATTTGTTTGTAAAATAGGTGTAAAATTGCCTATGTCACAAGGATCTTCACTGCCTTAAATTTATGCTTTGGGATGAAAATGGCTCTGTAGATGCAAAGTAATTAAAAATCATGGGGAAATTTCGAATTCTACCCTCAGTGTCCATATTTATGTAGCAGCAGGCTGAAAACATCACACGATAAAAAACAAATTTATACCTCCAGAAGACAGTTTAAACCCCCAGCCAGTGCACTCCCTAGCAATATTCCCTATTTCTCTGCTGGGTGCTATCAAATTATGTGACAATAAGCAGAGGCACTGGAAATGGAGCAACAGCAAAAAAAAAAAAAAAATCAGGAGCTCTTTGTTGCCATATGAAAAAATATCCCCCAGTGTTTCAAATAAATTCTCATCTCATTGAAGTCATCTTCCTATAAGATGTATTAATATATTCTTAAAAACAAGTTCTCTGCCACACTGCAAGTTCCTTGTTGACTCATTTGGTGGCCCCTGACAGAGCATCAGGAGAGCTTTATTTGGAAGGACACGGGGGGGGGGACAGATTAAACAGCCTTCTGACTGCATTCAATTTTCTCTAGTTTGGGGAGATTTTGCACCTTTCTTGGAGATTGTACCAGCTGGGATTAGCACATTCCATTTCCTGAACTCCTCATAAGGCTGAGAACTAAAGAAAATTAAAATAAAGGTCAGAGAACTTGGCTACGCTTTTCTCTTGCTGAAAATTTGTCCATATGTTTGTTTCCTTTTGCTTTGATCACATCTTGTTTTGGCAGGCTATATGTATGTTTGCATGTGTAGGGCTTTCATGTTTTTCCATTCCACTACGTAACCATTGTGTGCATTCAACAGGATTCAGACCATTTCCATTCACTTTTGTTTATGGAAACAATTTGTGTTTAACTATGCTTTCACTCTTTCATCAAATTTGCTCACTCTTAATGACTGAGGATAGCTCAAGGTGCCCCTTTGTCTGGCTTTGAGTTAGTGGTCCCTCCCTCCTCTCCCACCACCACCTCTGCCCCCAGGAGAGAAGTCTTCTCCTGCCTGGGCTGCAGGGCCACACTGTCCTGCCCATCCTGCTGTGGCCCCAAAGCCTGCTGTGGCACATGCACACATGCATACCTCATGGGCTTGCTTAACAGGCCCAGCTCCAAAATTGCTGTTCGGGAAATCATCTACAGCCTCTGTGGGAGTCTCCCTTCTGCCAGCCCGCAGTGTTGGCAGTGGGATTTTGGGGGCAGGGGGCTTGTCTCTTTTGTTTTGGACCAAGGGCACTAAACCCATGTCACCGAGTCCATCAGTCAGTCACTTGGTAGTTAATTTGGGTCATTTGAACAGTTTGGGTTTAAATCAGTAAACTAATTGTCACTTCCAACCTCCTGAGCCAACTGCTAATCTTTGCATATTTATACACCTGGGTTTTCTTATCATAGTTCTGAAAAAATACACAGAGGACTTTTTTTTTTTATATACCAACACCCACCTCTCGGAACAGATCTGAGATCAGGCCTGACAGCTTTGAACTGCACTTGCTGGCTTATGTGCACATTTTGGAAACTACGTGGCAAATGCACGAACAATTTCTGTTGATGAGATTTCACTGCTAAAAAAAAAAAACCAAAAAAAAAACCAAAAACAAGAGCAGAGCAGAGCAGGCAGCTCCTCAGCAGGGCCATTGCAAGCCAAGGGGAGGTAGTCAGCATGAGGGCTACCTTAACAGCCACCCACAAAGCCTGTACGAAATATTAATCTTGGGGGCACACTCCCCTTTGCTTGCCTGCAGCGTGCCACCCTTGCCATTTAGTTCTGTGTTCAGAGGCTTTTTGCCAATTCCCCATTAGTGTATCATAATGAGGTTCAGCTTCTCTTTGATTGCCACAATGAGTCTGAGCAGCAGAGCCCAGAAGTCAAATAAGGGCAGATACTTTATGCAACTGGGTCTGAAGTATGGCTGAGCTCAACTAAACCCAGAGCGGACAGCAAAGGGTAAAACAGCTTATACTGGTCAGGCCTTAGTGCTTTTCTTCCTCCTGCCTCTAATTCCACATTCTAAGCATCTTGGGCCTACAAAGAGATTTACAGCATATGCCATAAGAGCTTCTTTTAATTTCCTTTTTTCTTTCTCGCTAATATATTTCAAGTTAATTTCAAGTTAATTCTCACTAAATCTGAGACTCCCAAAGCACCTCCACTGTGCTGTTCTGTGCAGGGAGACTTACTCTAACTTGTCACCTTCCCATTTCACAGTGAGTTCAGGCAAGGGAAAAGTCACGGGAATGCTGTTCTCTGGGACATACCATGCTACCCGTAACTCGTGACATGGTAAATCTTGGGCAGTACAAAACACCCACCTCCCATGGCTACAACTCTTGCTTCTTGTTTTATAGCGCAGTTCAAGTGAGCAAACTAATGCATGGATTTGCAATCTGTAATTCCCGCTTAGCTAAGAGATTAAAAAGGAAGATTAGGATCAGAGCAAGGGAGATTTTCAGGTATTATGGGCAGAGAAAATGTTAAATATTTGAGTAAGTAAAATACGTAAGTGAATGTGTTTAGAGTTTAGGACTTTACTTAATTTAACATATGCCAAGAATACTTCCCAGTCAAAATTCCTGTCAGCAGTTCAGGAGTCCGATAACAATCGCTGAAAAATGTACTTCAGTACTGCGGGAGGTGAGGAGCAGTTTGCAGACATTTTGTACTCGAGGCCTACTTACCCGCTTCCATTCACAGAAAACCTGGCACCAGGCTGAGCACCATCTGTGAAGCTCTGCACGACACAGATCTGGTGAGGCACTTGGGAAGATGTCTATTTCTCATCGTATGTGTAATTTTTACTAGAAAACAGGCTGTGGGGAAACCTGCAAATCGTCGAAACATATGCTACCAGTGGAAGGCAGGAAAAAACACTGCCCACGCCCTATTGCTTGGCTAGCCACTCTCCAGCTGTAATATGGAAAGAAAGGGGAATCTCAAGGGGGTTGCCACAAGAATAGGTACCCAGTGCACTAAATACTGAAAGCATGAAAAGTAAAGCATGCATACAACTCAAATACCAACACACCATTCAAAACGCTGAGGCAGGACTAGTGGTGTAAATGTATCAGTGACTGGGAATAAAAGAGTAAGCGAGAATATTGAGGCACTTCCGTTGGTACAGTTGGCACTGTGAGACACTTCAGAGGGCATGACAAAGCGAGGGCAATGAACAAATGAAATTAGTTGGTGGAAAATATATACTGGGAGGAATTTTTGAAGCGCTCGTGTTAATTGTGATGTTTTGGAATAACATCACAGCACATCAGTCTGATCAGCTCATCAAATACCTCTCTTTGGTTATACAGGTGTGGAGAAAAAGCCAGACACAGAATATGTAAGAAATGAAATAGAAACTAATCTCTAAAATTTTTTCATGTCACTGTATAGAGCAGCACTGAAGCACCTTCACTTGGTATTCTGCTCTGCTCATTTTCCTGTGTCAGTTAGACAGAAGAGATTAATAAAGATTCAAAGGCTAGATATGAACTAATATGTAACTGTCCTGACACTTCTGAGTTCAAGTGACAAGCTGTCCTTTCGACTTCTTGGTGAACTGATTAATGTAACTATTAATGAAAAGAAAATGAAGCTGAGCGACAAAAGGGTAATGCCATCTCTCTCTTCCTCATCTATTGAAGAAATTACGTCTTCAATTACATAAATTAAACTATGGCCACTTCTTTTCCCAGGTCAATGGACACCCATGCTACCTCCTTCTCCCCAGTCTTCACAGTTAAGAAAGAATATAGCACTGAAAAAAATCGTGTGCTTCATATGCCCCTACAACATTAAAAAATCACACTATAAAAAACTGTCAAAAAGCCACTGTTTTCACTGTGGACTTATGCAATGGCCTGCAGCATAGTCTTGGAAAGGCTGGCAGACGGAGCCTGAGTAATTGGAAACTGTGATGTAGATGATGGTGGTGATGCTGCACCACAGTGTGCTAAACTCACGCCCTTCAGTTACCACAGCTCTTGAAGAATTCAGCTATGGCAATCACATATATCAGGAGGCTTAGTTCAGCCAAGTGTTAAATAGGGCAAATTGGGTGCAGATCAAAGGGTCTTTCGTAGTGTCCATTCACAGGCATGGGCAGACAATGGCTTGCAAAGTAAGGATGTGGCAAGGCATGTGTGAAAAATGATCTCTCCAGCAATAATTCTACCAGTGACAGATAATCAGAAATTTAAATGTTATTCACATCTTCGGAGAGTTCTTAAAATAATGGAGGATGCATAAAACCATTTGTATTTGAAAAGAGAAGCTAAATAATTTAATATTACAGAGCAGGATGCACAGCACTGGGCAGATAAATGATGAAATCCCAGTGCAGTCTATCTTGTGCAGTTGCCACACTAATTACAGATCAATTACTTCCCAGTTGTTTGCAACCTTATCAAAGAATAGTAAATTTACTGAAAGCAAAATGTGATAAGATGTCTTTTCATTATTACAGTAGATTTGTTGAAACAGCTCTGACGTTGAGATTAATAAAAGCTTTCCCAAAGGTAATATGATCTGTATGTATATAGTCAGAATTTTAAAAGCTGAAAACATGATCCTAGGCACTATCATAAGATTTTTTG
Organism: Charadrius vociferus; assembly: GCF_000708025.1. Taxonomy (NCBI): domain Eukaryota; kingdom Metazoa; phylum Chordata; class Aves; order Charadriiformes; family Charadriidae; genus Charadrius; species Charadrius vociferus. Next base: position 1,389,101 of record NW_009647421.1, on the reverse strand, counting down.
CTTCTATTAATTGTTATCATGCAAACATCCTTAATACAGAAGAGGTGGAGGAAAGAAGAAAATCAGTCTGATGATAAACTGAAAGCTTGTTATAGAAATATAAATATACCTTTTGCCTTCCACAAATCAGATAACAAATGAGAGTAAAGTACAAAAACTGAGAAAATATGCAGTTCATATTTTAAAGAGGGTTACAACACTGAAAAGGGAGTGCAGGGGAACAAGGGATGACTTTTATAGACTATTAGCATGGAAACAAGAAAACAGTGAACCTACAAAATGTTCAAATGACTGAAATAGAGTACTGTAGTTTGAGGAGAGCCATTACACATCAAAATAGCTTGAATTTTTCCTCTAGAATTCCAATGTCTTGACTTCTTTTCCCTAGAATTTCCACTAACTTGCTGCTCTTTCTGTATGAGTTTGTGTATCAGCAATACTAACTTACACTCCCAAAACTTGTTCTGAAGGTAAATTTATGAATATTTACTCATCCCGATAATTCTGGAGAATTATTATGATTGCAGTGTTATTATATTTCAGTTCTTTTACAGCTTTTTGGAGGTGTTCTGCATTTGGTGTGGTTTGGTGGGTTTTTTTCTGCCAAAATCAGCCAGCCTTGGAGAAAATAGTGTTTAGCTTGTAGATATCTGACTGCAATAATTTAAAGTCTTTGTCATTACAACAACCATTTAAAATACTGTAGCTGTTACTCATTACTGTTCAGCTCCTCGGGGATAACCCAGGCACTCTTACCAGGGTGGATCCTGCTATACCATCTATTACTCTAGGACAGTTTAATGAACTGGTGAGTTCAAATGAGTCTGAAGCCTAATTTGTACACTCTCCAAAGGGACAATGGATATTGGGCTGGTAGTCTAGACAAACTGCATGAAAGGGGACAACTCTTGAGCTGCTCTTCAGAAGATAAACTCAGGAACCTTCTGTGCTGTATGCCCTCCTTAAGTCTTGTCTTCCGGAGGAAAGACTTGGCACATGGGTTGAAATGGAGATGGATAATTAGGAGATCGGGATCCCATGGCTTACTGCAACACTCTCCTATTACTCAGACTAGACATCTCTGAGTGTCAATTCTCCTAAGTGGAAATAGCAGCGTTCCAAGATGAAAAAACATTTCAGGATGCCAAACTGCTGAAGGTTCAACAAGTCCAGCTCAGGTAACAGCATATTTTCCCCAGACCATTTTGTGTTTGTTTTCATCAACTCTATAACTTTTTTAATCCTTCCAGTCACAATGTATACCATAGAGAAGTACAGGTTTACTGATTTCTATTGGTGTTGGATCAGGTCCTCTATTAAGAAGACTCTTTCCATTAACTGACGATAGAGATGACTTGTATATTGAAACCAGCCATTGTGGATACTATGACTCTGAATGTTCAGAAAATAACAATGGAATGATTAAGATGTTTTTTGTTCCATGGAACTCTGCCATTTATGAAAGAGCAATAAAAATTAATTTGTTAATGGTGGTAAAGGGTTTTAAAGCAAAAAATACAATTTAAATATGATGTATTGAGCATTGCATTTTTCTAATGAAAATTAATTAGGAAATAAGATTACCTATTATTTTAGTTAACATATATTCCAGAAAATAGAAAAAGAATATTTTTCAATTTAGTGTGTAATTTTTTTTAATAAAAAATTGCGAATATGGCTTAATATGCCATAAATTTATGAAGGAGCAATTTCATCTCTTCAGCAAATACAGATACATGAGAATAAGTTAAAAGAATTTGATACAAAGGTTCAAAATCTGGGAACCTTGAAGTTCAGACTGTCTAATTCACATGGCTTTGACCATATTTTATCAGGATGTGTGAACCATGCCAGGAGACTTTGAAAGAAACTTCAAATGGATCCAGGTTCCTGCAATCTTCCTCAGCACTTTCTGTTTCACTTAAGAAAATTATTCTCACAGTTTTAGATCCAATTCTCAGGTACCTAATTCATAGAATCATAGAATGGTTTGGGTTGGAAGTGACATTAAAGATCATCTGGTTCCAACCTCCCCTGCTATGGACAGGGACAATTCCCACTAGACCAGGTTACTCAAAGCCCCAGCCAACCTGGCCTTGAACGCTTCCAGGGAGGGGGCATCCACAACTTCTCTGGGCAGCTTGTTCCTGTGTCTCACCACATTCACAGTAAAAATTTCTTCTTAATAGCTAATCTAAATCTACCCTCTTTCAGTTTAAAACCATTACCCCTAATCCTATCACTACACTCCCTGGTAAAGAATCCTTCCCCATCTTTCCTGTAGGCCCCCTTTAAGTACTGGAAGGCTGCTATAGGATCTTCCTGGAGCATTCTCTTCTCCAAGCTGAACGACCCCAACTCTTTCAGCCTGTCTTCATAGGAGAAGTGCTCCAGCGCTCTGATCATCTTCATGGCCCTTCTCTAGACCTACTCTAACAGGCCCATGTCTTTTTTATGTTGGGGGCTCCAGAGCTGGATGCAGCACTCCAGGTGGGGTCTCACCAGAGTGGAGTAGAGGGACAGAATCACCTCCCTTGACCTGCTGGCCATGATTCTTTTTGATGCAGGATATGGTTGGCCTTCTGGGCTGCAAGCGTACATTGCTGGCTCATGTTGGTCTCATCCACCAATATCCCTAAGTCCTTCTCCTCAGGGCTGCTCTTAATCCATTCTCGGCCCAGCCTGTATTTGGTCTTGGGTTTGCCCTGACCCATGTGCAGAACCCTGCACTTGGCCTTGTTGAACTTCATAAGGTTGGCACAGGCCCACCTCTCAAGTCTGTCCAGGTCCCTCTGGATGGCACCCCTTCCCTCCAGCATGTTGGTCATGCCACACAGCTTGGTGTTGTCAGCAAATTTGCTGAGGGTGCACTCAAACCCACTGTCCATGTTACCAACAAAGATATTAAACAGCACCAGTTCCAATACCAAACTTTGAGGAATGCCACTCGTCACTGGTCTCCACTTAGACATCGTGCAGTTGACTGCAACTCTCAGAGTGTGGCCATGCAGCCAATTCCTTATCCACCGAGTGGTTCATCCATCAAATCCATGTCTTGCTAATTTAGAGACAAGGCTGTCATGTGGGACAGTGTCACATGCTTTGCACAAGTCCAGGTAGATGATGTCAGTTGCCCTTCCCTTACCCAACCATGCTGTAACTCCATCATAGAAGGCATTCTTCTCCTGCACCTGGGCTAAGTTTCTAAAAGATTGGTTGTTGATATGTGCCCCAGTATCTCCTGTCATTACTGGGATGGTACCAATCACTGGTAGTCAAGACACTTGTGTCTCTGAAAGAGAGGGAAAGTAGTATTACACCACTGTTATGCAGAAAAGGTTACTTTTCACCTTTGCCTAGCTGTGGAGGATGTATCTCACTTCAGGTATTGTCAGAGGCACTAATCACCTTTTGGGAACTAGAGCTTGTGTAAGGAACTGGGACTGGTGGCTTGTGCCCACTCTGCTCAAGGACCCTGAAGAGCCACACTAATTTCAAGGACTTCAGCAACCCCATGTGCTGTCCTAATTAATTTTTAAATAGCAAGTGTAGCTATTGACAATTTTCATGGCTTAGGATCATTCTTTTTCTTGCTTTAACTCCTACTTACACTTTAGAAGCTGAGCATTCTTTGAGGAAATGTGCAGTTCTGACTCCAGAACTGACAGCAGTGCTTATTGAACTGGTTAGAACTGTGTTGCGTCTGGCCTACAGATGCTAGTAAAACCTATTGCAAAAGAAAGCAATATCAGGAGCTGCATAAAATCTGAGACAGACAACAAAAACTGTTGAAGGGGTGGCAAGACAAGAGAGGAAATTGCATAGAGTAAGATTGTTTAACTAGGCACAAAGAAATGATAGTGAAAATGTGAAGGAGTTCTTCAAATAATTGTAAGGCACTTCTGCAAATTACAGTAAAACTGGAAACTCTTTTCTTTACCTTTGCCCCACAGCATGATAGCTCACAAGGAAGTACAGGTACACTCCGAACACAAACAAGGAAATCTTGGTTCTCCTGGTGAGCAGCCAGTCAGTCTCTGGAGCACACTGATGTGGCAGGCGCCTGAGTTGACTGCTCTGGATATTTGAAAGACCTTTATAAACTTATGACAGCTCACAATATTTATAGGTTTGCAAAATAGAACAGCAATAAGCATAGTATAGGAGCTCTGTGAGCCAGAAGACTTTCTCCTTTTTGTTCAGTGCACTTGGGGTATCTCCCCTGCTCACACACAGCTGCATAGAGTTTGTTCTGAAGGCTTTGGTGCGGGTTGTTGAGCAAGGAGGGAAACCACTCTTAGTGGAACTGGTGCCATGATCCAGCATAGCAAATCCTCTGCTGTTAAATCAAGGCTTTAAAGCGATTTCTCAGTATTCAGAAAGGCCTTTCCTTTTTAGGCAACAATGGAAAATAATCTGGATAGACCCTGACCCTTAACCCACAACAGTGAATGTCTCAAGCATGGTACAACGGATCAGAGTTGTTCTTAGTGCCCTTTGCCCTTTAGCATGTCTGAAAGGCAAACTTCTCACAGAATCAGAGATAATCGCTCCTGAATGCTTAGCACCCCTGGGCTTTCAGCCTTAGGGCACAGGGGGTGGAAAGATGACCTCCTGAGGACCCTCCAGGCTTTTTCCTTATAATTCTATGATTCAAACTGTCAACTAGAGATATTCCAATGAATTTTGAGCTAAACACAGGATGAATGTGAGTTACATACCAAAAATATTGCCCAAACATTATTCATTAGCATGTAACTTCTATTAACGAGCCAAGTTTCTTTCACTGACTGGTTTTGTCACTCGATATGCTGGAAGCATCTCACCCTGCGCAAATGCTGATTCTGTGCGTGGCAGGGCCACTTCACACCCAGGGCACTGAAAAACTAAAGTTGTTCAGAATTCTCAGAAGTCTAAACAGAGTCTTTCATGATAAGCAGATGAATAATGGTCCAAAGGTCATAGCTGTGATTAAACTGTTTCATACATATTACCTATTACCACAATGCATGCAATCACCCTGCCCCAGGGTTTGTCCAGGATTTCTGGAGTTTCCCAGGTATGGGAAGGCCAGATGGAGAACTATTTAACATGGGTGGAGGCCAGTTGACTGCCAAAAGCCATAAGATTGGTAAGCCTGAATTTCTGCTGGTTGGGTTTTCTTTCTTCAGTCACAGTGCCCTAGAGGTCCTCAGTTTGGGTTATACAATGAACAACATTTATAAATGAGGTGCCCTTTTGTGATAAAGGAAAGCTACATGGGGCCAGCATTGACAAACACCTCCCTAGGGACTAATGATTTGAGTCTGCGAAGGGGTGTTGTGCTGGTCACCTTTGCTTCACTGCTGGATTGCAACAAGTCCTGCAAATGATCCTCTGTAAGCAAAAATCTAGTCAGGAAAAAGTTTTATAAGTATAAGCGTTTTTTCTTCACTCTTAGGAAAACTAAAGGGCCTGACTTTTACAGTATTTATTAGTACAATTTGGCATGGCACTAATACAGGAGGGAGGTTCCTCCTTTCCCTTCTTCCCTGCCCTGCTGTAGGTGGCTGTCAGATATACGTCATGGCTGTGGTTACTCTCTGTGGAGTGGATTGTGGCTGCTTTTGATAAGTCCTGGGTGCATACAAGGTAACTCTGTAGCTCTCCATGCTTTCTTTTCCAGGTGGACTTACAGATTGCACCATCAAAAGCTGAAGAATAGCACATTGCCTCATATTTTCACAAGCAGGTTAGAAGCCTATCTTTTTTTTTTTTTTTTTTTTTTTGCCTGCACAAATATGCTTCCAGATAATGGCTGTACTGTTTTGTGTGCCCTGTCATAAGGAGATGAGCTCTTGGAAACTTGGTCTTCTCAGAATTTAAGTCTTTAAATTCTGCCAAGTCCCTTGTGAGAGGCAACGAGAAGTGCTAGGACCCTCTGGCAGTCTCCGAGGGGTAATTCAGGGGATACGTACAGATCCCTGAGGGGAGGATCCCCCCGATATCCTAAGCAGACAGGTGGGATTGGAACTGTCCCCATGGGACCCGAGGTTTGTAGGGTTCGCTATCCTGGGGTCTGTTGCTGTGAACTTTCAGTCATGATTTTTTTTATCAGCCTGAAAATCACTATAGAATTAATGTAATGTAATTAGAAAGTTGAATATCCCTCAGCTCTCTACATTAGATTTATGTATTAAGTTACCTAAATGGACCAGTGTCCAGTCAGGACAGCATTTTCCGGACTCCTGACTCACTGGCGGTCTGGGGCTGAAGTGAGCTAAGTAATATTGTAATAATTCTTACAAATTATTTAACAAATATTAAATTATTTTCTTGAAAGGCTTCTTCCACCACTGCTGATTTGTATCATGGTGCCTGAAGTGCTCTGCTTCCATTTAAAGCTTTTTGTGCCTAAGCCTCTGCCTTCTGCTGCCCTACCTGTCTTGATCTTTTTGCAGCTGCCACTTCAGGATTTGAAGATAAGGGGCCATCTAACATAGCAGCATTTTTTTTTTCTTTCCATGGCCATTAACGTTTTTTCTTTTTTAGTGCCTTTTTTTTTTTTTTCCTTAAAAAGGTACCTTTGTCTATAGCTTCCTGCTACAACTTCAAGGAAGAGACATTTATCTATTACCTTACTGCCGCACTGTGAAAGTCATGAATTATGTTCGTCTACCCAGATAGATTTTCACCCTGCTTTCAGTAGGTCTCCATTAACCCGCATCTGCCAAATTAAACTGACAGGTTTAGAAAAACTTGACACAACAGATTCTAAAATTAGGTCTGCTACAAAAATCAGAGGGATTGAGACCATGGTTTCCTCCCTCTGTGCAGCTTTAGTTGAATCAGAGTGACATGATAATACAAAGAGGTAAAAGGGAGAAACAATGTTTCAGTCCTCCTTTATAGTAGGGTTTTGTTATTCTTGCTTTAAATTTCAGTGACAAAAGTGGTTCAGAAATCACTAACAAGAGTTTTCTGACATAGATGTGCCTTGTGTTCCTTTACTGGGGGCTTTATTCCTTTATCCTTTTCTTTTTTTTTTTTTTTTGGCTATTCTGAGGACTTCCAAGGATGGTATGTAGAGCAATTGTTGGGAAAGAAGGGAACATCATTTAAACAGAAATTGCCAAGCTTAATTGGCCAAAAATTGACATGAGCTAAAGTTCTAAAAAATGAAATCCGTACAGCCACTGGGTTTCCACCATGAAGTGCAGTCAAGGAAATCAGGAATAATATTTTAAAAGGATTTTGGCTACAGTTCCCAAATAATCAGCTGTTTTAGCTGAAGTCTTGGCAGTGAATCCACTAACAGGCTGAAAAGTTTTCTCCGTACTGATAACACTGGGGTAAGCCCTGTGTTTGCTTGGTGCATGAGGACCCAGGGCAGGAACACTTTCTGGGGTCTGGTAAAACTCTGCTGGAGGTCTCCTACTGCCAACTGGTGAGAAGCGTGTTTCTGGCACCTAAACATTTCAGCAAAGTCTTAGAGGTCTCAGGTCTTTCTCTTTTCAAATCTCCTTTCTAGGAGTTATTTGTTTCTAAAAAAAAAAAAAAAAAAAAAAAAAGGGAAAGGAAAGAGAAGAAAACTGATTTTGGTGAACTACTTGAACTCAAGCATACTGTTAGGCGCTCAGCATAGTGGTGTGTGTTGAACATGAACTTACACATCATTGCTGTGAAACATCAGGTCACCTTAGAGACATTCTTTGCAACCATGCAAGAGGTAAGCAGTATTATTAACTAAAATTTACTGTCTTCAGAAACTAAAGGAAACAGAGGAGCTGGCACAGCAAATCCAGACTACTCTAAGATTACACACACCATTTTCTCTCATAAAACTCCAGAAGGACCTGCTTGGTAGGACACTGGATTAAAAAATGCATAATGCCAAATCTTGCCCTTAACTCAACACCTCTTAATGGAGCTCCATTGCTGAGGAAGCCTCCAAAATCCTCAAGGAAATGCAAAAGATGAATTATTTTTCTTTTCTTAAAATTTTGCAGACACAGAAACAAAGAGGACTGACTATCTAGAAATTAATATCTTGTATACAACAGATGACTTAATTTTCCTTTCTGAAAGTGAAAATCAAAAATGAAAGAGAAAAAAGGGAAAGTTGCTATGTCACAAGCCACAGTTTAAAATAGAATTTCTAAACAAACTTTTCTTTCATTAGGTGTCCAAGGAAGACTCCTGCCATGCAGCACGTATTCCAGTTTGCAGAAAGCTGGGGCTGTTTGTTGTTTTCTTGCTTCAAGGGCTACTGAGATTACTAAATCCAGGGGACCCAATTAAGCACCCTCCTTCTGATTGTTTGCTGGTGTTGCTGTTTTACAGTTTCTAGAGAGGCTAGGACCTGTGAATCTCAGTATATCTACCTGGCTAATTGTTTGGCAGGTTCTGTTTCTGTGAAGGTAAAATTCCTCACTTTATAGAGGGCCAAACTGAACCTGCACTTTGGAATAAGGAAAATACCTTTTTATTCCATAATACTACTGCTTTCAGTGAACAGCAGTCTTGCACTGTTCTTCACTTGGGGTGATCTTTGATGCACCAAATGTCAACATTTTTATACTTTGTATTAACTTATTGTCAATATTTAGTTAGTTTTACAGGATTTAACATTTTATAGCAATAAGACCTCAGGTTACCATGTGGTTTCCCTGCAGCTGGTTACATTGATATGAATGTCTGCAGACCAGAGAGTTTAATATTCTAAAATTAATGTAACATGTGTAATTATAACAGGCTATTGGAGTGATTTTAGGTTACCTTTATCCTAAACAAAATATAAAGCTGAACCATCTGGTTGTTTCTTTATCAGACTCCAAATGAATAACAGCAGCATTGAGCAAATGAGTTTTATGCTGATGTATACTGCAACACAGTCTCACTGGACTTGTTTCTTTGGGATTACCTGTAAATCTAACATTTTCCCCTGGGTATTTCTAAACACTAATAAAATCGTTTGGAGTTCTACCTCCCCTTGAAGAACTATAAGAAGTTTTGATTCTAAAACTTAATCTTCACTTAGAAGACTGGGGTTCTTTTGTTGTTGGGGTGTTCTTTTTCACAAAATGAGTAAGGACTGTGTTGGGGATTTTATTTTGGTCAGAGATCAGAGCCAAACCCCTAGCAACTCATTTTAATAATTTGATCAAACATCTTTAAGAGCAGATTGTTCTGTGTTGTCTTTCTGAGTGGCCTGTCACACACCATACTACACTATAGCACGTGCAGATCTCAGTATGGGCACAGACGTTCTTGTGCACATGCATACATGTAACTTGGTCTGCATACATGTGCGTGATTTATCTGTCTCTCAAACAGAGTTGCACAGGACCAAAAGAAGATCTTTCACCAAGATGTTAGTAACCTCTAGAATAGTTGAGATTCAGACCTGTTGAAGCCAGAATTCACAAAGAGGGATTTTTCTGTTTTATAATATGTATCTCTGTATTATTGTATGATAAGGACACCCTCCTATAGCCCTTAGCAGGTATTTTTAATACTTTTTTTTTTAAAAACAGCATATTTTCCTGTACAAATGTTATAAAAGCTATACGCAATAGGTTTATTTTACAATTCAGTTAATTTAAAACTCCTGTGTGCTGGTCCAATCTAAACAACTGTAGGAGATCAGACTGAAACAAACAGAAAAAAATTACTTCCTCCAATGTTGACTTTCAAATTGGTTGAAGGACCCCAGAGATTAAACGATGGATGTTTGGTATCTCTCTGTTAGGATCATTTTTTATTTTTAATAGAAAATTTCTGACTGAGACAAAAAGGCCAAGCAAGTTAGTGCCTAGCAAAGTATATCTCATGTGGATAAGGCAATGGGAAAATAAAAAATCCCAAGCATCATACAGCACCTCAATCCCTTTACATGAGCCAAACGTCTTTGAAGCTAGTAGTAATTCATCCATCTATGGATCTATATCTGTTAGCTTAATAGGTGACACAAGGCTGGATTTTAAATGAGTCTAACCCAATAACCAGACTTATGTAACAGGCTTTTCAGGAAGACAGAGAAGGAAACCTTAATGTTAAGAAACCTTAGCTCAAAGTATCAGTTCCAGTAGCTCCAATGGCTAACATTAAACCTTTCTGTCTGTCTGTCAGTATAACTTTCCTTTGTATTTGCTTTACTCTGGCTATCACATTTGCACTAAGACTCCTTTTGCCCTGCCGTTAACCTATGTGAATACACAGGTGTGTGCATAATACATGAACAAAGAAATACTATTGTTTCAAAGAATTTCTTTCTCATGGTTGTTGCTGCAAAAAAAATGCACATCACATGCAACCATTTTTCTTAATCACTGCCAAAATGTTACTGATATTACGTGTCCCACTCTCTGTCACTCAAACTACATTAAAAAGCATAGTAAGGAGTAAATTTCTGTAAATTGGTTGTTCATAATAAAAGTTGTATCTTATTTTCTTTTACAGGGCTGATCAGGCAGAACATGATTTTCTCTTCCTGTATGCTGGTCTAACTCCACTGACTTCAGAAGAATTACTCTTGATTTATTCTGGTGAGAGATGAAGAGGCTGCTGATTTTCTACCTTAGATGAGTTGCTGGCACAATAGCAGAAATATTATATGTGTTGGAGAAAAAAATATGGTGTGCAGAAGCAGAATGTCCTACACAACTCAGTTAGTTTAACTTAAGAAATGTTTTCTCTCAGAAAATGCCAATAAACCAGAGCAACATTTTATTTAATGGTGTGGAAAAATTCCACAATATAGCCATATGAGAAATGTATTTAATTTTCTTTTTTTAAGCAAGTCAGCAAGTAAGGCAAGAGTGCATATTACTAAGTTTGCTAGCACAGCCTAGAAGAGCATATTGAAAGATCCCCTGTAATGCAAATTGGACGCAATGCTAAGATGGAGTGCTTTGTGCAGCTGCAGAGCGCTTTGCTGAACTGATTGGTTTCAGATGCTGTGAATCTCCAACCTTGTTATTGGCAGACGTTAAAGCAACAGTGTAAACCTCCTGTGTCTTATTCTCTCCTGATTATACAGGACGTGGTGGGACAGAATAAACATAGCAAGGCATCTTTGCGTTGGAGATGGTTTCAGCGATAAATACAACCCTGGCATAGGGAGGCACAACTCTTGTTGACTTCAGTCAGTGCTACGCTGGATTACTCTCGGGATGAGTTTGATCCTCAGTCTCTTTCTAGTAATGAGTGCTCTGGCAAGAGCATTAAGCACTACAAGCAGAGAATTAGCAGCTCCAGTATTATCCATGTTGTCAACAGACATGGAGAGCAAGCAGGAGGCAGAAGGAAAATATTGTGTGTGCTTTACTGGTTTACAAATATACACTGATTAAATCAGCAGCAACGCACTGACAAAGTTAGGACTTTTTTCTGCTCCCTTGTAACTGTACATAAAACCCCACATATTTAATACATTTTAAGGCATTTATTTATATACATTAACTGCAGAGAAAAGTAGGTGGTTAGATAGAGAGGACTGTAAGAGGACTAGATGTGATGATGTCTTTGAGAGGTATTCACAGTGCCGAAAAACATTGCATACACACAAGTTGCAAAGCAGTATGTAACCTACCTTGAAAATAGATTGTCAATATCTTAACATGAATAAGGAAGGTCACATTGACAGTACAAGAAGTCTGGGAATGTTTATGTATGTTCTTGTTAAAACTGGTGTGTTTAATTCCTGTCTGAGCTCCAAGCCTTTCTGTTCAATACGATTATACTTCATGACAGGGCAAGGAGGGCTACAGTCTGAAAGAAAGGACTAAATTTTAATAGCCTCCAGAAATTATCAGAGAGATTAATACAGGATCACTATAAAAATGCATACAAATGTTATTTTTCTTCCGGGACCACAATGCATAGTATACACCAAGTGTATGGTGTTCATTATCTGCAGGCAGTTAATTTAGTCCAAATGCAGAAAGTAAAAATAACTCCAAAACTCCTCAGAAAAAAAAAAAAAAAAAAAAAAAAAAAAAAAGATTTTGAGACAGAAAAAGAAATAGAACCAGCAGCAAGCATCAAATGAGACAGAAAGAAGTAACAAAGAAATTGGCAGCCAGAGACAGCTGAGAAAAAAATAGTACCACGCATACCAGGTTTTCAGAGACACATCCTCTCTCTCTCTTTCTCTCTCCTCTACACACTTAGCAATGAGACCACTTGCAGCCAGCACTCGTCCTGCTCCTGCTGCATCCCTCTGGCCTGGGTCCAGCAGGACTTGGACCAAGCTGGGGGTCAAAGGGAGGCACAGGGGAGGTAGCTGAAAGGGTGCTGGCTGCTTCTCCTCCTCTCTTCCGTGCTTCTTCCCCTCTGCCCATGTCACAGCAAGTGGCTGCGCCTTCCCTGTGGGTTCAGGAGAGCCTACACCCAGGAAAGTCTGGGTATCCCACTTGGTCGGTGCCATCAGCTGGGGAGGCAGTGCCTCTACTGCCAGGCCTTAGCCCCACTACTGCGCCAAGCAAAGCTTAGTCACAGAGAGATCTGTCTTTGAATTTTTGTGCCTTTCTCTCTTCTTCCTCCCTCAGTTTTATTTGCTCTTTCTTCTTCTTTTCTTTTCCTATGTGTTCTTTAGAGCACAGGCCTGATCTTTTCCCCACAATTTTGGAGTACGAGAGACTTCCTATGATGTCAGGTAAACAACAGTCTTCTGAAAAATCCTTTTGTGGATTTGAGGGGTGGTGGCTTGAGTCTTTTTTTTTTTTTTTTGTGTTAATCACACATTCCCCCTGAGTTTTGAGCTTAGATGACTACAAAAGAAAACGGAAGACTGCCGTTAAAAGTCTGTGTTCTAGCTATGCACGGGTTTCTGATTGAAGCTCAGGCAAGTCATACACTGAAGACAAAGGCCACCATACATTTTCTGACAGAGAGAATATAGCCCTAAGGTTTCCTACATTACAACACCTGAAAAGAAAGGACCTTCCAAGTAGTTAAGGTTTGTTTCTGAGCTAGACGAAGCTATGCAAACTATAAATACCCAGTAAAGTCTTTTCAGTATAACAGCACCAGGAAGTTATTCCAGGTATTTCTGTGGACTCAGTTTTGTGAGTTTATCTGTATAAATGGTTTCTAGAAATAAATGTCACATTCCCTGGTAAAATGAGAGATACATGGAGCTTCTATCGTGAATAATGCAAGCTTATCAGAGATAAAAGAACTGATGAATTATAGCTATAGTTTCCATATTTACTACTGCAAGCTCTAATTTTTTATCCTATGAACAAGTAAGCTGTGAAGGGATGGATTGATTTCTGATAAAACAAGAGCTGATAAAAGCCCCGGTGCAGAATGAAGTATATTTGGGTTGTTTATAGCATGCAATTAGTTTTTCTCCCTAATCTCTTGACCTTCGCTGCTGCTACTAACTCAAGACTATCTTCTCAAATGAAGTGACACTGCAAAGTAAACTATGCACTTCTTCCTGGCAAAGGTGTTATAGGACAAACCAACATGAAAATAGGTTTTATCCTAAGCTGTAGGTCTTCTGTCAAGTTACAGAAGCATAATTCCCTTGCTAGTCTTTCCTTTAAGGCAAAGGAGATTTAAAAGAACACTCTGAGAGTAGCTTCTGGGCTTCATCTAAACTAGTGCTTTTTGATGCAGTGGCAATCAAACAACATACAGAAAAGAAAATTATACACTTAACCTTGAGGTAGTCATTGATTCAGAGAATATTTGTTGGAAGGTTCCTCTGGAAGTAATCTAGTTCAGCCTCTCCCCTGAAGCACAATTACCACCAGCTGTAGATCAGGTAAGGCATGACTAGCCTTGTCAAGTCATGAAAACCTCCAAGCGTGGAGATCCTACAACTTCTTACTGTTCCAGTGCTGTACTTACGATCTTCATTAGGAATTTTTCCGAAACATTTAATCTGAACCTCCAGCTGCAGTAGGTATTCATTGCTCCTTTTGTTGTCATTTTTTTCCAAAGGGAAGAGTTTGGCTCCGTCAAATCATAAATTCCCTTCCAGCTGTTGTGGCCTGCTATCAGATAACCTCCCCGAATAACACTGAATAAGCCTATCTCTCTCAGGTTCTTCTTGAAGGTCACGTGCTCTAGGCTCCTAACTACCTTGGTAGCCTTTGCTTGACACTCTTTCTCCTTACCCCTCTTGATATGGAACCCAAAACTGGACACAGTATTTTAGGTGCAGCCTCACAGGGGCTGAGAAATGATGCATAGTAACTCCCCTTGATCTGCTGTCCAGGCTCATCCTAAAGTGTGCGGTTTCCCTTATTTGTGATGTGATTGCAATGCTGGTTTGTATTTTGCTTGGTATGCACTGCCACTTCCAGACATCTACATCAGGACTGCTACTCAGCCAGTCAGTTCCAGACTGTGTTTGTGCATAAATTAGGCTTTTATGCCCATGTGCAGAATTTACACTTCAACTGCATAAGATGTCTGTTGACCAATCTTCAAGTTTCTCAAGGTCCATCAGGACTGAAGTTTTAATTTCCTGTTTAATAATCTCTTCCCCTTCTTTACTGTCATCCACAAATTTCTTTCTTAGCATCCAAGTCACTGATGAAATTATTGAAGCATATAGGCCTCAGTTCCATTTTTTCCTAGCTGCCAATCAGAAACCAAGCTATTGATTACTACTGATTAGATTGTCTTCCTTGTTCAACAACATGCCCGTGTTTTCTCCAAACGTCCTTTCGCTACTAGCATACTTACCAAAGTTACATTATCCTCTAAGTCTAGACCTGGGTTTAGCTCCACCTGAGTTTTGGCCTTCTCCCTAAGTACTTCAGCAAACAAATCTTTTATTTTTCCCAGTCACTACAGGTGGCTGAGGCATGTGACATATTTTTTCTAAACTGTTTCTCCATTATATCTCCAAAACATCCCCAGGGTTCATTGGTCTTAATCCAAAGACCACCAAAAGACAAGCCTCTGATTTCATACCGGAGCTGTACCATCAAGAAGCTCCTTTGTACAGAATGCAATCTCCCCTCCTCTTCTTCTCTCCCCAGAGAACCCTGTGCCTATGGTATATATGCTGTCTCACTCAGTCTCTGTGACTGTGCTCACACTGTAGCCCTGCAAACAGTCATGACCTTGCAATTCTTCCTGACTGTTGCTCAAGCTCCATACACTAATGTAGAGACCCTAGAGGCAAGTCTCAGAATGCATTCACCTCTGAGCACAGACTTGATTCACTGGCCATCAGACTGTCACAGAAATACACTAGCTGTGGCAAAGCTAACCAAGAAACTGATCAAAAATCGGAGGCTCTATAGAGAAACACACTAAAGGAGAAACAACAATCTGTTTTTAATGGACAACTCTCAGAAATATTCAGAAGTAGTCATGGGCCCTGGGTGATGTCTGGCCTTGATCCTGCAGAGATGGCAAGATTTATAACGTACCCACCACTAATACTGAGTGGCTGAGGCACGGAACACTTTTTTTCCACCCTCCTTCCCTTCCCCCTTACGTCTCTATGTGTCAAGACTTGCGAGCAGACTGCCTATCACTTGGATAACCATGGAGTTATCATTAAGTCACAGCATGCACCTGCCCTACTTTGTGTCTGGATTTCATTCAGTGACCCCAGTCTGACAATTAATTCTACAGGTAGAATATAGAGGGTGCAAAACAACTGCTTCTTCTTCTGCTGTTTATGGGCCATTATATTCAGCTTTCTCACTGGAGTTTCTATTATTTCACACTTTATTTCCTTTGATACTCTTGGATGAGTTTTATCTGTGCCCTCGGATTTGCTGTACTTGAATTACAAGAGCTGCTCCCTGGGAATCACTGTAATATTATGTCCATCACTCCGGTATTTGCATATTTGTCTGCCAAAGCAATTATGCTCCAAAATCTATCCGAGTCACTCTTTTTTCTCGGTAACTCTTTTGGCCATCTGTCCCATTGACTGTGCTCCATTCCAGCATGTAATTGTAGCCACATTATTCTCCATGATAGCTTCTCTGTGTTGCCCTCCAGTTTCTTCACAAAAACTGTCAGGATGGGTGAGGTTTGCTCTGGTCAATGCTGTCTCGGACAGACTCTTTTACAACTGTTTCATAAATATTAACCTACTCACTTCAGCCCAATCCACCAAGCACACTGTGAAGAGCAATCTCTACAATCATTCCTCATCCTTCTCAAACAGATTGTTCAGGATAGATGCTTTTTAGCCACATGGTCTGCAAATGCAACTTTATCCAGGGTGTGGTGCTTTGTGGTTTACATCTCACCAAAGAAATAAATGAAAGCTTGCCTTATTCTAAACTGCTGTTGGCACCTATTCAAAGGTGATCATCCAGCCCGATTTAAGCAAGGATTGGTGAAGACTTACTAGAAACATGTCCGTTTATACAAGCAAACAAATCCTTGAAGTTTCTTCAGGAGCTGTTGTCATCACTGCTGTGGTTTGCAGACTGATTTAGCTGCTATTTATGGACTATTGATGTTACTTTCTAAATTGCATGAATTTGTAAATGCAGGAGCATTATCACCTTATTTTCATCAGGCAATCCTCAGTGGTACTTCGATGAATAATTTCTTTTTAACGGGAACTCTGATAAAAGTATACAAATCTCAACTTTCTCTGGAATCAATTCCTCTACATTAGGTTGAGAACAAAGCTTTAGCTTCTTTCCCATCCCATGGGGCATCACAATGTACCAACATGCAGAAAGTGCCTCACAAGCTGACACCATGTTTATAAGTAACTTCCCTTAGCATCTACTTTTCATTGACAGAGTTATTGACAGACACAAGACCCTGTGCTAGATGTTTTGTTCTGATCTAGCAGGACTAATTTCATCTTCTTATGTTCTTTCCTTCTTGACTCAAAGTAGAGCCTAAGAGGGTAATGCCAGGGCCGTGTCTGCAACATAAACTCTGTCTTACTGTGGGCAGCTGGTTGCACCCTACTAGGTTGTGCTCTACTTCCGAAGTAATCAGTCTGCTCTCTGTAGAATTATGATTTTATAAGGAAAAAAAAATCTGTGAATGAGAAGGCAGCTTGATTCCTGTCTGTGTTAAAGGTGACTAAGGCCACAGTAGCAGAAAATCTGCAGAATGGGAGAGCGGCTGCAGTGACCAAAAATGGCATGCATTGTTCTTCTACCCGTATATATGGGGGGAACTGTGGAAGAGGCTGAAAAGCAGTGCCTTTTACCAAAAGGGTGCTGACAGCCTGATCAATAGCTGTAGTGACAACCCAAACTCCTGTGGACTACTAGCAACAAACACAAACTTTCTCCATTCAGATAAATTCCCCTGGGGACAGAGGGTCTGTTTGCCTTAAAATATGCATCCTTTATATTTCTCTGCACCTGTTGCGCTGAAATAGCCAGTATCCCTTCTTATTTTGTGGTAGTAAAGCTTTGGGACTAACTCATCAGAAGACAATTCTTCAGGTCTAGTATTTTATTGTATTCAGATAAATTCTTTTCCTTAATACTCAGATATATTCTTGGGAAAATTGGCCTGCTTGTAAAACATAAAAATGCAAGCCAGACAATTTCTTCCCCCATTACCTTGAGAGGTGGCTGTCGATCCTCAGGTTTTCTTATTTAATATAATACTGATTTATTGCTTTATGAAATGTTTATGTTCTGACAGTCTTCCTCTATGGATCTCTCTAACACATATCGTGAAGTCTGCTTGGTTTTTGCACTGTGTTCAGGATTGTCCTTTTATAGCAGAAATAGCAAGCATTATTTGTGCACTGGAGTAGCTCATGCTTCATGATGGTTTAGGGTAATGTGGAGTGAAGGTGGCCCAACTATAAAAGCATTCAATTTATCTGCTACAAGGTAGTCTATCATAGAGTATGTTGCATTGTCAGCAATATTATCATTTCATGCACTGAGCTGACTGTGCCTAACCGTTCTAGCAAAGCGTTTTAATGCCTACACAAAAACTCATATACTTTTATATCTTAACACACACCCCCTACCTCTAGAAAACCTTAATATTCTTTACTATGTTTTCTCTTAAAATACCTGTGAAATGCTTACTGGATTTTAGAAACATTAGATCAACAACCTAACGACCTATGTTTATCTACTGAACTGAACAGAAACAGCTACTGACAGATACAGCCACTATGAAAAGACAGACATGCTCATAACAGGTGACCAAGAAAGCCTGCACAAGGTTCCAACCATCTCTACGCACTTTCTTTTGTCTTGTCTATTTGGAGCAAGACCTCTGTGCATGCTACTGAATGGCTGATGCAGCTGAAGACTTGGATTTGATTTGAACTGGTGACCGTTGCCTGTGAGCCTTCACCTTCTTTATTCTAATGCAAGCTACAAGTCAAAACTCACCTGGGAACAGTTTCTGAAAAGAAATAATATACTTCTTTCCCAGACTTGGATGTTCCTGAGGATTTCCAGCGCTGCTTTCTTCTTTCACTGTCTGACTGAAGAATATCAGTGGTATACTATGGAGGAAACGCTTCCTACCTCTGTATTCCTCAGTAGATACATGAAAGTGTCCCAGCTCCAGCTGCCACCTTATTTAAGCACAAAATACTCAGGAAAGAAAGTACTTTTTTTCTTTTTCTTTTTCTTTTTTTTTTTTTTTAACAAAGAAATAGTCAACTGGTAGCTGATAAACACACAGTGGGCAAACAGCTGGCTCAGTGTACCAAGACTCTTGCCATGGTAGTAGCATAGGTTTAAGATGTGCAAGGGTATATTAATTCACTCTGGCTACGACGAAATGAGTAAAAGTAAGAGAGAGACTCATTTTGTGCCTGGTAGGCTGGTACCTTTTTTGCTGCTGTCTATTATTGACTAGATCACATTGACTGTGATGCTTCAAACACTGTAATTCATCAGACAGATGCTGACTAGCTACTTGTTCATTGTTTATTTATGAGCAGGGAAAGATTTCCAAAGGTGTTCAGATAATTTAGAACCCAGCAATCAATACGTATATTTTTTTTACGTTACAAAATAATAAACCTAAGTTAAATTATATTTTGTCATATGAGAGAGAAAAAAAATGAACCCTCAAGGGGCAAACAAACTGTTGTTACTGAAGGAATTACCCATTCAGGATGGACTCAGCTGCCTAACTCCTCATTAACTATTTATCAGTTCCTTGGAAGGAAAAATCTACTATACAGTGAATTCCCATCAATATTTAATATAGCAGTGCCTGGAGCGCTGGACTGAGTTTCTCACTTGTGCAGACGGCATAAGCAAAGCGTATACTGCCACATCTCTTAATGGGGGAAATCTCAGATAAATCCCAAGGCTTCTTTCTTTTGTTATGGTTTATTTTATATCCTTCTCAGAATTGTTAATGACCTGTTGCTGAACATTTCTGCAGGGTTCATGCCAGTCTTTTCTTTTCACACACACAGCAAGTGCACTTATTGATCATCAAGCAGTTTCACCTGAAAGCCAAAAATACACCGTATTGACTTAATGCTACCATCTTCTGGTTTGAGAAGTGCCTTTGCTAGCCTCGCTAGTTGTCCATTTGCTTAACTTTTTTAATGTGAAAAAACTATCATATCCAAGGGGGTTTTGTTTTACTACCCTACTTTTGGTCCCTGATAAACAAAATACACACTATAAAAATAATTGGGCCATCTTCATTAATACAATTTTCTTTCCATTTCAGAATCATCCATCACAGTCAGAAAAATTCACCAAAAGCTTGCTAGCTCTTTTGCTATTTCTATACTGTCAGCCTGCCTGTGCAGTTCCTAATTATAGATATTCTGCCATCACAGTTAAATTTACAGCTGCCAGATTACAGTTAAATTGGTTTTCATCACACTTTTAGCCAAGCCTCAGTTCTCAAGCTCTTCCATTTTTCACTGTCCAGGGCCAGTTCCTGACCTAGTGTGACACTGCAGCAGGGACAAAGGAACATATTTGTGTTTTACTCTGACAGTGTCATATCTGTCTAACCTGTCCTGAAATAGAAGTGTAGGAACTTGTTTTGCACTGATCTGTGGCAGAAGGTTGTCATGACATTTGTGAAGTGGGAACTTCACAAAGTAAGATGCTGCCTACTGAAGGACACTAAATGGTCATGGTCTCAGCACCCACAGCTATCCCCAACAAAGGTAGTGGGTTTTTTTTTTAACCTCAAAGCAGCAGAGACTGCCATGGATTGGCCACAGGTGGAAGAGAAGCAGCCAAATGTGAAATCTCTAAAAGACTAATAAATTAACTCAAATTAATACTATTTTTAAGGTTACCCAGACTGCCTATTATTTTCCTATTTACTCTGTCACCCTGTTCACTGCAACCTAATGAATCTGCTTTGAACTCTCTGAAAAATACCCTGCTCTGATCTGAAGATAACCAAAATATTATTCTTCCCAACAGACTCGTACACAGGAGCCTATTCATTGCCACTTGGGCATGAAATAATCTCCATTACCTATCTGCCACAGCAGGCAATGAGGCAACAGACCTAAACAACAAAAAAAAAAAGCAATTTGCCTATTCTCAAAGCTATCTGTCATACACAATAATCTACTAAATCTTTAGCAGCCAGTGGTGATATGATACGAATTTGGCCCTTTTGATTTGATTTCCCTTATAGCCTCAAAATGTTTTTCCTTTAATTCTTTTTCTCTGGCTGCTCATATTGCTCCATGATGATCACGCATTCTCTCCTTGTTTCATTTTGCAGCCATTTGGGAACACAGTGGCAACATGCCATGAAGATTGAGCTCATTCCACTTCATTCCACTTACTCGACTGTTCCACTTCATTCTTTAGTCTTCTCAAGATTTATTAGAAAGTTTTATCTTATGTAGCACCCAGTCCTTCTGCCAGATGTACACAGAAGCTCTTAAAACTCAAAGCAATCTGTCTGTCAGAGGAGTTGCCAATGACCTTTTTACAACATTGTTGACCTGTTAATCTAGAGCTGTCACTCACAATGCAGACCTCATTGTATTTCTGGTAGGAGATTCCCCAGGAGCACATGGTTTGACAAAAATGGCTAGAATTAGCAAAACACATAAACAGATATCATTAGAAATAATGGTATCTTGCAACATTTTTAAAAATTAATTATGGTATTTACCAATTGCTGTAATTTCTTTTCAGATGAAGGACTTGACTCAGAAAGCTAGTAACATCTACATTGGTTTTTACATAGCTCTTCTTTGGGGATAATACAGTGTGTATCCAGCAGATAAATCAAACCCTCAGATGATCATGCTGTATTTTGCAAATTTGACTTGTTTAATTTCAGGGTATTATCACCAATGTCCACTTCTAATGGAAGTCTCCTGTCCATTTGCATCCCCATCTGCTAACTATGGTTTATAAACCAGACTTTACATTTATGTACATCAGTATGCCTACTTCACAAATGCACTCGAGTATTAATGAAACGTAAGTAATTATATATGAAATGTTAGTTATGATACAGATGGAACATTTGCTCATCTTCCTGTCTTTCCCTCAGATAGTGAATTACAATGTGCTGAACAATTAGTTTGCATGCACAGCTCATTAATTCGGAAGAAACTTGAAATTATTGTTCTGGTTCTATCATTTCAGATAAACTGTTCTCCATTTGGTTTTGGGCTCAGTTAACACCATGACTTTACAGTGAGTACTCCACTTCTTAAGAAAATAGTAGGACATTTCAGAATGGAAGTTTCACCTTGGAACGAATTGTCAGAAATAGGCAGCCTGTAGGCAGAGGTGTGAGAAGGAGCAGAAGTGATGGGACACCCTCTTCTGAAACTGTACTGCATCTGAAGGATGGGGGATGGAGGAAAGACCTGTGACAAGGTTTAAATGATGAAGAGTGGCTACACTTTCCACCCATCAAATACCACCTGACTCCCATGCCTGGTGGGTACAACTGGGAACTGGGAAGAACCTACACACTGTGCTACAGGAGAATGGTAAGCAGCAGTGGAAAGGGAGGGTCCTTTTTTATTTGTGAGGATTCTTGCTTTTTCATGTTCATCTGTGACTTATTCTGTGTCCAAGAATACAGCTTTTTAGCATATATTCACTTAAATGTAGCTACATAAATACATATATTAACATATTCACTTTATAATAACAAGGTTATAACCTCGCTGCAGTAGCAACTGTGCCTAGTTGTCCTTGTGCACCATTAATTCGCTCGGGTATTACATATATGTGGTCTTCTCAGGTCTTCAAGCGAAATGTAGTAACAGTATTATGTCAGAGTTTGGTGGCATAATTTATTTAGCCTATTCATGCATTTGTAAAGCTATTAGAATAATTCAGAGTCAAGCATACTTCCCAGAGGAATACTGTGGTCTTAGATCGGTATTTACTTTGAGATCTTTGCCTGAAATGAGTTAAAATAAACCTTAGCTGGGTTTTAAACATATCAGTCCTGGTTTGTTCATCTCTACCGTTTAAGGTAATTTAAGAAAAAGGGGTATAAACCATTTAAGGAATGTATTTCTTACAAAAGATTTTCGGATTAAAACACTTCTCAAGTTTGAGTGACACTAGTTACTGGCCCTGGTGATGTTCCTATTACATTTAGAACGTAAGAACAGCTGCACCAGGTCTGTCCAGTGGCCTGTCATAAGTCTCATTAGGGAAACCTAGAAAATAAAAGTATCAGGAAAGGATAAGCATAAAAACATCCTGGATGCAAATGCACTCTGACTTCACTGCTAGAGGTACTTAGTCTAATGTATAGATCTCAACTGTATTTTTATTATGCTATCTTCTTCTTCAGAATGGTGTGATATGTGTATAACAGCCTGCGCCATCTCTGCTGTTTTCATTCCTGATGACCTCACTAGTGCATTAGCTAGAGTGCATGTATCTTAACATAATTGTTTTCCTCTCTCTGTGGAAATAACTGCAAAATCACTAAGGGTCAGGTCACTGTCAACTGTAACAGATTGGCAGACGCCCACAATGGAAGAAGGCTCAGAGGAGATAGGTAAAGTTAGCTGCTTATGAAGCTCAGTGAAGAGCACAAGGAGTGACCACAGCTGTTGTAAAGAAAAGTGAACTTACCCCAACTCAAAGGGGACATAAGGGTGGCCTTTGTTTAAGATCAATGGCTTTATCAGTTGAGCGTATCAACTAGTTCTGTAAATGGCCTTCCCTAAGCTAATCAAAAAGGTGTGAGTGTCTTCCCAAGCCAGCCAGACCAGCATGGGGAAAGCGTAAGAGTGGCTCAGCCCAACACAAGAGTATAAAAACTGAGCAACTAACAAAATGAACTCTGAAGAGAGCAGCAGGCTTGAGCTGGCTTCAACCCATATATTCCTTCCCAGTGAGCAGGGATGCCCTGCACTGCGATGGTAAGCATATAGACACTGGTAACAGGAATCACATTTTTATTGTTATTCAGCTGTATATTGCAATTGCTTTGTTATCCTTGTGTTATGATTTCAGCATATTGTTGTATCACCCTGCTGAATCAAAATCCCATGTAATGTCAAATATCTTAAAATAAGTAAATTTGGTATTACAACATGAAAACTGTCCGTGTGTGGAATATCTAAAAGAATTTGATCAGAATTGAACTCTAACATCAACCTAGTCCAGTAAGACAGAGGCAAAACTAATTTTGATCATTTTTAATTTGAAACGTCTTCTAATTGAATTCAAACACAGGCATTGCAAGATTGTAAATCCTATGAAGAAAGAGTAACTGTTTATGGATACAGCTGGCAAGGATGGCTTAAGATTAAAGTACAAGGAAATGCATTTAGAATCGTAGAATAAAAATCTTGATGGTTAGATCTCCAACATTATGGAATAGCTTCTGAAGTTAAGGTGAAGATTCAACACTTGGAATTTGAAATTCCACGGGCAAAATCACTAGTGACTACACCAGAGGAATTTTGTCTCTGTTTTCAATAGCATGTAATTCATTTTAAACTTACTGTATATGCTTACAATACTCTTTCTTTCTAAATGTAATAAGTCTTGGGTTTTCTTGTCCATGATGTCTTTACCATTACCTTAAAAACAAGAAAAAGAAAGTCATGAATATAATTTATGTTATTAGATGGGAAATATATATTTTTTCAGATGGAAAAATCAAGGTACAATGATATAACTAATGTAGAATAAAAAGAACTGAATAAAATGTTTACTCATTGTTCAGATGAGTATAGAGATGGAGGCCCCAGAGGAACATACCAAGGCAACATAGTGTTCTTACGGATTGTTCTAGTCAGTTTGAAAGGAAGCAAAATGCAAGAAAGGAGCAGAGGAAAGAAATGTGGGGAAGCAAAAAAAAAAGATCCTGTGAAACAAATTCTTGCAAGATGCAGTTATTATCTGGGGATCACAGAAGTGTTAAAGCACGTAAAACTACAAAATTATGGTACATAGAAAGGGTACTGATTCATACCTATAGTGTCCCAAAAATTTTAAATGTATCTCTGTGACGGGGGAGTACATAGATTTTTACCTGCTGCTCCTGTGAATAAAGAGTCTGATATTCCACCGTATGATGCTTTAGTGGATTAAAATGTAGCAAAGCATTCATTTATGTTAATCTTATTTAATGCACAAGCAACAGAATAAAGAAAATGCTGGTCATTTTGGCAGACCGATAGGCTAAAAGGCTTCTTTAAAAGCCATTGCTTTTCTCTTTAGGGTGAATAATCAAATGCTTATAAGCCTCTTCATATATTTGATTCAACTTTACTCATAGAGTTAATGCAATAGTCAGAGGTATAGGTACAGAAATATTTATCTGTGAGAAGCGAGAGGATCTGTTACTTTTATGTGGCTTGCTGAGTCCATTTGCATCCAGTTCTAGTATCCACACCAAAAAATGCTGAAAATTATGAAATTGTTCTGTGAAGAACTACAGAAATGAATGGAAAACTGAAAAGCAGGTTATTATTGAGCTCCTAGAGTCAGTCAGAAGGAAACATAAGCATCAACCAGAAGAGAAGGATGATAAGAGAGCACTTATACATAACAGAAAAAGGCTAGATGAAATCAAAAGGGATAAAAGCTGTAGCTCAGCAAATTTGATCCAGTTGTGTAACAACTAGTTTTATAGTATCACCAGGTTACAGCTGTCCAGGGATATCAGATTGTCCATCCCTCAAACTTTTTAATCCAAGACTAGACATGATTTGAGGAGAGAGACTCTTCAGCAATCACATAGGCCAGATGCAGTGAATTCACAGGGACTCTTTGAGATCAGATTATTACAATAGTAATATTATAATTAAAATGATACAATTATAATATTACAATTATTTCAATAGTGTTCTCTGGCATTTAAAATTCTGAGCCTAAAAGTAATTTTTTTTTAATTTAGTGCCTTTCATCCAAGGGATTTTAAGTGCTTAACAAACACTAATTAATTAATCCCCTCAACACTTCTGAAAAGTAGGTAATTATTACTAAATCTGCTTTGCAGATATGTAAGCTGTGGAACAGAGAGGTTAAATGATTTGTCAGAGGTTGTGCAACCAGCAAATATCAGATCTGGACTTCTGGAAAATCTAGGTTGTGAGTACTCTTATAACTCTGATAACTGTGTTATATTCTGGATAGAACAACGTCAATCTTTTAATTTCTTAGCAGTCAGCTGGTGTTAACTAAGTATTTGCAACAGTAAAGAAGCAGATCTGAAGAGAGGACATGAGGGACTGGAGTGCTGATCTGTGAAGCTGAGAGGTTAGTGAAAAGATACAAACGAGAGAATACAATTTATTTCACAAAACCAAAACCAGCTGTTGATATTAATAAAGTTTGGGGTGCAGTGCTTTTTCTTTGTCTAAAAAAGATGGTGGAACACATTTGTAAAGGCTTTAAAAGGCACTCTTTACTGAAGCTACTCACCACAGACAGCACACTCCGACTTTCCACTCACTATTTGATTAAATACAGCTTGGTGCTGCCTGGTATCAGCATGCAGGGTGTTCATAAGTCCTGGCCTGGATTATTCTGCATTAAACTGGGCAAAATTCTGATTTCACTGAAGTCAGTAGTAAAACTCTTCCAGACTTCAGTCTTCCAACTTGTGTCTCTCCAAACTCTCAGTCCAAATTAGAGTTTTCACTGCTATTACATTTTATTTCTCCCCTTATGCTTGCCTGGGGAATAATTTCTCCCTCTTGTTTGCAGCATCCTATTAAATTGGCCCATGGAGAATGTGTGAAAATGGAATGAAAGCTCTAAGGCATACCTTTCACGGTGTTTTCTCCGCAGCATACTTCCTGAGTTGAGGAGTTTGGTCCTAGTGCAGTTCCCAGTAGAAGAGTATTTTGGGTACCGCTGGAGAATGAAGCCAATGCAGCAGTATTTCACACTTCTGTTTTCCTAATGGGGTGGTTCCTACAGAAACCATGATACCATTAGGCAAGTCTTCCTGTTGACAATTCAAGAACAGCTGAGAAAAGCACACAAAAAGGAACCGTAGGTTTCAGAACTACAATATCATAATGTTGTATTAGTGAGTAACAACCTGACGACCTAGCAGTGATCTGCAATTCACAGCTATTCCTAACTTCAAGGACCTACTGAAAAGTCACAGAAGTCACAGCCACAGGCTTAAAGCAGATGGTCCTAGAAAAGTACCAAACTCAAATGCCTTGGACCTCCCAGCTAAAAAAGGAGAAGAGAAAACTCTTCTCCACATTCCTTTGTAAAATATACTTACATTGCTGAGTACCTAAACATGGCACATTATAACTTTTGTTCCTGTGGGGCCACTCATGCATCAGGGTGGATTCTCAGTGTCCAGTGGTGATTCTTAGAAACACAGGAATACAACAGAGGAAAGAATCTCCTAGGACTGAGACCATTAATTCAATGCCTTGCTACTGTAGGCAACCTTGCTTCACATTACTGCTTGAATAACCGTGGGCTAGTTCATCACTGCCAGATTGTTATGACTTCTATGACTGCTTGAATCATCTCCTGTTTGCATATAATGTCAAGTAAAGATGCTAATATAAGACTGAATGTAATGCATTATTTCATTACAACTCACATTCAGCCTCATATATTTCCCTTGTTTACAACCAACTATATTTTCCATATATTCTCCTGCACGCTCCTTGACTAAGCAAGATCTATCTTCATACCTCCAGAATGCAACAAATCAGAGAATTTTCTTTCCTACTTTGGAGTGAAATTTGCAAGCTTCTGAAATCCATTAATGTATATACCTTTTTTTTTTTTTTTATGTTAGCTGCAAATAAAACACAATTATGTTAGGAGACCTGGCACAGTATTCTGAGATTTAACACCATTTAGTTGCATATTGCAGATACTCTGTTTGGTTGCTACTAGGTTACTTACTCACTGTGAGTGAAATCCAGATCTCACTAAAATCCAGGAGGATTTTTGCCTTTGTCTTTCTAAGCAGACCAAATAAAAAACTCCAACTGTAAAAGGTCTAGGCCCTTACACATGACTAAGACATTATTGGCAAGCAAGGCTGAATACTTTCAAACAATTGTTATGCATATGCAGTACAAACAATAGTATATTGTGTATGTGGAAACTTTGTGCAAGTCTGAGACCTTTACTGCTTCTGTATCTTTTGATGTTAAACTGCCACTTCTTTCAAAATGCGTGCTACCAAATTACAGCCAGGTCTTATAAATCAGTAACAAAAGCACAGAGAAGCTAGAGAATATCAGGGTAATACAAGGGTAACTATAGCTGTCAAATGTAACCTGACTTGCTTTTTAAGTGCAGTTGCTTAAATGAGTATAAGAAAAACAGATAAATACAGTAGATGAGGAAGAAGGGCAAAGGACAGTAGAATTATCTTAGGAAAACAATACAACAAAGCATCTGTTTTTTTCAGTTCTCTAAAGGGTTGACATGCAGGGTACTGTTCTTTTTCAACCTTTCTTCTTTTTAAATGCTTCCAAATAGCTTTAATATATTCCATCTATGCTTAGAGAAAATAATGAACTGACAAGTATATGATACTTTGAAGGGATTAACTGACTGCTGCGGAACAAACTAGATCAACTGCAAACTAACTCAAAAACTTAGTGAACTTATTATTTGTAGGTCCTTTCCAACTGAACAGCAATAGTCAAAATTAAGTAGTCTTTCTTTGAAAATTGTAGTTATTTTGATAAACAGTGCTGTCAGAGCAACAAACGTGAATGCCACAAACTCTAGATCATTCACTTTCATGTAAGGTTTACAAGGTTTCTTGTGAGAATACTTCATAGTTAAAGTATGTCTTCCCTTGGGGATCACACAAGCATTTAATTTTCATTTTGGCATCGGGCCCATTGTGTTTATGAGGTTCTTTGGAGAAGTGGAATTGATGACCACAAAGGAAAAAATGAGAGTTGCTTATTTTAAACCATGATTATAACCTTTCAAGATTTTCAGAAAAAAATATGCTTTTTCCCAGATATATATGTATGAAAAGGGACTTTGTTACAAAAAAGCTTTAAAGTTCCCTATTTAGCCTACCAATATAAACAGTCATATATATGACCCCTTATATACTATAGGGTTATTTATTGTGCTATAATGATACCCTTTGCTGTTTTGCCCAGTTACACCAAATACCATATACTACACTTTCTTGATCTACAACGCACAGTATTTTTGTTGGCAAGCAGAAGTTTGCAGGTAAAACTTCAACTTAGTTGAATATTCTTTCATTTTTCACATAAGCTTTTCAATCACTAATGAAAATTTATCATACTTTCTGTTAATCTTGATTTCTTGTCTGTCACACGTTTAAATTTACACTACAGATACAAGAATCCCTTAAGTCCTAAAGCCTATGCAGTGAAGCATGATCTTACAGGTACGAGCCATGAAAGAGAAACCCTGCTGTGGCAGGGCTGCACGATATCGGCAGGACTGTGTTAAGTGTGTTGCCACAGCTTTTCTCATAAGTGACTTGCAAGTCACTCTTTCTGACAATTTGCGTGGGTTCTGGGCACAATCAGTTATGTTTTCTAACCGTACACTGGTTTTCTTTTACTGTAACTCATGGAAGATTTAGGCACTGTAGGGCTAATCCTGTTCAGTCCTGTAAAACTCTAGGCATCCTTTACTGCACCGAAGAGAATGAGAAATGAATATTCTCAGTCTCACTCAGTGCCTTCTAGGAGCAGGAGGTTTAACTGAGCACTACTGCACAGCAGTTGCAATGTTAGTCGTGCACTGCGTTTGAATAAAGAACATCCATTCTGCTGCTTATTAGGTCATGCAGACAAATGCAGAATTTAACCTCAGGGATCTGTTAAATGGGAAGATGTGGCAATAAATTATGTGGCAAATTCCTTCTAATAATGTTCTGATATTCTAATACATGTTAAAGGAATGCCAAACTGGTCAAATCCTAGGTAACTTGGTAATAAAAAAAACCACTGTGACTGTTGACTTCAGATGTCGAGTGTTACATTCTGGTTTGGTATGTCTGGGATTTTTTTCCTTTTCCCTTTCTTCTTTTTCTTTTCACCTGTGAAGTAAGGTTTAATAATTACACAAAATTAACTGTTACTCCTGTTTCTTTGCCCTGAGAAGATGCAGTGACATTTGCACAGCAGAAAACATCAATTGTCACTCAAAATGAAAACCCTTTTGCTATCATAATTGATTGCAGATCTGTTGATTTCATCAGCAGCCTTTAGAGTAACATGATTTTCCACTCTGTTTCTGCCATATGCCTGTTCACAAAGAATTTCAGAAGTATAAAACAACTACTGTTTGTTTTCTTTTGTTTATGCAGAAACATTAAATGCTCTAATGCAAAGAATACACAGTGGATTTTTCAAGATATTAATTATCTCTTCTAATTAAGAAATCTGCTTATGAATTCTTTTCATGATCACATTTCTACCTTTTAATGATTTATCAGTAATTGCTAAATTCTTGGCTTCGGCATTTCCCCTCCACAATTGTAAGATAGTCTTACATTTGAGAGCTGTTCTTTAGTCATCTGTTAGCTGCATTCTACTATCTCCTTTCGTTTCTTCACTTTGAAATGTAACTTTGATATAATTAGTTCTGAGAACACCTTTCCAATGTCAAATATAAGATGCGTGTCTTTGGAGCCTGTATGGCAAAGGTCCAAAATGAAGGACAGTAAAAGCAAACGATTGCCAAAAAGATGTGAAATTAATTTCTTAACTGTACAGGTCTTCTGTAACTTCAATTTCAAAAGGTAATATTTTCATGAACAATTTTCATTAAGCAGTGCAAAATCTGTACAAAAGCTAAGCTGAGATGGAACACATTAAAAAAAAAAAAAAATCATAATGAAACAAGAGGGATCACGAGAGCCAAACGAGTACTTTCTCTCATCTAAGTTTTTGACATTATGGTCTAAGAAAATAAAATTCTCATATTTTCTTCTCTAACAGTACAATGGTTTGCAAGGTGATGGCACAGCTGATGATAAGGAGAATAATATTCACTTAGAACTGGGGGAAAGCAGACAATGCCTTTCAAACTTTTGCAATGTTTTCATAAATTCATTCTCCATCCGCAGCAGTTTCACTGACAATGAGACTATAATCAGTCTTGCTAAGCAGGCTTAAAAAATTTTAACCTTATTCCTTCTCTGCTTCTGGCTTTCTATGACCATTCTCAGACTGGCATTTGTCAAACTGATGTCTGATTTGTTGGCATAGAGCACACACGGCAGCTAATTCTGCTGTGTTCTTGTTTGGCTGAGTCTAATCTATTGGAATTCAAGAGTCAGCCAAACTCGGTATACTGTGTGCAATGGAAAAGCCCGCGTACGGAATCTACAACAGAAGTGCTGTGTTAGTGGACCTCTCAGAGTTGGGAATAAAGAGGGTTAAGAAAATGTTCTCCTAGTCCTTTCTCTCATGCCCCTGTCTTGAAAGTTATGGTTTAGTTGCTTTCCAAAATGTCTTTGATAACTCTTCTCCTTCTTTTATGTATTGGAATTGACACAAACACAGGACTGTAAACACCAAGTACCCAGTCATGAATGTGAGATCTGCTATTTAAAAAACACTTAGGGTTCGACCTTCAAACTCCACTCTGAAAACTGTGCAGAAACATATTTTTTGTAATGGAATGATGGCTTTTCTCTTAGTCACATGATTCTAAGAACTCTTTTTTCATCAAAAACACTGTTGTAGTACAAACAGTTTAGCTAAAGACACTGCAAGTGTTTTCCACATTGCCTAAAGTAAATGTGTCTTTAGCATTTCATCACTGAAACCACTGAGATTTCTTTTCTCAAACTGATAGCTTCCCAGGTGCATAGCTGCACACAGACTTCTCCAGAATTTGCTTGCTAATTAATTGTAATAATATATATCAGCCTTGTTTCTGTTTGTTCTTTTAACCAGATAAGATTTTGTCCACAACACAAAGGACCTTGTTCCATGGCTGCAGCACCAGTGTTAACTGTTGTTCTGCAAAGTAAACGGCACTGGCGAGAAGCTACGCCCAGTATCCACTGAGGCAACCTTTATGCCACGCCAGCAGCCCTCTTGAAGACCACCCATCTGTATAGGCCATGTGCCACCCGTGGCACATAACAACTCACTGGCAGGTCTGTTGCTTCTGTTAAGAAAGCAAGTCCTCTGCAAACGGCTCTCCTGTGCGTGGTAGACACACAGCTTGCATTAGAAAAGGGCATCTGAAGTTTCCTAAATGGAAAGACTATCTAGTGCTATTTAGCCAGCTTTGCATACCGACTTCTTAGACCTGTCTTTAGACTATAAAAATCTGCCTATTACTTGTGCTGCATATGAGGGCAAGTGCCGCCAGTGCTAAGAGAGCAGAGTTGTAGCATGTAATAACCTACTGAGCAGCTTTCGTTGTTTGGGTTTTTTCCCTGTTGATTCATTTTCGCTAATGTGAGTAATGTTAGTTGATGGGTGGTGCTGTATGAGGAGGGAATGGTGTCAAAGTCTAAGGCTTTGCCATGCTCTGGAAGATAGGCACAAGCCAGCACAGGGTTTTGCAACAGATAGGAACTATTTATGATTTTATGGCTTATGATTCATATATGAAATGGGCAGCAAGAATAATGGTTGCAGTTTTGCAAACTTAAATTGAAAATGATTCTGAATGTTGATTAAATTCTGAAAAGTGTTAAAGGGTATGTTGCAAAATTTTTTACTCTTGTAAAGTGTTTTATTAATAACCAAAATTAATATTCATGTTTACTACATAGGGCTTGAAGGCAATCAAGTGGAGGGTTTCCATCATGTTTCCAGATGATAACAGTAGTCCACCCCTGCCTTGATCTTCTAACTTGTTTTTCTTCATTTATCTGAACATAGACAGAAATAAAACCCTGCTAGCCATCCATCCCATGCAACAGACTTAAACAAGCAATGAACAAAAGACAGCATGCCCATAAACAAGATCAATGATTTGTCCACTAAACAACGTATTTCTACAAAAACAAGAACCACATATACCTGCAAACACCTATTTCTTATCATATATTATTTTTAATTCAGTATTCGATTTTACCTGCACATGTACCTCTTCCAGTTTTCTGGGGTTTTTTTTGTTTGTCTGTTGCATTTTTTTATCTCCTTCTGTCTGTGTTGAAAAGGCTGCTTAAAAACAGGGTTCCTAAGCAAAGACTGATGCTCTAGACCAGCAGCTGCAGTTACTCAGTGCAGAGGAAGCATCCTGAAAAACTAACTTTCAGCAAGTGGACTCTGGAAAAATGCAGTCTCAGCATAGGCATTTGAACAGCATGCAACATGAAATACCATTTAAAAATATCACAAGGTCAAACAGGATTATTATTTACCTTAATTGGTTTCAATCCTGCCACGTCATCATAGGAGATGCATCGATGCTGAAGTGAGAGCCTGCTCATGTAATGTAATCTGTATAACGTGTATAGTGTAGTGGCTTAATACAGGGCTTTTTGCAGGAGTGAACGGGAATCATTGGGACAGCTATATTCATATTGTTCATCATATTGTCCACTGTATCCGATTGCTTTTTTTTGTCTTATACCTCAGTTTTACAGTATAGTACTTAATCTTTCTTGCACCTACGAGCTTTAAGTGCTTGTTTCTACAGTGATAATACCAAAATTGGAGGTTTTGTAAGGTACTGGCTCTGTAATAAATTAAGATTGTGCAATAGCTTTCAGAAGTCTGTTTAAAAGATCTTTAAATTAATGTCTTCAATTTGGAGAGTGTGGAAGAACTGAAGTGGACAGCAAAAAGGAAAGTTATATTTTTATCCTAGGGCCATGGGTTCTCTTGCTTTGGCTTTACCTCTGGGCTATTTCAGTTATCCTTATTGACTCAATGTTAATGACAAATCAGTGCAATGGGATTTACTTTTTGTAAAGCCAGAAACTGTACACAGGATCTTGACTGGGTAGAAACATATGCTTTTATTTGGACTTTCAAAATGACAGTATTAAAAATATTTCAACTTCACATAGATACAAATTTAGAGCTCTTTAAAATGTATCATCAAACAAATTCCTCATAATTAGATATTTAGCAAACATGAACAAAAGTATTTGTAAAGACAAACAAACACAAATTTTAATGGCTACACACTACCTAAGTTATTACCTATATATGTGAAGGGAACATTACACTGAACTTCAAAGTGGATTTTTATATTGTCTCAAGGGCTAGAAAAGTGCCCTCCTTCCATTTATGTTTTTGAAAATTTCCTGCCTTGTAATTCTTTTCATCGCAAACTTAAAAAAAAATAAAATCATAAAATGTCAATATGAAGCCAGGAAATCTTTGGTTTTCTTCTCAAAGTTTTCCTCAATATATTAAACTACTGAAGTTTCCAGACTAACATCCAAATAGTTATGTGCTGAAGAGGTCTTGCCTGATTTGTGAGCTGAACCTCTTTTGGCTGCTCAGCCAGACACGCAGATTTTGAACTGACAAACTGAAATGGAAGCAAAGCTGATACCTGTAGATAATTTTCATTAAAAGCAACAGCAAATTCCTAAGCACCATATGCAAAAAGAGGTATGTATGATTACTGGACACAATAACAAGCCTGAAAATGGCCCTGGATGATATCTGCCCCCTCAAGTTGCCCAAAATTCATTACCGTATTTTGTGTTAAGGCATTTTCTTTTTTTATACAAGGATCTCAAAGTTACTCCTTTGAACATCTAAAAACATGAACTTATTGAGCCTCAGTACATCACAGTAGAGTAAGCATATATGTTATCTCTGGTTGGTAGAGTGGAAAATGAGGGTTAGAGAAGCAAGGGAGTCAACAGACAGTTTAATAAAAAGAATATCAAAAATCTTGAATTAACTCCTCTGTTCTAGCCAGCTGAAAATACTCACACACACAACTAAATACTGGGTCAGGTTCGTCTGCAGCCATTTCATTCTGTTATCTTCCACAAGATCATTTCTTCCTTTCAGGACAAAAAAAAAAAGGAAAAAAATATTCCATGTATGCAGTAAACACACAGAGTCTCTCACAGGTAAATGTATCTGAGAGGGAAAAAATATCTCTAAGTTAGAGAAATCACCTATAAAGAAAGCTCTTATCTTACTCAAGAGTATTTGCAATCAAATGATGAATACACTTCTCTATAAAGAACTCAATGATTCTTTCTAACAGTATTACTTATGCCTTTGGTACCTACTCCTCTCATATGGAAATCAGTTGAAGATTTTTTTCTGTATTACTCTTTGACAGCTTACAGTATCAGGGATTACAGTAAATGATGAGAGAATTTGTAATGATTAACCGTTCTGTTCAGTTATTAATTTGCAAAACTTGAAGCTGAGATTGCTTCTAAGTCATTTTTCAGCAACATATTTATGGGATCAGAGAATGATTAAAAATATAAGAAACTATGATGCTTTCAGGTCCTGAAAAACACGTTTCTAGGGATACCACTGATAAACAAAAAAGCTGTATTTTTTTTACAGTCCTTTTAAAAAAACAACAAAGATTATTTAAACACAGACCAGCCAGAGCAATATACATTTTTCTGCCTGGCTACCTTTAACCAAATTCTACTGAAATGTAAACACAAGCTTTAAAAATTCACTTTTTCACAAAACTTAGACAAAAACGTTTTGAAATGCAGCTATATTCTTCACTGATTTGCAATACACAACCACTTTTTCCAGAAAGGTCTTTCCTTAATTCTCTGGGTTTTAACTAAAGGAAAAAACAAAACAAAACAAAACAAAACAAAACATGGGATTTACTTGTTTAACTCACTTAAAGTCACTGGAGTTCACGTCAGAAAAAAAGCTGGATTGGGCCCTCCTACTTAGTTTTACTTCTGTAGTACTACTCAAATTTATAAAAGATAAAAATCATGCACACAAGCTATGGAAAAACATAGAGATATCTATGTTATCTTCTGTATTTCGTGGGTGTGAAAGTCTCTTTGAACAGCAAAGCAAATTACTTAAATTACTTTAACAATACTACCCACATTGCAATGCCAGAAGTAATTTGTATCTGTTTAAGATACTAAGTATTGCTGAACAATGATAAAAATGCCGTGTGTATTTTTAAGGGAAATCAGGAGGAAAAAAAAGAAAATATTCAGGTTTATCACTTTTCCCTGAGACAAAGTCTTAAGCTATGCTTAGTTTAATTATTTTGAGGTACGTGATCAATTAGCGTAGCAACACCAGCACAGCATATCAGTACACTGAAATTCTGTGCAACTACAGAGAAAGTACATGCTGTACAGCATAATGTTAAAAGACTCGTTTGCGCTATGAAGCGGGAGATCCAGGGGCAGCTACAGAGGCTTGTCGGAGCCAGTTTCACACACTGACTGTGCCTAAGTACTGTTTTTTTAACCACTGTATTCAAAATAGTTCAACTGACGTTGAACCACTTCTTAACAGTCTTTACCTTTCTGCCAAATGAAGGCTAATGCCAGAGGCCAGTGGTATACAGAAGCAGTTTACAACTATGATATCAGTAATTGTTTAATCACGTAATGACGAAAATGGAGAGTGGACGAGAAGTTGGCATACTTCTGGGTATAGGGTATTTGATGGGTTCATATGAATTGGTTATAAGGTAACAAAAAGCTCACTCTGTTCATTAAAGTATTATTATTTTACTCGTGGAAGTAACTTATTTCTTATTTTGAATCCAAAAGATTTATGTCTTTATATTATTTATAAACTAATAAGATACAGCCACCTACAGCTTGTTTGCTAAGTAAAGCAGGGGAAAAAAAAGATATCTTCCTGCTATAGTCTTTTTTTGGAGGGTTTTTCAGTTATTAATATTTTGACTCCTTTTCACAGCTTTGTATATGCTAAAGAAAAACCCAAGTACTATAATCCTGCAAGGATATTTTATATAATAGATTAAGCTCTGACTCTGCTATTAAAAGGTGTTTTTTAAGTTGTACAAACTGACCGCTCACCCTTTCCCTGTCATGCTTCTCACAAGGCATGAACAAAGAGAAAAAAAAAAATCATTAAGCTTTCCTTACAAAAAAAGTATTATTTGTTCTGTTTCCTGTAATGGCAGTGATTTCCACGTGTCTGTCCACCCTGGAGAAAAGACAACTAAGGAGACATTGGATGTGCCCATTCCTATTCAAAGAACTCAGTTCAAAGATAGCAAAAAATTGGAAATGCTGTGGGGCTTTTTTTTTTAATGACAAGCAATGAAAAAGTTTGGGCTTACGGTGCTGGTTATACCTGGGGTATTTGGTTGATGTAGTTCATATCCTACTAAGACTAATCTACAGATGCCAACGTATTAAAAACAAGGCTGAAGGAGACCAGGGGGAGACAAAATTTAGGCAAGTTTTTAGGCCTTCGATAATAAGGATTTGAAAATAGTACATATACTTTGCTAAAATTAAAATAATAAAATAATATATAAAAATAATGAAGTAATAAAATAATAACAAAAAATAAAATAAGATAAAAGAAGATAAAATAAAATAAATAAAATCAAGGGATTGGAGTGTT
>NW_009647421.1:1350125-1350764 GCF_000708025.1 Charadrius vociferus | reverse complement strand
TGACTGTTTAAAGATTTTTTTTTTTCTCCCTCCCATAAAGCAATTTATTATTTTTTTTTTTCGAAACTGACTTTTGCCCCTCCAATCCTCGTCTCTCTTTACGATCCCTCCCTGCCTGCCGCTGCATTCAAGTTTATTTATTTGCCTGCTGGCGTGGTATATTTTTCCTTGCTGCTCTTGCTGCTGCTTCAGAAGGAAAAGGGGGAGCAGCTGTTGGGCAAGAACGAGAAGAAGAACTGGGGTTGCTTTTTTTTCCCCGATCTCCTTATGTAGTCATCTGAGGGGTGGATTCTTTTTTCTTTTACCCCCCTTCCTGCTCTTTCAAACTGTTTTGTCCTTCCGCAGAAGTTGATGTTCCCGGGACTGGACGCTGCTTTATCACAGAGAGGCTCCGGGAGGCTGAAGCAGGAGATTTCCGCACCTCGCCGTATCGCTCCGTTCGTCCCCAGAGCAGGAGAGGCCGGCCAAGACCAGCATCATCAGAGGAGTTTGCAGGCTTGATTTTCCACTTCTCCGAGGTTTTGCTTTTTTCCACGCCCTCTCATAAAACAATTTTTTAATTTCCATCTCCTTGGTTTCCACGCCGCAATATTTATTGGATTGGCCCTTCTTTTTTTTTCCTGCCCTCCTCCCCCCCCC
>NW_009647421.1:1231891-1348221 GCF_000708025.1 Charadrius vociferus | reverse complement strand
CGGGCAGGCTAGAGGTAACCGTGAGGAAGCGAGGTAGGTACGGCGCCCCGGACCAAAGGGGATGCCGGTGTCACCGGGGACAGGACGGCGCATCGCCGGTGTCCCCCCGTCGGGGCTGAGCGGTGCTGACACAGCCTCCCCGCTCCCATCGCGCCCGGGCGCGCCAGAGGGTTTCTGACAGCAGCCTTTGCATGCGGTTCGACGAGCCTTCTCCTGGAAAGGCAGGGTTTGTTTAATTTTTCTGGAGTTTTCCCTCACGTTTAGCATCAGAAAATTTCAGTCCTGCTCCAAATGGTGTCCATGTGTTTGGGTAGAGAGTCACCTGGGTATTAAATTTTTTGCCGTGTTAAAGTGTGTGTGAGCACACTTTTTTTTTTTTTTTAAAACCTGTCAAGCTAGTCTAAGTAAATTTGGGGACATTTTATCTTAGGTTATCTGTTTTTTATGCTTCTGATACTGCTGTTTGGTTCGAGATTAGCACATTGATTTTTGTCACAGGTCATGTTTTTTAATAGATCTGTGTTGCCTGCAGAGAACTCCTCTACTCGGTATTCTGGAGTGGCTTCAAAATAGGTGATGCAGAAGTTAACAGGCAGAATTTTCAAGTGCCCAGAGTTAGCTAGTCTGTCCAGCACTTTAATACTGTGTTCCTGGTCACAATGGCTCAGCAATAAATATTTGGCACAAAAAGCTTCAGACAGAGGATTTATCCAAAGTAACAATCATGCCTGGGAATGATGAGCATCTGTAATTTTAAATGGTGATCTCTATATTTTCCTCTTTTTACATGCGTTACTTGAAAAAAAATGCTCAGAGTGAAAAAGACAAAAAGTTACATTTCACATCACACACATAAAAGAACATATGTCCCAAAAAACGTCTTGTCTCTCAAAACCAGAGGTTTTTCTGTTGTTGTTAGGCAAAATGAAATGTAACTGCTGGAAAAAAAAAAAGTAATATTTGCAAATCCCACCGGGCAGAAGAAGGATTGTTGAAAGAAATAGGTTTGGCTAAATGCACACGTTGCTGGCATAACAGCTAAAATACTTCAAAAATAACCTTAGATTCAAGATTTTTCACTTCTGCTCTCTTGCGTGTGATGAGCTTACACAATAGCTGCACATAGGTAAAGATGTTGAAGGTACAAGCAATGCTTACCTAGTCAGTAGGTATTATGCATTGAATGGATTTGTAAGGTTTCTAGTAAGTTTAATAGTATTTTATTACAGCTAATGAAATGTCTTCTTAGTCTGACATTGTCAGCAGACTGCAAAGAAAACTTAGTTTTGTTATTCTTCCAAACACTAGAGAAAGAGTTAATTGTAAGATGTTTCTAAACCTTCCCTTCCAAAACCAAACATTTTTTTCTTCTCATAAAATACTCAGTGGCTCTCACAATGGAGGTAGCTATTTTGACATGTCATGTTTGTCCGTGAGTTAAAAATATGAGAAAGCGCAGGGTGCAGATACATTTCTCCTTTGTTCTATACAGTGTGCCAGTTTTTGTGTGCTCTCCAAGTTATGTGATAATAACAGAAAAACAGGCAAACACCTGAATGGTAGGTGTAACAGATGCAAAGAAAAGAAAACATTTCTGTTTTGAATTCGTTTCGTCAGAATCTAACCTGAAGGCAAAATTCACTTTGGTTATCAAAATTTTTAGAGCAGTTAACAGTGTTGCAGGAATAAATTCACAGTGATTTATCTGCTTCCAGAGACAGACTCAGGAGATGAACAATCTGGTTTTTATATAGGTGGAAGTAAGTAGGAATGCTTACTTGGTGGTAACCATTTGAAATTAAAAGACAAAATATACTGTCGTACTTCAAACACAAATGCCACCATTGTGCTTTAGCTTACTTCTTTAGTGTATTTATTCAGAATTAACAAACTGCTGTGGAACTAATTAATTCACTTTAAAAGGGAAATGTTGATCATTTTGATAGTGATTAGAGGCACTCTAAATTAAGGTTTCATCAAAACTTAGAAGAATTTAACAATGATTGTACTTCCCTCAGATACGATGATGGTTAAATTTTTAGTATGAAACTCCATCAATTTACTGAAATACACAAAGATCACATCCTTATTAAAAGACACGTTACTAGTCAAGTCGCCCAATTGATAAGTGCTCCTGGTGTGAACAGTATTTGGTAAATAAAAAATCCTCAGAGTCTGTTAGCAAAATTCGTACTACATTTCTTGGTTAGTTGCCAAAGTTCTGCTAGAACAATCAAAAAATGTTCTATGATTATTATTGTTAGCATGAGTGAGTGATAAAGTTGTACATTCTTACAGACCCTAAGTATTTTCTTAGAAATGTTTTAAGTATTCTTATGTCTTATTTTTGTTATGTATTTAATTAGCAACATACATAAAAATACCATAAATGCTGTAGTCCAATTCCAGGTAAGAACATGTTTAAGTGTTAGGATTTCAAAGTATAATAAAATAAGGGTTTTTATTTGGAAATTAATCCTCAAGTAAGCTTGAAAATGTGTTCTAATATTTTTATTATTTATGTAGGCTTAGAATGAATTGTACATAAATTCTAATTATGACCTTAAAGTGCATTAGTCTTTCAGCAATGTTTGCATATGTGTTCTTACATAGGACAGCAAAATATTATCGTCAAAGAATATTATTCTGAATCCAACACTTAAAATAATTTGGAGAGTTTATTTTGTAGTGGAGCATATTTATTTAATCCTGATTACTAGTGTCCTTGTAAGTAGAATTCAGCCAAAATGTCATGTACCTGGGCCAAATTTTGAAGCCGTTTACTTGCTTAGTGCTTACTATTGCTTTTAATCTTGTCAGAGT
The DNA here is from genome assembly GCF_000708025.1 of Charadrius vociferus. Lineage (NCBI taxonomy): Eukaryota > Metazoa > Chordata > Aves > Charadriiformes > Charadriidae > Charadrius > Charadrius vociferus. The sequence goes on along the minus strand of NW_009647421.1, from coordinate 1,345,398 downwards.
TCAAGCTGAACTACTTGTTGTAATTATTGCTACATTTTTCTGCTTGCAGGATTGTGGTTTATATTCAAGTATTTCCCTATAAGTTTCAGTGACAGGTTATGTAGCTTCATAAATTGTTACTAGTTTCAAGGTAGTTAAAAATAGTTGTATTTCAAGTCCAGTTTCTGGTCATATGTAGAGGCCAAACCTTGTAATCTCAGGAAAGCAAATGTTTTTTTATTAGGAGTATTATTGGATTTGGCTGTATCTTATCGAATAAAATTGCGTATAAAGTTTCATCCACAAGAGGATTATGATGAAGGCATAGGATCCTGACATATTTTCTGTTTGTGTATTTGTGTGGATAATAAAATCAAGAAATCAGATGGTAATTAGAGAGTTTAGATACTGAAAAATCATTTCAGCTTCAACTGGTGAGTTCCCATAGTTAAGCTTGATACCATAATTTGATCAATATTGCTGGAGGGTTTTTTAAGGTAGATATTTGGAAGCAGCGAACAGAAAAATGAGTGGATGATTCTGAAAATTCTATGCATAGACCAGGATTTCACAACCTGGATGTCTAAACTTTGGTGAATTTTCTAGCTGGGTATTTAGGCACTGATTCAGAAAAGCATCTGACTTCTCTGAAGTGCATACCAACACACTTAAGTTCTGTTGCAGTTCTGTGGATGAATGGAAGTGTTCTTAAGTGCCTCCCTGCATCAGCCAAATGCGTAGACTTAATTTTGAGGAGCTCTGACTGTGACTGCTTATGCACTCCTGGCACTCCTTGGGAGTACGCTGGCTGGCTGGCTGGATGTCTGAGCACCCATCCTATCGTCCATTTGTATGTGTTTGCAGATTTCACCGTGGCATTTTGGTTGTATATGCTGAGGTCATGCGGCTGTTTTTTTTTTGTTTGGTTTGGCTTTTTTGTCTTCCATCTGGAAATAGTTCTGCCCATGTGCAGAGATTAGGGAAACCGTGCAAAAATGGTTGGAAAAGGAAGGAGGGTGGTTATGTGTGTTAAGAACAACTAAGAAGTTGGGGACGAAGAGGGGCAAGATCAAGGCATTTGCTTAGGTTTTGGTATCCCATGTAATTTTTATACATCAAGGGAAGCGTAAGAGCTTAAGTGCTAGGGATATATATATATATACGCACATATATATGTATATATACACAGCTATTTTGAAACAGCATAGCTTGTATTTTGAGAGCATTTTATCCAGCAGCTTGCTCTGAGAGCTGAAGAAATCTCTGACTGATTTCTTGTAATTAAATGATCAGTAGTAGAGCCTTCAATTCTTTACACCTACTTTCTGTGCTTTTAGTAGTTTCACTGACACCTTGTGTCTCCTAAAGAATATTGGTGTTTATTTTAAAAGTGGGGTTTTGAAACAGTTTGAATCATTCTATGGAAAAACTACACAAAGAACAATAGTTTCACTGGCTTCCACCTTCGCATGAAAGGCACCTTGTTAAGTGGTACATGGTCTTCATGAAATGCTGCTTATTAAATCTTTTCCAAATGCACATAGTGAGGACACTTCACTGCATTCTTTCTGCTAGCCCTGTATCCTTTTGGAGTGGGACAGATAAAGATGAGCGATCCTTTCTCTCTCCCCTGTTGCTGTGATCCCAGCAATCTACCAGCTTCATGCTGGGTTGAGAAAATGAATGAATGCAATTAGTCCTTCAGGAGTCATGGTCTTTGCATTCATACAGAGAGGCATATGTAATATATATGCATTCGTATGCGAATATGTATGCATTTAAATGTATGTATATGTGTATATACATATGTATGTATGCATTGAAGTGTGTCATTAGAAGGTGATGTGGTGTAGAGTAAATCATGAATGTTGTGTGAGGGAAAAAAATTTCTGAAAATGAATTTTTTTAATTGGTCAACTCTTCAATGTTTAGAAAATGACTAGATTTGCAAACTAATTCCCAGGTCCCATCTTCCAGCTAAGATATTTTATTCTAAAGTTAAAAATAATAATAAAAAAAATTATTTGTACGATCTGTGTTTTAGTTCATTGCCATCTTCCCATTGTGCTGTTTATTCGCACGCTAGTAGTCTGCGGGTCAGTAGGTGAGCAGGTAGATAAGCAAGCACTCAGGAGAGAAGATGGCAGGGGTATGCTTAGAGAGCTCTGTGGGCTTATTTGAGTACTTTGTTACTGCCTCTTCGAAACCAGTCTGTCACTGGGCAGAGGACTGCGTTGTTGAAACATTAGACTCTAAGAAGCCGCATAAAGAAGGATGGTCATTTGCATCACCTTAGAGCAGATACTAACAAAAGTGCAACCTTTCCTGGCGAAAACATGAGTAGAGAGTAGTTTGTCCATAGCTGTGAGATGTACCTCTCTTGCTTCGGCTCACTGTTTGTGTTTCAGGCTTTTTTAATGCAATTAGAAGTAATTTGGAACTGGGATTTTCTTCCAGTAATCACTCTTTGCTATCCTATCCAATTCTGAGCATTGTTTTTTAAAATTGTCTTTGGTCTCATGGTTAATCAAATCTTCCAGTGTTTCTGAATGGTGTAATTCACTGTTGAGAATAAAGGGCCCTGTTTTGTTTAAGTTTGCTTAAAATTTAGTCAGTCAGCAGCACACCAACATAATGAAATGGAAACGTTTGGTTTAAAATAAACAGACACGTTATTGAAATTGCTTTCTGGTGGTATTACAGTTATTGTGAGTAAGTCCTACTGTAATGTACTTCAGCATAGCTGAATGGAAGAATAGAATTCTTCACACATTAGAAGTCTTCCTTGCATTTTTGCATTCTCCCCATTCATTGTATTCTCTACAAGCTAGATTATAGCTGAGCTCATTTAAAACGGTGGGTATTATTTTATAGTGTGCAAACATGTATAGATGTACGAAATCCTCTTTTTTAAGAAACTGAGCATAGATTGTTATATTACAAAACCACAAATTCCCACTCCTACACAGTTTTTAAAATAATTTGTGTTCAAGTCAAGTATTTGAAAAAAAGGTTGCCGTTTCGTAAGGATTGAGATACTTCTCTCCTGTGGAACTCGAAGGTTTCCAATAAAAGAAAAATACACCCTCATGTGTATATTTATTTATTTTTTTCATCTGGGGAAGCATCCTTCATATTTTACTGTTGACAGGTTGATGAAAATACATTGTTAGATCCTAGTTTTATGAAAAAAATTAGTTTGTTTATTTTTGACTGCTGCAAAATGTAGAGAAATTGTTTGATGGCCATGTTCTGTTAACTGGTATGCTAGGAGCTTTATGGCCATTTTTCTGTTTAAATGCATGACCAGTAAAAATGCTGTCAAAAGAAAAATCAGCTAACAGATACAAAAGAGTCCTGTTAATTAGTAAGATCTGCTTGAATAGCTAATACCAATTTATAGCATATTCTTCTAGTTCGGCAATTTTTAGCTGAAAAGCCTGGAAAATTACAGTTCTTATTGTCACTTGCATTATAATTTAGTGGAAAAAATTACCTATCCATGCTAATATATGGCTTGGACAAAAAGGATCTTAGGCTGACAAAACTTGTAAGTATAGTATTAGTTAATTTTCACTTTGATAATTTTCTTTTCCATCATTAAATCAGCATAGTAATCTAATATGGGACTGTTCAAGAGTAATACCCTCAATAAAAAATTTTACTTCATGTTTATCACTGAGGAACTTTATATTTCTTTTTGTTTTCATCGAACTCTTAAAGAATCATCTTATTTGATAGGCACAATTTTTAGTTTTTGATGATAGTAATGAAATGGTGCTGGAGTGTAGAAAAGGAATGATTTGCTTGTGAATCATCTGGTGAGGCGAAAAACTGGAGTAGGAGTTATGTTTGCTTTGACTGTGATCACCATCTGCTAAAATATCTTTTTGTTCCATTCTTAAATATAAAATTTGGCCTCACAACATTTAAAAGGATGCATATTTTGTCAGAATGTATTTTGTGCCGTAATTAATGATTGCTGTGTAGCACTAACATTCTTTATTCGTTAAAATAATGTAATTTTTCCTCCCCAAAATATTTAATTTTTTTGCTTGGGGATGGATGCTGGCCAGTGGTGGGCATATTTACATTGTGTGAGTTGTTCACCAGTAGTAGTAGACCACTGTGGCCTTTCCCTAGTGGGTAGCAATGAAGCACTACCTTTTTGCTTTTGTGGACTTCAAAGTAGTATTTTTCTTATTCATATTACAGTTCAGAAAAACTTCTTTCTCTCTACAGACATTCAAATCACATTATCTTATCACACAGGGAATTGCTAAGAAATATATATAAATTGTTATTATAATACTAGTATGGTACATAGGATTTTTTATTTTAATTTTTACTTTATGTTTGTTATAATTTTGTAAATAAATTTCAGTATCTTATCTCAGCCTATGCCTTTGAAACTGGAGCTGAACACATTCTAAATCTTTTAATCAAAACTAAACAAAAGATACTAAATCTCTCAATGTCTAATATTTTGTTGTTTTGGTAGTTGTTTATGAATAAAATATGGATGTATTTTTTGTGAGGAGACAGAAAAAAGTAAATACTTGCTGGTAGATTTGATGGTGACCTTTGTAGCGCAGTTATCAGCCTGTGATACTAGTTCATCAGCGTTAGATAAGGACTGCTAGCAGCTTTAATGATGTTCGGCCCCCTGGAATTGTTAAAAGTTGTTGCAAATAAATTTGCTAATTAATGTTGTTCATGAGCAGGGAAACGAGCTCGGTTTTGTTTTTGGTTTGGTTTGTGGTTGTTTTTTTTTTTCACTTTAGTTAATGTCTAATCAGATTTTAAAAAAACAGTTATGTATTCATACAGGCAGGGCGTTTGGTGAGCAGAAGTTAACAAAGTAGGAGCTATCAATCCTGCTCTCTTTCCTATTGTTTCCAGAAAAGAAGGAAATAAAGAGAGACTCTGGAATTTGAAAGTATTGACCTTCTGACATGCACACACAGCATGGTCATTGCACTGGCACATAAAGTGCCTTAAGCCACCATAATGGCAAACTGCATTTTTGAAGTTACTGATATGAGAGCCAGCTGGATGGGGGATGGACAGCCAACATTGATTCTGCAGCTATTTGCAAGTTACCACTTTAGAGCCAGACAGCTTCACTTTTATATTCCCAAATTTACCACTTAGGAATAATGTTGCTTTGTTCAGCTTAGCCAGGGATTTGCGACTGCTACATAGACTTAGAACCGTTTGGTCCAGAATTGTGTGGTCATTCTTCATAGAGATCTGCTTCACAGAGTAATTTCATTCATCTGGTGGTGGGGGAGGGATGAGAAACAGTGAAGGGACATTCAGATATAGCATTCTTCAAGGAAAATGCGCATCCACATTAGCTAGTCGCTTTCTTTTTTTTAAGCTTTTTAAAGATAAAAGCAGAAATTTGCATCAAGTAATTAAAACAGAATTCAGACCTGTGTCTTCAGACAACATGCGATCTCCTGGATGGGGTCTCCATGTGTAGTCTGGAAAAGACCTAATATTTCATGTACTGCAACAGCTCTTCCCTCCTCCCCCGCCTTTTTTGTTGTTGTTGTTTGTTTACAGTTATTGCTCCAATACTTATACATCTTTTTGCAGTTCTCTTGGGGCTTAGTTTATTAAAAATTAGTGATCCATCACTAAGCGGGGTACAGTACAAATACTGGTGCTCCCAAAAGGGAGTTTTTGTGCCAAACCAGAAGAAATAATAGGGATACAAAAGCTGCCAAAAAGCATGTCTCCCAATTGCTAATTAATCAGGCGAAAAAAAAAAATGAAAAAGCACCTCAGCAACTACAGCTGAATGTGGGACACTTTATTGTAAATATTGAATAAAGATATGTTAAGAGGGCATAGTATCTTTTTGTTTGTAGCTATGTATAATTTTTTAAAAAAAAAGTCAACTATGTGTCAGAATTGGTGGGCATTTCTTTTACATTGATGGCATTGTCAGTGGATAGACCTCTTTCAAAAACCTCATGCTACTTTTGAGTACAAAATATACCATTTTGTCTATTTAATTTTTCTATCTGTTTTTAGGGTGGTGGTTATTAATAATAATATCTATAGACAATAAGCAAAGCTTTATAAAAGATATTTTAAAAAACTCATGTCTTCAGTAATCTGGGTTTCAAGGTATGGGAGAAAAAGAACCATTGCTGTGAATATCTGGTATCCAAAGCTGCCAATCACTTTTGGCACAGCTCCCATCATGGTCGCTGTGCCCGTAATTAAATGCCTGTCATTAGTGTATTTTTCCATAACATTTACAATGGAAAAGGCACGGGGTCCTTGCAGAGCTATGGCTGTCAGGGGAACAATAAAAATAAATTACACACTCTGCTGTCACCATTGTCAGCTCTGCTTTTGGGGGGAAAGAACATGGAAAGTGTGTGCCTAATAATTATATATATAAAATTATATATATACAATACCCAATTGGGGAAACTCAGTCACAGTGAAGTGACATTTACTTGGAAGTTTATTATTCCTGCACTCAAAAGATCTTAATTCTAGGGTTATATTTGTCCCTTTGCTTAAGCCTAAGTTGTATACACTTTTCCCTTTGCATTTCAGTCACTTTCGCCTTTCTCTCTTTCTTTCTGTCTTGCACACTTTCTGGTGAACTGAGCTTTCCAATAAAATTGCTGAGATCAAAGCCAGTATTTGCCTGCATTTATTAAGTGGGTGCAAATCATCGTATCCTTTGTATGCTTTCGCTTGTGTCCTGCATAGTAAACTGGAGGGGGGGGGGGGGAAGCTAAATGAAAACAGCTCGTTTGCATGTTCACCTTTTTTATGTTTTTAGTCCATGCAGGTCATCTGCGGCAAAACCAGGTTAAGATTTTTCAGTACTGCAGTAGCGACTTTGGTGAAACGTATGCCAGTTCTATTTATCAATGCATACATATTTCCAAATGTTATAAGTGTAAGTGCTTAATTGCAGTGTGAATTATCTTGAATGCTGTCCTTAAAGACATTAAAAGAGTGAAGTTGTGCTTTCACACTAATACTTCCTAATTTTTTTTTGTAGCCTGTAAAATGAGTAATGTATTCAAGCATTTTTTTTAAGCCCACTGATTTAAAGGAGCATTGATCCTTAGAACCAGAATTTAGAATATATTTATGTAGGTATAGTTGCAGACAGGAGCCGTGTGGGATTTTTGAGAGTGCTTGGTGCCTAACTGTTGTAGATTTTATTTCTGCTTTTTTACACCCATAGGTACTTAAATACCTTCCAAAAAATGGTCCCTAAAGCTGATTAAGGAAAGTAGTTTAAATAAATATCCTAGTTTTTAAAAGTTGCTGAAGTCAGTAGGATCTGATGGGTACTAATGAGGAATGGAATTCCGTCTATTTGTTTGAATTGTATGCCTTCAATAGATACTGCAGGATCTGATGTTGGTCTTTTTTTTTTTTTTTTTTAAGTGCACCACTTTTTGGTGCTTTTTTATTGCCATATTTTTGGCACTGTTCAGATCCAACTCTATTTGAGTAAAAAAGATTCTCCCACTGCTTTGGATGGGAGTTGATTTAGGTCCTGTGTTGTTGATTTTATGGTGTAGTTAATGAGTAAGAGTTTCAGTAGTTAGCCTTGTCAATTTTTGTGAGGACACGCAATCTGCATGAATCAAATCTAGTGAGAGGGTACAGCAGCATGGGACTATATGTTCTTGTGTGTCTTTGATTTGGTCCAAATAAGTTCTAGACTGAGATTTTTTTGAACAGTTCTTGTAGAGTTTGGACCTTCACCTTTGGGGGGCCGAAGGGGATAAAAGTGACCCTGGTGGAATGAGTAGTTGCTTTGACAGCAGTGGTTTCAAAAGAGAATTGGTTTATCGTACGTGCTTAGCAGATAGGCATTAGTGAAACTCTGAGGTGTTGGACACCTTATACAGTGGAGGACAATTTGTTATGTGCCAAAAAAAATCATAAATTTAAGATCATGAAGGTAAAATTAATCAGGTGTAGAAGTACACCACTGGGATACAGGTTATGTATTTTCCAGAGCACTATATGCAATATACTGCTGTCTTCTAGATAGGATATTCCTTAAAGACCAGATGGATCTTGTGAATGCCCAAATAGGTTAGAATTGTTTCCTCACTGAAATAATTGAAACATTGTATTCAGGAAAGAAGTATCTGTTTTCTAGAAAATAGAACAATAATCTTCTACAAAACAGAAGTCCCTATTTTGCTGGAGAATTCTACTTCTTGCAAATGTAAACTCTTTAATATATAAACCATGTAATTTATTACCTGTCTACCAAACTAGCGAGCAGGGATTCTTGTTGTGTGGCATGTCCCTGTATTTTGAGGCTGCTGGGAGAATGAGAAAGCAAGTTTTCTTGATGCAATTTCCTTTAATGGAGTACTAAGTATTACACTTCTCTTGATTTCCAGGGGGCTTTCTGATGTCTAGTGGCTATGAGATAGAACGTAATGGGAGGAAAGTGCATCTTTCAGGAAATGTGGCACATGTTTAATTTGAGAAGACACATGTTGATGAAATAAACTTCTTTTTCTTAAAATTGAGTCTCATAAAAAAATCAAGTTCTAATTCTTAAACTGTATCCTTCATGCTTACATTTGAAATTCAATCATGTTTTGTAGTCTGTCTGTTGGTAGATCCAGTTGTTTGACATTAGGGCCAGTTTAATGTTACTTGTACGTATTTGTAGTCAGTTGCCTGCAATGTTCCCAGAAATCTTTGAAAATTTTCTGTGAAGTTGATTATTTAAAGGTATTTCAAAAATGTCCTGTGAATGTTTAATAGCTTCTATGTTGAGTTAACAAATGTTGTAAAGGAACACATACACAATTTTATTGAAGAACTTCTGTTTTAAACAGTCCTCAGACAAACTACACTTACAAACAATACTAGGAATACGTCCTGCAGAGAACATGATCATTTTCTAGCACACTTAATAGCATAATCCTCACTTGAAAACATGAAATACAAATCAGTCTCTCAAAAGTTGTGTTACAGATAGGAACTTCACTAGCAGAAGTTCTGAACATTTGTTGAGGGTTTTGAGAGTATAAAGAGATTCATTAAAATAAAAACAAAAGTGTTGTTATTTGCAGTATCTTTAATCAAGGTGGTATGAAATTTCTCATTAAGGTTAAGATTCACATTATCATAACAAGTGACAGTGTGGGTGAAGAAGGAAAATTAATTAGAGAGGTAGATCATACTCATTTCTCATTATTTCATGGCTATTCACTGCATTCAAATTCCAAGCAAACCCTTTCTCTATATCTCAATTATATAAAACTTACTTGCAAAGAACACGTTATGAAGAGAATCTCCATATTCACTGTTTCTAGTCCAAAGCATGATAGTTAGCTTTAAAAAAAAAAAAAGTATTTTTAGTGATTTACAGCATCACTTTAATATTACTTTTTCAGACCCTGTCTCTGACTGAACTTCATTTTATGGCTTACTGTAAAAAGAAATCTCCGTTTTCCATTTTTCATACTAGCTGTCTTGATTTAGTGCTGATATAATGGCCTTCTTCAGAACAAAGCATTTGGAAGAGTTTCCTAAGCACTTTATTTTAGGTGTAGAGTTTGGAGTGAATATATTATTACTGATGAAAGCAATTTTGCCTTTGTAACTTCTATGAGTAATCAGACCGTTGCAGTGCCCAATTAGGTTTTCTGTACTGTTTTTTTCTTATGTATGACAGAGGAACGATTGCATCTTCTTTGTGTTTGTGTGGTTGTTCTCTTCATCAAACTAGCATAGCAGATGCCTACAAGACTTGATTTTTAGATTAAAATCAGTATCAGTTAGGTTTAACCCAATTGTCTTGAATTATCTGTTTTCTTTCATATTCAGCCCTACCCTTAAGACAAAATGTCCTCTGCTTTCCACACTGTAATGAAAATGTCAGCGATAAAGCGTGTCTTGGTAGTGTCTTAGTCCCAAAAGTATGGTGATGCACCGAAGTGAAAAACTTCTGTGGTTTTCAGTTAAATGTGCTAAAGATAAGTACTGTTACCCATGATTCCTGTTAGGGATAATATTCTTAATGGTTTTGGTCTGAGAAACATTCCCCCCTTTGAGAAGGAAAAGAAATAATTACTTTTTTGGGGGGATAAATTAATAGGGTTTAGAGAGAACCTTTCCTGCACTCTCTACACTTACTTATGGTCCTCATCACTGCAGTAATATTCTTGTTGAAAGAATATATCAGAAGCAAGCATAGTGTTTACGCAAAAATGGCTTGTCAGTTGAGAAATTACCTGATTAATACAGAATATCCTGATTTATGATAATATGGGATTACTAATTACCTTTTTCTGCAGTATTCCATAGTAAGTGATCAGGAATAGACAGTAATATTCTGCAGTATTTATCTAATGAACAAACAGTAAAAGAAATAGTGTGTTAACGCACTCTGACCAGATGTTGTGCTATATTTGCATGAAATTCCCATCGAGTTTACTGAATGACTGGGGATGGTATTTTATATTTTAAGTTGCAGTAATGGAAGAGAATGAGGTAAGTATCAACTGTTCAGTCAACAGTACTTCACTGTGTGTCATTCTCTTTTATTCCTCTCCATATTTCAAAAACATTATTAGTAATGTTAAGCTATTTTAAAAAATAGCACGTGATTAAATGTCTCTAAAAAGATTTACCATGTGTTTTCACCACTTCTGCAAAGCCCATTTTACTATTTAATTTGGTTGCTGTTTACTGAATGTTTTCTTATCTTCAAAACTTTGGTTCCATCTTAGCTACTATTTTGGGCATCGTCACATATTTATTTTGTATAAATTAAAGTGTATCCATATGTTGATTAAAATTTTTACTCTGCATATGGGGTTAGGAGAAGGTAATATAAAAGATGAGTAAGAGAAATTTATTACAAACTGATTTTGGTGTAAAGGAGCCTGTACTTATTTCCTTAGGACTGGGCAGCCTTGTAACTTTATTGTTTTGAACTCTGTTTTGGAAACAAGCATTTCTCAGTTACTCAGGAATCTTATCTCTGTTGCAGGGGTGTTTGTGTTTTATTTTAACGGTACTGATTATTTCTACCTATCTTTTGGTGCTTATAAACTTTCCTGCATTTCCTTAAAGTGAGATGAGTGGAATGGAAAGTGAATGGGAATCCCATCTGATGTTATCAAACTTTAAAAATCAAACAAGTGCCATGAGAGTAATGCAACATTCTCAAATAAGCAACTCAAACCATCAAAACTCCATGCATCTGAAAATTGAACACGCGAGGTGGAAAGGTGCATCTGCTCTGCTGTTGCATGCCCTTTAACCCCAGGGCTGACACAAAATGTATTTTTCAAAAGATCCTGACACATCTGAAGCTAAAGCTGTAATTCCTCCTGGTTTAACAGTGGCTTGTCAGTCTCTCTGACTCAGAACTTTCAGTGGAGTCTAACATGAGAAAGCATGTTCAGACAGGATTCCAACCACTCTAAACAAAAAAATCATACGGCTGCCTTTCAGTTTGAGCAGGTAAATGGTGATTGTCAATCGAGTTGTACTTCACTGTCAGAAACGTGGTTTTGGGAGGGGTGTCTTTGTATAATGTGGATGGTTATGGGGAGTAAGGGAAGAAGCTGAAGAAGAAGGGGGAGAGATTCTACAAATGACAACATCGGTCTTCCGCCAGGGTGCTTCATCTGATTTTGTTTGCTTTGCTGCAGTTCTGCAAGCTTTTGGAAATAGATGAATACTTCTACATAAGTGTGATTGCAATGCAAAAAAAAAAAAAAAAATAAATCTGAGATTCATATGCATTGCATATGAAGTTTTTTGGGGGGCAAGTAATTATATCTTGCATATGACTTAGGTCCTTATTATGAAAAATCTCAATTCTTGACCATTTTTTTATCTTTGTTCTCTTGATAAGCTGAAATTGAGGGTTTTACTTATGTTTTTTAAACATTTGTGCAAAAAGGTGCATTGCTATAATCTATGGTCATGCTGAGACCTAGGTGTTGCAAAGAGAACGAGAGCTTTAGACAGTTGATGAGATGGGTTTCTTTGCATACTTTGTTTGCTTGGGTCACTTTAAGAGGATTTGCATATAGTAGCTGTCTGATATGTGATTTTCAAACTTGCTAATCAGCTTTAGGGGAAAAATTAGTTTCCTAATTGTAAGTGGCTGATTACTCTTCAAACCTAAGTTGTTGTTCAGAGTTCAGTGTCCTCTATACCCTTCCGGTCCCTCTTCCCATTTCCTTTTTTCTTTTTGTTCTGTGACCATGAGTATTTCCAAGAAAAAGTATTTTTGGTTGTAATCTGTTTGTCCCCGTATTTTTACCTTGTTATAGTAAAATCAAGTAAGGTCTTGGGGTTCCCAACTAGTGCGTTCTGCTTGGAAGGAGCCATGAAACAGTGGCTTCAAACTGCAGTAAATATTGACTGGGTCTTTGAGCTGAGCCTTGCTCAAAGCTCACTCTGAAGACCTGAAAGGCTCCTATTGTTCCTTCTCAGTCAGCACTCCATAGCCAAGGCTAAAGTATGCATGTGTTAGGAGAATAAGAAAGGCAGTGGGGGAAATCAAACAGTGAACATAGCTCAAGGCTTAACTGCTCAGGGCAGAGGAAAGGGAAGTCCCCAACAAAAAACGGGGCAAGGACTTGGTGCAGGTTGCATAAAGCTTTGCAGAAGTGGAGTGTCCCAACGCTGTCCACCCTCTTTCTGTGTGAAGTGCTAGATGAACGTAGCCTTACCATCATTTGGGTAGGGTGTGGAGAAGGGATACCAACTTTTTACATCAGAGGATGGTTCCTGCAAAAGATTTTTGCAGTCCTTTGTGGACAGCTAGGCAATGAAGGTGGATTCTTGGGCAATGCTGTCTCCCTCACTGTTTGAGGCTCTAATTAGAGCAGCGATGGATGAAGTATTTTGGAGAGTTTAACCACTGCTGTTCTGTTCCATGTAGCTGTTGTCTTGACTGTGCAGAAGGAAGGCAAGATGCAGAGGATGTACTTTAGTTAGGCCGCCACTTTTTATTAATTCATTTGGGGACACAGCTTGTCAATAAGACACAGACTGCAGATTGTTGTGCTTTTCTTGGCCAGTCCATCCTCATTGGAGCAGCTTCTGCCAGCCAGTGCTGTTTGGGTGATGGACCCTTGCTCTAAGGTGAACCGGGGAGCTGTCTCATCTGTTCATACCCTCCTGACCCCTTTCTGTTTTCTTTAGGAGTGTTTTTTTCCTAAATTCCTTTAAAATTTTTATTTGCCAGGATATTTCACCTTTTTGTTGGATGAGTGTGTTGACTGGGTGGGTAATACAGCCTAGTACATTACATTCACCTGAACCGAATCTCTGTATGCATATAGATCCCTGACTTGCTGTGATGAAAGTGAAATTCATCTCACCAGGCTTCCTCCCTCCCTCCCTCCTTTCCCGCCCAAGAAAAGCCTTCAAAGAAAAATATGATTAGCATTGTACCTGCTGCCATTGTGATGAAAGATGTGCCTCACACGTTTCACAATGGTCAGCCATCCTCCTCCCTTTCTAGTTTGTCGCAGTTATGTTCTCCATTCCCTCCTGTCCTTCAGCCTAGATGATGTAAGGAAACTTCAAAGGACCCGTGACCTCCTTTTCTTCCTACTCACAAGACAAAGCCTTGCCCTCTGCGTTTAAGATTACAGAAATGACAGTGTATCTATCTCATTATTGTAAAGCATATTGGGATATTTTGAATATGAAAGGAGCTGTATAAAAGCAAATTCTGTTTACTGTCCTCAGATGGGAATAGGATTGTCTTGTTACTGCACTGGTCCTTTATCTAGGGAGGAGAAGTGCTTGACACCATACTAATAACAATGAGTTTGCACTGTGCTTTACTTGCACCCTTTAGCAGCACTGTAGCAGGAAGAAACCCAGTCTTCAAGGGTGGGGTAGGAGAAATTGAAACAAGGATGGGAATTACCTGAAATATGAATATACTGTTGGTAAGAAACTTCAATACAGTGCCTTAAAGCCAGCAAAAACATTGTTTTTTCAAGCTTACAGAGAGCAGTACTATTTCAAAGCCAGAAAAAACTGACTTTTGATAAGTAGGTAACACATTATTATAAATTGCTGTGGAGCTATGTGGTTGAATTTTAATTAACCAGGATTTTCATTTCACTAGTGATCAGCAGATTTGGTGTATAGAATACCTAAGAATATAAAATTGGTTAGGTTGAAGTAGATCCCCCCCGCCACCCGCAAACACTGGTTTCATTTTTTTTCCCCAATGAGAAGAATACTCTGTGTAAATACTGTATGCTGATTGCCAGATCCTGTTCAAATTCCTCTATCTGTTCTGAAGACAGAAATGTGTAGTTGAGGCATTTGTAGAAGAGGAAGGTTTATGATTTTTTTTTTCTGCATTGAATCTGTTTTCCTTTGAACTAGTATTTTAAACACGTAACAGATTTACATTTTGTTAGCTTTCCAGTTTTAACCATTACTTATGTTTTCTTCTGTCTTGGAGTTTAAACCAACAGCTGGAAAATATATTTTACTGAAAATCACTGCATCACCAACACCAACTTGAAAAAGTTAAACATCGTTAGAAAGAGTTTTTGTGTATGCCTCGAATGCAAAGTGACTTTCAATAAATCCAGTATAAGGAAACAAATAACCAGACTCTTGTCGAGGCCACTTTTCTTTTCTTTCCTTTTTTGATATCCTTCTCATTTGTGTGTATTCCTCCCTTCCTCACCTAAGACAACAATTTTAATATTATGATTGATATTTTAAAGACAGGAAAATTCGGAGTTACTGCTTCTGCAACAGGTTACATGAGCCATAATATTTTTATTTTAACCTTAAAGCATGTCTGTATGAGAGAATAAAATGCCTGTGTTTTGGAAGGACTTATTGTTCTGACTGGAAAACAACATATTGTTGTACAAATTATCCCTCTTCAACTTCTAAAATTTAGTGTGGAGTTCTTTCTTTGTACTTGCCAAATCAGCTATTCTAAATGACACTCATTTGTGTATTGATGGCTTTTATTAAAAAAGAATGACCAATCAAAATTGTACTGTATTCAAGTGCTCTTTTTCTTCAGTCTCATGCTAAAAAACCCCAAAACTTGTGTTCCTTCACTGCTGTAGTTGATATTTCAACTGTAACCATGAGTTTTTTAGAAAGCTTGTAAGTCTCAACAGCAATATGGTCTTACTTTTTTTTGTCTGTGTAATGCTATGTTTGCCGGACAGCTCTGCGATGCAGCTTTATTTTGTACGCTAACATTCTAACCAGCTGTTTTCTCATTTTAGAAGAAGTCAGTTTGAAAAACAGCTAGTTGTTGGTACTTACCACTGTGCACTGAGTGCATCTATTTTCTTCAAACTTTTTTGATTCTTTTATTATGTAAACATATGAATTTCAAATTAGTACGATAACTGTACTGTATTAATGCAAAATATTCTCCTTCATATGCAGTCATGCCCACTATTTCTCGTAGAAGTTCTACGTTTATCTTTTCTGTTTCATAACAACAAAATTTTATGATGGACAGATATTGTAAAAAATTGAATGGATTTATTGCAATCTTTTTCTTTTTTTTTTTAATCTAATTCTAGCAGTGTTTTCTTAAAGGACCTTAAATAACTAAAATGTTGTAAGGGCTGGGAGGAGTTGAATTTCGCCAGTGCTCTTCTCAAGAAGAGTGTTTTATTTTGCAGTAGGAGTCTGCAAAGAACAAAATAAAATCATATGAAGACCTGTTAGGCATGTCTCCATGAAGACTGAAGCAACGGATGCAGGGGCAGGCAGCAACATAGAGTTACGTTGCCCAGTGCACTGCTCACCGTTTACACCTTTCACATTGAAAAAGACCTGCTTGAGAACAAAGGGAAGAAAAACCCTCATCATCCGTGCAGGTACTGATTTTCAGTTCAGCTTCACCGTAATCAGTTTCCTGGTTTGATTGGTACAGCCCGTTTCCTGTGGCAGAGTGGCCTTTCGATGAATTAATTGAAATCACAAAACATGATAAAGAGCTCTTCTCTTAGAGCATGGGTTTTGTGCCCAGCCTGTCTGTTGCTTTACGTAGATTAATCAGGGGTGTGCACAACCTCTTAACTGAACACAGTTCATGTGTCTTTGCCTCTGTGTTTCAGATTCAGAAAGGGGTTGAATTTTATGTTCTATATTTGCCTGTTAATCAGATTCTGCATTGACTTGTTCTTTTGTGACTAATGAGAAATGTAAAACTGAGGTTTTGTAGAACGAAACTTAACTTGGCTTGATTAGTCAGAAACAATAGCAAACAATGGTACTGTAACTGGGCGACGTAATTTTATTTCTTGACAATCCAATACTGGGTTTCATTGCTATATTTTAATTGTAATGAGAGGATAATTTAGGACATGAAATTCAGGACAATATAGAGGTGTATATTTTAGTTATTAAACGTTCCAATTGTTCTTGGGAAAGATTACTGGAATTGCTACTTTTGCCCACACTGAGGATATGCATATATATCCTGCATGTATATTTCATATTTCTATTAAAAAAAACGGTTGTGACTTATACCAATGAAATAAAAGCAGTTCTTACCAAACCATTATGTCTAAGCCAGTTTCCTTCTATTTTTCTATATTCTTCACATTTGTGTGTATACCTTACTTGCTTATTTCTCATTTAATATAACAGTTTTATTATTATGATTGGCATTTTACATTTTACATTTACATTGATGCATCAATGAAAGTTTTTTATGAAGCATTAAAATTTGCTTCTTTATGGTGTAGAGTCCACAACATGCATGGGCATTTTCTTTTGCGTGTTTATCCTATTGCAAAGTATTAGAATGGCTGTACCAAACAGGGTATATCATAGTATGAATTCAACAGGTTCCTGAAGGTCTCCATTGTAGTTCATAGCCTCTTACCTGAACTAATAAAAGTTCAGAACAACATAGTTTTATGTCATTTTTATAAACAGAACACAAAAATGCTCATTTAACCTCTCTGGATGTTAGATACATGCCCAAATTATCCTTAAAAAGCAGATACCTAGTGATGATATCACTGGTTTAACACAAGAATTCTTGCTAAAAGCTGCAGTAATTTTGCCTTGTGGAATATCAAAATTGGTGCATGTTTTTCAGCGATCTATGCAAGTTTCATCAGATAAGATTCATATCTGGTCTAGCACTCTGCCTTAACGGAGAATAAAGAAAATGATACAGACTCACAGATGTACATTTATGCATGAGAATTGCTCTTATTGGTCACATTTTTTTTTTAAATGTCCTGATATTCTGGTCTAGTATCTGTAAAAATACTTTGAACATGTCATTTAAGTGCCTGTCTAATCAGGCACCTCTCTGAAGTACAGGGACATTGTAGCATTTTAGAAAAGTATGAAATTTTGGGGGGATGGTTTTATTTGTGCTAATGAAGTTATTGTGATGTTTGTGCTAAAAATAGTTTAAAGAAACTTATAATTTATAATAGGCTCTGTCATGAATAATCACGAAACAGAAGTTATTTGATTTTTCAACCTGATCTTTTACTTGAGCAGTCAACCTCTTACATACTGGAAAAAAAAAATTTATTTTCAGAAATGGATTTTGCAACTATAATGCCTCAAAATACAAAATTTGTAATTTTCAGCTAGAGAAATCATGTAACATGTATCATTTTATCCTTAGGGCCTTAGATGATGAATTACATTCATTCATAGTATTTACAAAACCAAATGCATGTAATGGCTTGCAGTTTTATTAATGCAGAATTTTTAAATTCTGGCCTCTAGAATATTTTTTAAAACCCTGTTTAAGTTATAGCAGTTTCTGAAGATATGCAAATTGCACATTCAACTTCAGTTTTGAGTGCATTTTTGTACTAAAATATAGCAATTGATCAGCTCATATTCTTCATTTTCCACAGCCTCCGTTTTCCAGATAGGTGTTCAATAATGCCTTTTCAACAGCTTGTCTAAATAATGGCTGAAATGAGAGAAAGCTTTCACTTGGTGAATTATAAAACACACACACAAAAATCCCTGCACTTTGAAAGGGTTAAAGCTTTTCATGAAGGTTAATAGAAAATAAAGAAGTGTAGCAATGTAGTGTTTGTTTGAAGAATTTGAGCCAAGGTGTCTATTTATCTCTAATGGAGGATGACAACGAAGGATTTAAGAAGTCATCCCAGTTATTGTCTCCAACACAAAAACCTTCCGCCTGCATCTTTCAACTTGCTTCACCACTTCTGAAGAAGCAATGGGCAAACTGCTGAATTTTTATTAATCAGCTTAACCTAATGAGATGAAAAGACCTTTTCAGAATTACAGGGAAAAAGATATGCACATACAGAGAAAACTGGTTTTGAATGCTTTCACATCTAGAAATTTTCTTCATACCAGCTGGGAAAAGACAGGCATCAGTTCTGCTTCTGGCTCCCTTACCTGCCATCCTCCTTTTCCTTTCCTACCTAATTTTAGATCTTCCATAAACATATGTTCATGAGGTGTTCCCCCCCACCCCCCCACCCCTTCAGGAACAAGTAAAAGGAAGACTTAATGCGGGTTTGGGGTGGAGATACCTTTGGGAACTGAGGCAAGAAAGCCTAAGCTGATAAAACGTGACTCTTCTGATGGGGGCCCTGTTTGGATAACTTGCCATTTCTAAATTCTTCCTTTCCCTTCCCTCCCTCCCCCCCAGCTCCCTCCTTTTCTCTCTCTTGTCAAGCCCACTTCATAAACGGTAGCAGCTGGAGATCTTTTTAGTGGCATTCAGGGATTACTGCCCTTCAGGATTTTAATAAGCCCCACTGCCTGAAATGCCTGTGAGGGTGCTCTCTGAGACAATTACCATTCAGGGCTGGGATTGAGAGCCCTTCATGGCCCAGATGGCCAAGGGGCTGCGCACGGGCAGATAGCATTCCCCAAACAACAGATCACTGGAGCAAAGAGAGAGTGGGTTTTTTGGGGTTTTTTTTGGGGGGGGGGTTTTGTTGGTTTGGTTTTTTGGGTTGGGTTTTTTTTTTGTGTCATTGGTTAGGATGAGGAGTGGGGAGAGGGAGAAAAGGAAGCAAATAAAGGGGTTCTATCACTTTGCAGCTAATCAAAGCTAAGTTTGCTCATCCTTCTATACATAACTGGATTTAAACTGTGACCTTTTAAGAATCGCAATTTGAAGTTACGTATTCCTTTTCACTGTAAGGCAGCTGCTCTTTGTAATTTAAAAACACAATACCCCTGATTATGAAGAGTATTTCTTAGCTGCCCCCACAGGAAGAAATAACCTGCAAAGGGCTAGAACGAGATCTCTTCTTACTTCAGTACTGGGAACAGAAGACAAAAATTGCAGGCAGAACTAATTGGTAGCTGTAGATGTCTGGGACAGTCTGGAAAGGCTGGAAAATACAGCTGATTAACAGAGGGCAAATGTTTAGCCAGAAGGAGTTGCTCATTTAGGTTTGCTTTTACCTGCAGTATGGCATGGCTTGTAGATGAAGCATGTGGAAATGAAGTGGTGGACTTCTGAAAAGGCTTTTTCCTTGGGTGAAATTTTAGCCACTGAAATAAGGGAAGTCCCGGGTTTAGGAGAGGAATTTTGGAGTTGTTTTTGCAAGGAGCACTCCTGAGTGACTTAAGTGCTTGCAAAGCTAATTTCAGTACAGCCAGAGCGTGTTGGTCTTGCAGTCCTGTGCAAAAAGTGGGAAATGTGGCTTATTAGCTGAACAGCTGTTCTCTGTCTGGATGGACAGACATTAATTTTTTAATCCTTAGACCCCCTGACGGCAGAAAAACCAATTTGTGCCTCTTCACATTAAAGTTAATATTTGTGATACAGAGCTCAGTTGCTGCCTATTTGCTTTTGACTTCTAGAATGAATACTTCATTCTTTTCAATCATATTTAATAAGAAAATAAAATGCATTGTGTCATAAAAGAGAGAAATTGCCTTAAATAAAAAGTATACAGCTGGACTGTCTTATGGCTGAATAGTTTGGATGAATGGGACTAATTCTGTAGTTATTGATCTTGAGGTTTCTTCTCCCATACCCCAGTAAGCTGTAGCAAGTTAATTTGTGGAACAGCTGAAACTCCAATTCAAACTTTAAAAAGAGTATTTGATTGCTCTCTGAGAAAAACAATAGATATGAATTGGTGGTAGAATTTTGCATGCTGATAATGGGTGTGTAAACAGCTCTGCTTCATAAATGGTTGATTTCAAAGAATTACACCAAATTAAAGTAGGATGATAATTTCTTACTCTAGAACGTGTGGTGATGGCTAGGGCACTGAGATAGGTCCTCCTGTTTGTTTTAACACTACTGAACTCTTCTCCTTCCTCTGAATATTCAGACTTATCAAGTAGAGTAGCTGTGTTGAGTGATACCTCTGTGGTTAAGAAATCATTTGAAATAGAAATAGTAATACAGGAAGACGGTTCACCTGAAGATGGTGTTTCATTAGCCCCTTTCAAACTGATAAGCATGATTGCTTCAATATGGTCCTATTATAAAGCTGAATGATCAGCTTTGTTTCTCTCCTGCAGTCCTCTCAGACCCTTTTTTCCTCTGCCCTGAAGTGTTATTAGGATAACAAAATTAAAAAGAAATAAAACATTCATAAATCAGAGAGGGCTTGACCTCAGTAATGGATGCAGATTGCTGACGTGTTAGCAACTCTGGTATCAATGGCCAAGTAAGTTAGACAGTGCAACGCTTGCAGCAGTTTCTAAGTATTACAGGCATTGAAACAAATTCTACTTGCCATACTTTGGTGAGTAGATTCATTGAAATAATTGGGATAATCACTGAGGTGGGTAAGGTGGGTAAAATTTGTGCAGTTTTAAGAAGTAATACCATTTTACATACTATCTTTTGAGTCCTCAAATTCAGTTTGCATTAGAGAGAGCATTATAAATTAGAACAATTTATTTAAGATTGAAACTTGAGTCTTCTGTTCAATTTGAATTGATAAGACTGGAAAACTTCAGCTAGAGATTACTTCTAGATATATAAACAGTGCTTCAAGCAGTCTCGTATGTGGTCTGACACTTCTGAGAACATCCAGCATATATACTGCTGCATTTCAGCTATGGCTTGCAGGATGTGTAGTCATGCTGGACCATCTAGGGTTTTATTTTGATAATAGAAAAACATGTGTAATGTTGCATATAATAGCAATTGTGCTCTCCAGCAACATCAGTGTGATTCACTGATTGTCCTTGAATTGGGTGAATATAAGACTGGACTAACAGTGTCATGATGAATCAGGCTAAGACTTTAGCTAGGACATGCAGAACTATTTAGAATAATGGTACATTGCTTCTCTGTGTCAATGTAATGTTACCATTTTGGATCATTTCAAGATACCTCAATTTTCTGACCTGTGTGATTTACGTCAGGAATGGCGTATTTTCAGAAGGACTGATCTGTAAATTAGTGCCATGTGCATCCCCTCACCTCTGAGCATTGCTGCAATGTCCAGATATTGATCAAAATAAATATTTAAGCTCCTGTGTGATATTCCCTATATAAGACCTACAATTCCTCAGACTATATTCAACATCTAGGTTCCTTCTCAATGTTCAAGATTTTGCCAAATTGTTTTTGGTTTCTTATTTTTCCCCAATAATAGGATAGGTCTAATTTTGAACACCATGAAGAAGAGTTGAGTTTCTCACTCACTGTCTTCTATCAGGATTCTTTGTTAATAACAAAGACCTCTAGAGATACATGCAAAGACAAGACTTGAAAAACAGATACCATATTTGAAGGACTATTTGTAACATATAAAAGCATATAGCGCTGGCATATTTTTATTCCCTTTCCTCCATCTTCCAGCATGACGTGTCTGATTTTAGCCTTTTCACATTTTTTTATTTCAGTGTCAGCAGACAGGGTATGCGCGGTAATTTACCTGACAGTGTCTACTGCTGCCAGGTCTAGAAGCCTGATGGAGTCATGGAACAACATTATAGTGCTTGTCATTTTAAATGTCATGGGCATTTAGCTAAGGGCTCCTACAGCCTGAATGTTTTTTTTCCAGTTTTTGTTTTAAAAAAGGTACAAACTTTGATTAGAATTTATGCATTTCTCCTCATTAATATATGCCATGAAATAATTATTGGATCCTAGTATCTTAAAGGCACATGTATAAAAAATTGTTTTCCTTTTATTTATCAACAATGTTGACCATCCTTCTGTGTGTTTTGTATTCCTGAATAGTTGCAGAAATCACTGTGGAAATAATTCTAATAAGCTTAGATCAGCTGGATAAAATAAAAACAGTAAAAAGGTGGTTGATAGACCATTACCATAATCTGTAGGTACTATTTCTAAACTTAACCAGCAATTTTAATCACTTTCTAGTGGAAGTAACAGTTTAACATTCAAATATAAATTATTTTATTATTTCCTCTAACAATTGTTCTGTTAACTACAGAATCACATTCTGTAAGTGATAAAATATTAAGTAATTTCACTTCAGAACTTCTAAAATTTTGGACATCTGTCTCATGCCTTTAATGAAGCCTGTGTTTTTAGATTTCTGTTAACAGAGAAGGGTGTTGCTATCTAAATGTCTCTGTGAGCACTTCCAGACCACACTGTTCAAAGTGCTGTCCCACAACACAATCTGATACACTGTAAATGGCCAATATTTTTACGTGTCCTTTAGTGAAATGAGATGATAGCCTTAGTCTCAGTATGTGGGAAAATTAAGGCAATCCTAAAACTACAGTGAAATTTAGCAGTTAAATAGGAATCTTTTTTGAAGCTTTCTATGGATATAGTTTCCCATTTGTATGTTAGGGTGGATTTATTAAATTAGCAGAAAAAAAAATGAGGAAAATAATTTTTAGTGACATGTACAAAGCTAGGGGGAGAAAATGTTTCAAAGAATACACCAGAGTGAAAGTACTCTGGTAACCAGTTGGGCCCTTGATATTGGGTCTGGTTTTATGCACCAGTGAACAAAAGGCACTTAATTGGTGTTTATTCACTCCAAGTGTCCCAAACAGTAAACAGGAATAAAAGTGTTCAGTAGTGTCTGCACGTCATTTCCTCACAACTTGCCATGACTCCCTGGCGCTTCTGGTTTTGTCGGATTATTAGTCTGTGAAGGAAGAGATAAAGCATTTCCTTGTATTGAATTTGAGCACGCTCTGTGCTTTGGGCTGAATGAAATATTAAAGGCTGTTTGCGATCTCACAGATGAGTTGGGCAGGCAAACTTTCGCACGCACATGGAAGCTGGAGCAGACTGAGGTAGAGGCATCCATAGATTCCCGAAGTTAGGAGATTTGTTCATGGTTGCTGGTAGTATTTCCCTGCTACATACAAAGATGCTCCACCCACATGGTTTTGAATGACTACTTTTAATTATTTTTGTAAGCATCTCTGGACCATATATATGTACTTGTTAATCCTTCCGTTGACTGTGACTACTTAAACTATTTCATAAACACAGTAAACATCACTAATTGTAAGGAACTCTCCCAATCTAGCATTCCTGAAACCATGGAACCTGCAAGACGTGCTCCTGCAAATGAGAGGGTGTGGATGTACTGCTCTCGTTTTCATCAATAGAAGAGATTAATTACAGTTGGAAAGGAGAGCAATAAATGATGGAGTCTACCTGGGAAAGTAAAATACTTTGGGATACTGTGGGGTGGTTAAAATGTAAAGGGTTGAGTGTATCATCCATCTTTATTTCTCATTTTTTGTAAATATGCATACTTTGTATGTACCCTTACGTAATAGCATGTTGTTGTTACGTATATAGCGAGATGGTCCGAGAAGGATTTCTATAGTGTTGACTAAGGTTCTTAATACTGTATAATACTACACAAATGGTAATTGTCCTATAGAGAGATGTTGTCCATGGCAATCCTTCTTGATTAAAATTACCTTACACATTGGCTCACTGCTGAGACCTTTCATCCCATGGATGGCTGGTTTTACAAGTTTGGCCTTATCTGTCAGCCTGCCTGTGTGGAACCGCACTGAAATGTATCTGTATTACTTAATGAGAAACTTTGTCTTAAGTGTAGGGAAGTCCCCCACTATGAGGCTGTCAGCTACCTAAGCCCTAAAATCCATGATAATTACCGTGTCTATAAAATGCCTGTCATTATGGCACATAAAATGCTTGGCTGCAAAGAACTGCTGTGTGAAGATTGTGTGCTGCATACCAGTCAGCATAAAATAAAACTCCTGGCTAAAAAGTAAATAAATAGACATTATACTTGGTTTCATTTGCGCATTTTTTGATGAAGGAGATTTCCAAGTTGTCTGGCAGTGGTACAGCAACAATTTCATGCATGCAGTCTTCACCACAGAGGAACTTAGTGGCACTCGTACTCAGTCTGGTGTGTCTGTCTAGTCTGTTACAAAAGATGTGCTGGCTCTGGGAGAAAATGGTGCACAAGGAGTTAAGCAAGGCTATTTGCCATCGATCAATACTGGAAAAAATACACAGTAAGAACCTAGTAACCTTCCAAAGAAGTTGCTTTGAAATATTCATACAACAATAAAGGTGCAAATCCTCCTTTTTATTTGAAGGGAACTTAGCAAAGATGCACCTAACAAGAGGAAATACAAAAACACTTTTCCTCAATTACCAGTCGTTAGCTCAAAGCAAGTAATGAAATTGTTTCAGAAAATAACTGCATGATTATTTATTGACTTTGGCTGCATTGATTTGCTAAATCATATGGATGCTATTAAAGTTTGCTGTTTTAAGCAACAACACCCACTGCCCCCCTTCACCCCTTTCTTTCAATTGACATGGTCAAATCCCAACACAGTTTTGAAACCACAGTTTGAAAGATTGTGTATTTCAGTTAATACATGTCATGGTTTCATATTTCTTAATTTTACTCCCTTGGCCATCCCCACCCTTTGTATTTTGGACTTTTTCTGTGTAGCATGACCCGCAGCTCAGATGTGAAGCTATGAACTGTGTTATTGTATGTGCGCTTTTGGTTCAAAACTTATTTAACTGGAGTGTGCACTATATTTTTCAAGTGGAAACATTCCATGTATTCTACATTACAATGTCAAATTATTAGTGGATTTTCAAAGCAAACAAAAAATGTAATTTAAAGCCATCTCGCTCAACTGCAGGTTTTATTAACAGTCCCCTGGTTGTTTTAAAATAGCGTATGTTAGAGCTGTCCCACATCTTATTACTGTGAAGGCTGATGACAGAAATGCTGAATCATGCAAATAATATTATAGAAAACTTGGAGCATACTTAAACTAATCCAAATATTGAAAACTTATTCCTTAGCCATTTTTATCTGAGGAGGGCCCCATTTTGACCTTTACCTATGCATTTTGATGAGGTATCAGGTGATTGATCTTTGGCTGTTTGTGAGACAGCTCTGAGTTGCATACTAGGAGCAAAATTAAACTCTTGAATAGAAGTTGTAAAGTCTGCTGTCAGTGTCTAAGTGGCAGTACCAATGTACTGAATGGCCTAGCAGAAGAAAATGGACTTTCTATAGTTAGTAGTACAAAATCCATTTTTCTAATATGCTGTTCCTTAAAAAGGCAGGTTTCTCTTCCACTCTTAAGTAGCCTAAGGTTATTTTATAGCTGCCTTTAGTAACATTAACCTTGCATTCCCCACCTGAAAACCCAATTTTAACCTTTCCTTTGAATGAGTTAGGGGTGAGGGAGTCTATGTACCAGAGTTTGCCAACTTCTCTGGACCGCAGACTTTGAAACTTGCATCTTCTTTCATGTGTGACTCTCAGTGATTCGCTTTTCTAATTAAGAAACTCTTTTTTAACCCTCTCTGTTGTTAGACCAACTGCAGCAGGCCCTCCCCATCATCTGAATGGGGGAATTGTCACTACATTAAAAGGCTGAGCCTTCCCTATGAGTGCATCTCATCCGCCAGCCACATATCACTGCTAAAAGAAACATGGCACGCAGGTGTTTAAATTATTTATACTCATAATCGGCCTTTATGTTACATTGCTGAGCCAAGCCCCTGTTATTCTAGTGCATAATTGATGGTGCTCAGTAGTGGAAAAGTTAGAAAAGCGGAAGTAATGTGATGCGAAAGTTGAGTGAGGCAGCTCCAGCTGGCTCAGCCTGCCTGGGCTGAGCTGCCCGTGCAGCCACCAGGAGAAGGCAGGGTAACAGGCCGGCACCAGGCATCGTGTCAGGGACTTGATTTGGCATTTGAGGGGGAAAAGATTTCTTCAGCAGAGCCACGTGACTAGCGCAGGCTCTAGTAGTTCTGTCGCAAGTCACTTGCGTAAAGCTTTCAGAGGAATTAGAATTTGTACTCTCAGAAAGGAGTAGTTTACTGTGAATCCTACATTATTTTGGATGGTGTGATGACAGGTATGAGTGGATGGCAAAAGGGTCGTAATGCCCCGGTCATTCTAGTACAGAGCATTTCATAACCACAAATATTTTATAAAGGCTACAGACGTTCAGAAATTCTGACCATTTTATCATACACAGGAAGCTCTGATGCACAAAAATAATTCAAAGACTGCCCTATTTTGGAATGACTTTTGTAATATTCTGGCTATCTTGGATGCAAATTAGTAAAATATAGAATACACCCAATTATTTGAAAATATCAATTACGTTATTTTCAGAAGCTTCTGCTAATTTATAAAGCAACTTAATATCTCATTTCTGACATAAATGTTGAAATATTTTGTAAAGAATGTATGTAATTTACAAATATGGGCTTGTTTTAAAGATTCATTTCTGCCCTCCCCTCTCTTTGTTGGGCTTTTTTTATTTTAAGTCAGCAGTTTTATTTTTCTGTCTCTCCAGCATGCTACATGTGTGTCTTGTATGGTAATGCACCTCACACTATGATATGACAGAGGAGGAATGATTGCTTCTCCAATATGAAAAGAAATAACCTTTTTATTAAACAATAATGATCGTTGTTTGGGGCTTTGGCTTGTATCTAATAAAGTCTATAAAAGTTTAGTACTAAATTATTTTGGAACAGCATCAATTCCTTTGTTGCTAGTTTTTCTAGATGAATGTCCTAATCACCGAACCCCCCAGCATTTCTTGGTTGTTATCAGGATAAAAAAGGATATTTCATTACAGAAACAAGGAAGATGGTCAGAGTAACAAAATAAGTTAGTCAGGAAGTTATTGTGGTTTGTATTATTGATCTCTAGGTACATTGAAATTTTTTTGTAGCAATATTTGTCTTTGAGGCAACCAGTGTTTAGCCACGTGGTGTAGTTGCAAGTAGACCTCTTGTGTAACTGGCAATGAATAGTGCTAATGAGCAGGACTTTCTCCACTTCTGTGAAAACAAGGGCTGCAACTTCTGTAAACGCTGCTGGTGTAGCTGAAATGGACATATTGTGACAAGGGATGCATGGCTAAAATAATGAAACATTTGTGGACCTCACTTTTATTTTGATAGAAATGGATGCATTTGTAATAGTTGGAGCCCTTGACACAAACACAGTGTTTTAATGCACTTGAATTTATCATATAGTTTTATACTAAGTAACACACTTTCTTGCGTGGATGTTGTAAATGACCACGCACTGTTTAATTAAACCTCTGCTTACATTACTTTCATACACAGAGGTGGTACTAATGCTGGCATTTGCATGCTAAATGCTCACTCTGTGACAATTCTTCAAGTGATAAAGTGGCTAACAACTTTTGTTATTATTTCTAAGCAGAAAAAGTGAATGTTTCATCCCCATTCATTGTTAAGAATAGTGCAGAGATGCCAAATCATTTAATCCCTATGCTTTAATAAGCTTGTCTCATTAATATTTCCTATATTAATTCTGCCAAAAAGACACAAACAAACAGCAAGAAAAGAAAAAAAGAAATGAAGGAAATCTTACAAAGATTATTATGATAATAAAAATGACAAAAAATGTAGAAAATTGTATTTCATATAGGAAACACAGCCTTGTAACATTTAATGAAACAACACAAATCCTTACAGCTTCTGTGATGATGGTGCTATAAAATACCCTAATAAGCTATAAAGAAGGGAACCTGTGTCCTGTTGGAAATAATGACTATAGCAAAGTCCTGTGCCACAACATTAGGGAGGCAAAAACAGAGAGAAAAGCAATTAGACACTGAGGAAGAAAAATCCTCGAGCAATCTTTTTGCTTGGCACTGCGTTAAACAAGAGCTTTAAGGATATGATATTAAGAAGCACGTTCTTTCATTTAGAAAGCATTTTGAAGAATTTCATTTTGTCAAAGTTATATGCACACTGGAAATTACTGTTGTGTTTCAGAATAAGGAAATCAGTGTTTTCAGATAGGTACATACCATTTACATGTCTATATCTATTTGTATAGATATACGATCATGTGTTTGTGTGTATATAGTTGCTATATAAGCTCAAATTTTTGTAGTTTCTTTCTGTCCCACAAGTATATGAATACCAATGTCTAAATTAAGACTCTGACTTACCTTTGACTATGGAAGAGAAGGAGGAAGAAGAGAGTGAATTGGAGGAGGAAGAAAAGAATGAATGAAGTATGAATTTGGGTCTGTTTTTCCTTGGCTTCCATCTTTTAATGGGTTATTCAAAACATCTACTTTAAAGGAAAAGATTTGCAGTCCTCTAGGTGCATGAAGGATTTAACACTGGCAGAAATTCATATCCCAGCTACAGAGGTGTAATGGCAATGGTGACAGGCTGAGTTTTAAAGGTTGTGTCAAGGAAGTTCTTGCCTGCCAGCACTTTAAAAATCCAGATGTGTAGTCTGCTTTGATAATCAAAGTGTAGTTACCATTTCTTGTGTATTATACAACTTAGTGAGCTGGCAGATATAAGGAGTTGCAATTTAATAAGTTAGGTATTCAATCAAAAGTTCTTAAAGTAGGTGTATCAATCTATGAAACATCTTCAGGTATGGGATACTAATGTGTGGATTTCTTAATGCATCATTTACGTCCCAGGACTTCAGGACTCCAGGACTCCAAGGTTTTGTGTCTTGTTTTTGAGTTTCCTTCTGTTTCTGGGACACTTTTTGTAAGATAGCTATACATATATTATTTATAATATACGTTTTTATATATGTATAATGTATATTTGTAAGATAGCTATATATTTAGTAGCTATAAGTAGTTAAGGATATGAAATTAAAGAGTCTCCTTTCTAATTTTCCAAAAATAAAGATGGGCTCTGTTTTCTCAAATCTGTCTGGTCATGTTCCTTGTTAGACTGTAAGGAGAAGGCTCCAATCCTTTAATACTTTGTTGTAGTAGTTTATTAGTGCTGTTATAGTGAATCTGTCTTGTAGAACTATATTTCTTATCGATCCAAAATTAAACTGTTAATCATAGAATCGCAGAATCATAGTATTGTTTAGATTGGAAAAGACCTTTAAGATCATCAAGTCTAACCATTAGCCTAGCACTGCCAATTCCACCACTAAATCATGTCCCTAAGTGCCACATCTACCTGTCTTTTAAACACCTCCGGGGATGGTGATTCAACTACTTCCCTAGGCAGCCTGTTCCAATGCTTGATAACCGTTTTGGTGAATAAATATTTCTGAATATCCAATCTAAACCTCCCCTGGTGCAACTTGAAGCCATTTCCTCTTGTCCTATCACTTATTACTTGGGAGAAGAGACCGCACCCGCCTTGCTACAACCACCTTTCAGGTAGTCATAGAGTGATAAGGTCTCCCCTGATCCTCCTTTTCTCCAGACTAAACAACCCCAGTTCCCTCAGCTGCTCCTCATAGGACATCTCTACATCCTTCACCGTATCCATTGTTCGTCTTTGGACATGCTTCAGCACCCCAGTGTCTTTCTTGCAGTGAGGGGCCCAAAACTGAACACAGTATTTGAGGTGGGGCCCCACCAGTGCCAAGTACAGGGGGACAATCACTGCCTTAGTCTTGCTGGCCACACTACTCCCGGTACAAGCCAGGATGCTAGTGGCCTTTGTAGCCACCTGGGCACACTGCTGGCTCATATTCAGCTGCCTGTCGACTAGTACCCCCAGATTGTTTTCTGCCAGGCAGCTTTCCAGCCACTCTTACCCAAGCCTGCAGCGTTGCATGGGGTTGTTGTGACCCAAGTGCAGGACCCAGCACTTGGCCTTGTTGAATCTCATACAGATGGCCTCAGCCCATCCATCCAGCTTGTCCAGATCCTTCTGTAGAGCCATCCTACCCTCAAGCAGACCGACACTGCCACCCAACTTAGTGTCATCTGCAAATTTACTGAGGGTGCACTTCATCCTCTTGTCCAGGTCATTGATAAAGATATTAAAGTACTGTGCCCTGGGGAGTACCACTTGTGACTGGTCACCAATTCCATTTAACTCCATTCACTTTGGGCCTGACCAGCCAGTTTTTCACCCAGTGAAGAGTACACCCAAGCCGTGAGCCGCCAGTTTCTCCAGGAGAATGCTGCAGGAAAGGGTGTTGAAGACTTTACTGAAGTCCAGGTAAACAACATCCACAGCCTTTCCCTCATCCACTAAGCAGGTCACCTTGTTGTAGAGGGAGATCGCGTTAATCAAGCAGGACCTGCCTTTGATAAGCCCATGCTGACTGAGCCTTATCGCCTGGTTGTCCTGTACGTGCCACGTGATGGCAGTCAAGCTGATCTGCTTCATACCTTTCCCAGGCACCCAGGTCAGACTGACAGGCTTGTAGTTCCCTGGATCCTCCTTCCAGCCCTTCTTGTAGATGGGCATCACTTTTGCTAACCTTGAGTCAGCTGGGACCTCGCTGGGTAGCCAGGACTGCTGATAAACGATGGAAAGTGGCTTGGTGAGCACGTCCTCTATCTCCCATAGATGGCCCATATCTGGCCACGTACACACGTGGTGTAGGAGGTTGCTAATCATGTTTACTTCTTAGTAAATAGTAGCCAATATTTGTAAGTGGAGTTAACACTGGGGAATGTTGTGAAATCTGCCATTTTTTGTTTGGTTGGAGAGGTGTGCTCGTGAGAGTCTGGCCTGGGACATGGTGGTAGATGACTACTGAGCTTTCTGTCAAAATGATGACAGTTAAATCTTGGGTCACAGAGCCATCCAGGCTGGAAGGGACCTCAGGAGGTCTCTAGTGCTGCCAGGTGCCCCTGAAGTGATCCCTGCTCCTGACAGACAGACCCAACTCCCTTGGCCTCTCTTCGCAGGGCCTGTGCTGCCTGTGCTGCAGCCATGATGGTCTCTGTGGCCTACAGCTCAACTCACTCCGTTCTATCTGGAGCAACAATATATGAGAGAATTACACATAACGTACATAAAACACACGACCTTACAGTGCTGCGCCCAGAGCGGTTTGTGCAGGGTGTCCAAACCACTCATCTATCTCGCTGAATCAGGAGCAGCGGAGGGTGTATTTCTAAGATGGTGTCTCCACCTCCACTCGAGCATCAAATCTTTTCCTGAGCGCAGAGCTTGCCCTCTGCACGCTATCACTGTAGAGGGAGTGTGCTGCTGGCACCTGAAAAAGAAATTAACCCAGCATTGCCAGTCCTGCAATTAGTCAGCTTGCTGTACAGCAGGTGGAGGCTTCTAAAAAAATGTTTTGCCCTCCTTAAGTAAATTTAAACTTTTTTATTTTAATCCTTAGAGTTGTTTTGGGTCTCTTTTATGAATTTTTCACATACTACCTCCCATACTGTTTGGTGTAATTCACTTTCAGGTGTAAATTTCAAAATGTCTTGAAATCAAAAGTGGCTCTTGTTTGGTTTTTTTTTTTTTTTGTGTGTGTGTCTGTGCTTTTTGTGTGTGTGCTTCCTAGGCCAAAAAAAAAATGAAATTGAGACATATATTTCCAGAGGCAGGATAAATTACAAAAGCTGCCAGTTGCCTTCTTGGATGCTATTAAAATTATACTACCTATCTCAGAAACTTGTATTTAAGATGTGGATTTGAATAGGTACCTTCTGTCACATGTAGTTTTCCTCTCTTGCTTGCTTGGTCCGTGCATTTTTTCTTTTTGTGTCCAACAATATAGTTCTGTGCTTGATTTTGGGGAGAGAGAGGTGTCTTCAGTGGGAGGACATACTTATTAAAGTGTATAGACTGTTTCTAGGGAATTGCATATCTGGATGGTCCAGATAGCTCCACGGCTTTTACCTGAATTCTTACTGGCCTTATTTATGATTTGTGCTCGTGGAGAGAACATAAATAGCTGGGGAGAAAAACATGCAAGGAATACTGTCCTGCAGATAAAGGGAGGTGGTGTATTTCTGTATTTAGCTTATCTTTTTCCACTGGAGAAGGAAGAATTAGTGCATCCTTCAGGGACATAAAAGATTTCTCTGCCAGAGTAATTTATAGCATGGACTAAGTATTTTTTGTAGCTGCCAAGTGCTTTTTTTTAATGTTTTTGGAAGTAATAAGGCAGGATTACAAACTATAAATTATTATAGTGGTAGCTGCTCACAAGCTTGCCCACCCATTCATGCTGCATACTTTATGGAAAGTTATGTTTAATTTCACTTAATGAGTACTTAGAACCGAGTCCTCTCAAATACTTTGATGGGCTGTTAAATTTACAAATGTCCTGCAGCTATAAATTACCAATAAAGATTAGCAGAAAGAGTACATTGCCATATATTTCACATTGATTTACTTAATGTCTCAGTCTTTTCTTCTTTTTTTTTTTTTTTTCCCCAAACTGGAGGCCCCAAATGGTGCGGCATGATATGCCTACCATCTGTGACGAGTCTTACTTCTGCATTAAGGTTTAACTACTTTTTGGTGTTTTGATTTTTTTTTCTGTTTGTTTTTCTCATAAGAAATGAGCAGAAGGGTGTGTGTACATACATTAACACATGGCCAACAAATGGGAATATGGTAATTGCTGTAATTAATAATACGACATAATAATTAAATTGGCTAGAAAAGCTTTTTAAGCTACAAAAGAAAGTCAGATAATATTTTTTATTCTCAAATATTATTGAATGTTGCTTCTAAAAA
Organism: Charadrius vociferus; assembly: GCF_000708025.1. Classification (NCBI taxonomy): domain Eukaryota; kingdom Metazoa; phylum Chordata; class Aves; order Charadriiformes; family Charadriidae; genus Charadrius; species Charadrius vociferus. The sequence continues at coordinate 1,312,523 of NW_009647421.1, read as the reverse complement.
TAGAACATACTAACCAAACTTAATTAAAGGCTTAGTCATGAAAATCATCTGTGCAATCAAGTAGCCATTATTCTTTGACTTCACTGATACTTTTTAAGTGAAAAAGGATTATTTTCACTAGTCTATGGATTTTGGAGTTGGGCCCAAAAATAATTTGCTTTGTATATGTAACTGAAGGGCGAATGCAATTTGTACCGTTTTGAAACAGATATTTATTTTTTTTTTCAATCTGTGAAGGGGACAGCTTGGGCAGCAGATGAAATAATTCTATTCCTTTTCTCCTGATTATTTTCCAAATTTGTATAAAATAGCTGTCAAGCTCTAGAATGAATTGTTCTCTTTATATTCTTGGATTTCAGTTGAGTTTTAGATAAAGAAATCTGGCTGCTTTGATTACTTTTTATCTTGAACATGTCATGTTGTCCTCCCTTCATCCCCTAAAAATAATCTTTCATTGCACTTGCTTTAATAAATGTAAAAGCTGTGGGTAATAGATTACAACTAAAAATGGTACTGATTGATAACTGTGTATGAACAGCTCGCTTAAGAAGTAATAAATGTGATTTCCTAACAGTATTTTAAGTAAGCTATTTTTTCAAAAATTGTTTAGTTGATTATTTTTCTGTAAATGTATATCTGAAACCAAGTGATTACTCTCTAGTTTTGCATGACTGAGATTTTGTGGAGGGGGAAGATTGTTGTGGTTCAGTGCTTTTAAGGAGAGCCCAGTGTGCTGGAGAAGGCTTTTTAAAAATATTGCTAACTGTCCCTTTTATAGAACAGTAGGAATTTGTGGGAATATGTTATATATTATCAAATATGAGAGCTGGGGAATTGTTAACATATTTATTTATTTATTTATTTATTTGGTGAATATTGAAAATGCGGTGCTATTTCTGGGTATAAGTTAAATTTAAGCTCATGATCCTATCTATACCTCCTGTGAAGACAATAAAATTTACAGACAGATTGTAAACTCCTACAAAGAAATCATACAGGACATGAATGTTCCACTGGTCATAGATTATGTGACAAAATCATTAGTGGGGTCTTACAACAGGAATTGGGTTCTTAAAGTACAGTAGGTACCTTTACATTTATTCATAATTGCATTAAAGATTTTTCTGATTGTTGTCCTCAGAAACATTTTTAAAGCCAGTTTATATTATGCATTAAACAAGAAAATAGACTCCCTTATTATTCTTTTCTCAAGAAAATAATGTTTATTGTCTTCAGGAGAACCTAAGAGAAAAAAAAAGTAAAAAAGGAAAGCGACTTACTAAAAAAAGTGCTGATTTGAAAGATATCCCATATATGGTTCATCCTCCTTCATTTGAACTAGATGTTTTCAGTGCTGTTTCTAATTTAAAGGACCATTCTGGAAAGATGGTATGTAATTTTTAGAGGAGTTGTGTGGCAGTTTTTTTCAGTTTATATTGGAAATGTAGCAAAACACTGCAGTTTTCCCTTTAAGCACTCTTTTGTTGTTAATTGGTATGTAGTGGTGAATCCTTGTTCATCCAATGTTCATCTAAAGTTTTGACACTGAGGTGTAAGATGTATTTCAGATATATTTCAAAGTTTACTCAATCTGAGATTTGCTTCTATTGATTACTTGGACAGTTGGCCTGAGACAAATATGTATTGCTTATTGCTGACACACAATAGCAGTTGGGGAGCAGGACTATATGGTAAATTGTCTCTGGAAACTGAAAAGGACACTTAACATGTACCAGAGGAAACCTCAGAAAGGACAATATTTAAAAGTATTTTTAGGTCAATATACTAGGATAGCTGGCAAGTTAGTAAGGTTGTTGAACTGTGAGCACCTCCAGATGTTCTGATGCAGAGTAAACTATTGGAAGTCACTTGAACTTCTCTCTGCCAGGAATCACCACTGTAAAAACTGACATTAAAAGCAGGGCTTTATGAAATTCTTGAGAGCTTCTGCCAAATAATGATTTTAAAATCCTGTATTTGTGTTCTGGTATCAGTAACAGAGCGGGAAAAAAGATGGTAAAGGAGATGGGTGAAGCCAGAGACCTGTTTAGCCTAATCTGAGCATGATAGATTTTTCTAAAGGCAATGATTCTTTGGAGGCTGTTAATATAAACCAGATGGAGTAATATCTGAATATTCTGAAATCTGCACACTAGGCACTGGAATTTTACTCTTCATTTAGTTAAGTAAAACAACAACAAACAAAAAAAGACCATTTTTTTCCCTTTGGTTTTGGAGGGAGAGGACCTAGGGAGAGACCTAACTATATTTTCTCCTCTTAAAGATGCCGTTTTCTGAAGTTCTGCTTAGCCGTTTTTGACAGCCATACTCCACAGTTATCAACCATTTCTGAAAGAGGGCAACTGGTGATTAAGATATCATTACTGTCATTAATATACAGTTTTATATCTTAGATCATTAGCAGTAGATTTTTTACTTGGAAAAAAATATTCCTGCCTGGTGGGTAGTTTATAAAGAAGTATCTGAAAGTCTCCCCACATTTTTTGTTTCTGGTTTTGTCTAATTCAACAATGTTGTTAATAGGAAGTGTCCACCTAAGGGAAGCCACACCTGTATTGTTTGTGCCTTATGGAAAGTTAGAATTTAAATGTTGGGTATTGTAAGTCACAAGTGCAGTGTTTCAGGTCCAAGAATTGTGTCTATTGAGGTATGTGTTCAGTATCTTCTTTAGAAGTATGAGAGGAGAGGTAGCAGTTTGCCACACTTACACAGTTTGGTGAAGATCTAATCTTTTTGAATTCATTGGTTGTGAGCTATTATTTCTAATCACACGCTTGATTGACTCCAGCTAGATGGTTCTGACTGAAAAGGCAGAGAGTTAAATCTAAAACTGTAAGTATGTATTTTAACTGAAAATAGGGATCATCATGGAATGTGTTCTCAATCAGCACTTGACATTCATCTGAATATATAGCGTAAAAGAAAAAAAAAAAAAAGGTAAGCACTGTTATATCCTTGGGCAGGAGCAGTGTATGAAAAACTGTGATTGAGCTCTGAGGATGAAAATGGAAGCCCTGGAGGGTACATAGAAATAATAAAACTAAGGCCCCTGATGGTGCTATGCTAAGTGTGGTTAGTATTGCAAATGTACTATGAGAGGAAAATCAAGTGACCCTTTGAAATCCTTCCTGAATTTGCCAAGTCATTTTGAAGTTTCAGAAAGATACCTATAAATGAGCTAATGAAAAAACTGGTTTTTTAGAATAAAATGGGACTATATGCAAATGTTACCAATGTTTGGAAGGTGCACACTACAGTCTTGCCAAACTTTCTCAGACAAGAAGATCTTAGACAGGTGGATGGTCTCATTTTTTTCCATAATGAGAGAAACTCCTGAGGAGAAGCTTTTCAGTTGGTCCTAAACTGAAAAGAGTTTGAGATCACGACAGTAGAATAGTCGAAATGTAAATTATTTTCTTTTCAGGAAAAACATACAAAAGAGAGGTTTTTGTTTTGTTTTTGTTTTTGTTTTTTAAATAAGGGAAAATTGATGATACTTGCAGATTCTCTTTTTACAGGTATTGGAGTTCAGTTTTTTGCCCATCCGTCAGACATTAGACTTTGTAGTTTTTGTTTTATCTCCTAATGCAGATGAAGGCTGAGGTTTTTAACATACTGGTAGAGCTCCTTCTAGATTCAGAAATTTCTTGTTCTATTAATTTACCATTTCATGGTGAACAAAACAGTTTCTGTCCCTGCAAACCTGTATGCTGTGGAGTATCCAAGAAGACAGAAGGAAATTGGCTTTTATAAAACATGTGAATGTATTTGAAATTGGTAACCACAATTAAGAACAGAATTGGCAAAGTGAATCATTTACAAGGCCAAACAATGAAAATTTTTTTCTGTTTTCCTTTTAAAGGAGAAAATTGGCAGTAAATGTGGATAATAAATTACAAGATGTGTTATTTTGCAATTTTTAAGTCCAACTTATGATCTCACTGAAGTCAGTGGAAAAAACTGACATTGCCTTAAGTAAAATTGGGAGGATAATCTTTCTGAGAAAAAAATTGATTTAACCTCTAATAATTCCAAACGTTTTGTTGGGTTTTTTTTAAGGCAAGTCACTCATGCTCAATTTTTGCTTTAGCAATTATTGTTTCTGTGAGTTTTAATACTTTAAAAGTGAGCTGATTTATAAAGGCATCTCAGATGTATTGACTTCATCAGATTATTTGGGTTTCTTACAGTTAGAGGATGCTGATCAAACCTTCAGCCATAACAAACTTGTTTTACATTTGCAGGTCAGAGTAAGATTTGCATTTGCTGGATGTCATAAATGAGAGTAAAATAAGGATTGTGTTAGTGTATGTGGTAGATGGTCCCATACACCAGGAAAAGTATTTTTGTGAAGGTTGTCAGATAGTGACCACAGACAGGTGCTTGAGTGGCTGTAGGTTCCCCTGGGATCAGAAGGTTAGACAAACTGCCCCTAGGATTTAAACAGGGCAGTTGTTTCGTGTCAGTTTAATTATCCTTATGTTTTGTGAGGCAGTCAGTCAAGTGGTCTGGAAATATTAGGAAATTGGAGGCTTTCACAGCTTTGAGGGCAAAGTTCTGATTGGGTTTGTTTGGTATACATTCACTTTGTGACAGTCTTAATGCAAGTGATGGGCTGTTAGAACCACGAGGCATGCTTAGTGCCAGTACAAGATTTAATCGAGAGACTATCATTCAGCGGGAAATGCCTTTCAGTCCAATTTTCTTTATATGAATTTACTCTGCAACTCAGTAATCTCTGCTTGGGGTCATTACTTTGATTTTAACTTAGCAATTTAACTCCTGAAGTGCTTCAAGTAAAAATATCCTTGAAGGAATAATATGTTTAAATAGTTCCGAATTGGTTGAAAATAGTTTTTTAATTTAGTTCAGGCTGGGAGCGCAAACTGGCAGGAACACAAGTAGATGAAGGAGGAAAAAAGAGATTAAGCATAAATAGTTACACTCTGCCATATAGTTAAAGAATTTAGAGATGGGGCAAAAAGGTTAAACATACCCCTTTCTGGCATTCTGGTATTAATAAATATCTAGTGACGATAAATAAAAAGTAATCACCCAAATAATATTTTCTTTAATACTTGTGGGTTTTTTTGTTTGTTTGGCTTTGTTTATTTTGATGGCATTACTAATACAGGAGATATAAAAATGTAACTACCGCTTCCTAAATTAACAATTTAGTTACTAATTGAGGAGAAAACATCTTAACATAAATAAAATAAAAATCTCTAGTCATTTCAGCCAACCCCATTGCTTTTATAAAGCACTTGAGATTTTATTTTCATTAGCACTGAGAGGCACTTTGAAATGAGTAACTAGCAAATAAACAAACTGAGATAATTCAAGTTTATATTGTTGAGTTAATAAAACTAATAAAATCTCTACATTTCCCAAGGTTTTCCATTATTACTATTTAATTTTTTTTATTGCACAAGAAAATTGTTAGGGTTATATAGTCTTAGGCATCATGGAAATTTTCCTTACTGGTTTTATGTTCTTTTATGACTTGATGAAGAAAATGAGGCTTGTTTTGCAGCTTGTGAACAAGGAAATGCGTCTTTTTAGTGGTTTCATCTGGGTGATTGTTTGGTTCCTCATTGTCTTTTGCCTGATGGTGTGTGCTTGAAGGTTCATTTCTTCAGCAGCTTTACCTCTAAGAGGATTCTGGGAGTGTAGTGTACATTTCACAGGATAGTAATTTGGAAGTTTCGTAGGAGCTTCCTTCCTTTGGCAGTTAGTCCATTGGTTTAATACCACTACCGATACAAACGCCAGGAGCTGCAGTTCCACGTAAGGTGCCCCAGTCAGTCAGTTCTGTACAGTTTTGTGCTTTGCTATGCTGTTGGCCCTTTTTTGCCTGTGCAGCTGCAGAATTTTAGATTTTTATTCTTTTAATCATTGCTTCTCTGCTCCCATCTACTTTCCCCTACATTGGGTTTGTGGTGGCTTTTCTTTTCTCTTTTCTTTTCTTTTCTTTTCTTTTCTTTTCTTTTCTTTTCTTTTCTTTTCTTTTCTTTTCTTTTCTTTTCTTTTCTTTTCTTTTCTTTTCTTCTCTTTTCTTTTCTTCTCTTTTCTTTTCTTCTCTTTTCTTTTCTTCTCTTTTCTTTTCTTTTCTTCTTTTTCTTTTTCTTTTTCTTTTTCTTTTTCTTTTTCTTTTTCTTTTTCTTTTTCTTTTTCTTTTTCTTTTTCTTTTTCTTTTTCTTTTTCTTTTTCTTTTTCTTTTTCTTTTTCTTTTTCTTTTTCTTTTTCTTTTTTTTTTCTTTTTTCTTTTTCTTTTTCTTTTTCTTTTTCTTTTTCTTTTTCTTTTTCTTTTTCTTTTTATTTTTCTTTTTCTTTTTCTTTTTCTTTTTCTTTTTCTTTTTCTTTTTCTTTTTCTTTTTCTTTTTCTTTTTCTTTTTCTTTTTCTCTCCTCTTTTTCTCTTCTCTTTTCATGGAGACTTGAAATACACTGAGGAAGGGGAACATTTTATGTCAGTTAGAAATACAGAAGCCTATTTTAAAACCACGTTGATATTTATTGAACAGAAGTTTAAAAGACGCTTTTTTTTTTTTTTTTTTTGCCTTACCATGTGCCTTTGTTGTGCTTATTTGGAACACTGCCCTGTAATACGCACCTTCTAGTAACAAGAAACCTTCTCTTAATCTCAACAAACAATCTGGGAATAGAACAAATAATGTGGAAAGGTGATCTAAGAATTGTTCAGTAAGGTGTGATACTGAAGATATATATAATCCTTCTGTTTTATGAGAGGATATTTTGCATTAAGCCAGGTGGCTTTTTCTCCCATTTTTTTAGTTATACTGTAATTTGCATTCATTATCTCACACAGTTATTAATTATGTGACACTAAAATCTCAGTAAATAACAAATGAGAAGACAACATGAATGTGGGCAGAGTGAAAATGCATACAAAATAGCCTAGTAAAGTCTAAATAATCTAAAAATATGATGTGTACATTGTACACATAATATATTTGTACACATAAATATATTTGTATATATATGTTGAAGTGTGTGTGTGTGCATCTCTTCTGATCTGTGTGTATATGCGTATATTAATTCAAAAAAACCCAAATTGAAATAATTGTTTTTTCTAACATGTCAATGACATTGAATTTAAATAAATGTAATTTGTATATAAATACACAAATTATTTGTAAAACATTATAATTAATTTTCACTGCTTATATGGCAGCATTTCAGAGGGAGGAAGTAGAAGAGCTGAAACCACACTATTTAGTGCTCCTTATTTTGATTTTCCTCCACTTCTCATTGTAGCCAAAATCCAGAGAGAACATTTTGGGCAGAAGAGGGAGAACAGCACATCTTGAATGAACAGATGTTTTGATTTTTTCCAGTTTGTCTTGCTGGTAGTGAGGTGGTGCCCTGAACAAAGGCTTGGCTTGGGATGAGTGCGCCATTGGGTGGAGATAATTTCATTTCAGTGTGCAACTGAAGAAGAGATTTCGTCCCCCCCTCCCACCTTTTTTTTGGGTGCAGGTCAATTACAATGTTTGCAATTTCACCCCGTGCTGGCTTGTGAGTCTGATTTACGGCTCATGCCTCATCGTCGGTCCCCCCTTCTTCCTTTTTTTTTTTTGCTTTGTTTGAACATCACATAAGTCAGTAAGGAGTTAATTTCCAACGAATACTAGACAGGAGCTCCTCCGCGGTGTTTCGTGCAAGGTTTTTTGTCTGTCACTGCCCCTCTTTCATGCTTCTGTGGGTATGGAAATGATTGGAGACAGAGTAGGGAGCGGGTGGTGGGCTCGGTGCTGCAGCCCCGTGACCACCCGGTGCATCACCCACCGCCAGTGCCTCCCTCATGCTCCTCTGCTGTTCGTGGCACGCAATGCTCCAGGGAGTGCAGCAGAGGCAGCGCCAACCTAAATTCGCCCTTCCAGAAATTTCTTTCCAAAGCCAAACCCTCCTCCCTCCCACGGAGGGGGAACACCGCCGGGTGACAGCATCGGGGTGACTGTAAAAGTGCCAGCCAACACAGTGATAAAATATGGGCGACGGCAGCAGTCGGTCACGTAATTGTGTTTCATTGCAGTTGGTTTTTAATAGTCTTTAGACTTGATGCCTGAAACCTGTGTGCTGCATTGAAAATGGCAGGAAGCCTTTTTTTGTGAAACTCTCACTAAAAGCGTAGCTCTCCACAGCCATGCATGTTTTTTATCCTCTGTCCAACTCTCAGCGAAGTAAAACCCAGAACACTGGGAAAGAAGCACCCATGAAGCAATGCGGGAAGGGAGTGGTTCGGCATTTTTTTGTGATAAGATGTAAAAAGTAATAGCTCAGCAGTTTAAGGGGTTGTTTTGCTTTTTACCTAGATTTGTTAGTATGACTTCGTTACAAAGACTGTCTTTGAATAGCAAAGCCAGTTCATGCATTTGTTACACTGTTTAGGCTTTCAGAGCCTCATTTATTGGAAAATATGGAAATACCAATGATGCAGTGTTTACTAGCTTGTCTGAAATGGGTATTGTAACCTCTGAACCTAAAAGAAAAAAAATAGGTCATACTTCCTAAAACCATTGCGCTCAGCAGAAATTCTCTTTATATTATATTGTCTTTGTATGTTCAGAAACGGGAGAATCTAATAACAGTACTGTAATGAAACAAAAAAAAAGACCCTCCGAAAGTCTTTATAGTTGGCACAAAGTGCTATAATTTTTTTCCCCAAGCGAAAATTGTCTAAGCATGTTGTTTCCCTGTATAAAAAATTACAGTGCTGTGTGGTGTTTCATACCCTTATCAATCTGTCTATTTAAGGCTAGAAATGAAAGAGAGAGTATAATTTAAGCCTGTGTTTTGAACAGAAGGTTTTTTTTTTTCTTTTATGTTGCTGTCCTTCTGGGCGTTACCTATCCTTTACTCTCACTGTCCTCACAGGTCACATTCATTTTTTTAAATTTGTTATTTTGCTCTCATTCATCTTTTTTTGCTTATTTTTTTTCGTTTGGCAAAATAAACTGGGTTTGTTACTGTAGTCTTCTGAGATGTTCAACTAGGTCATCTTTTTTTAATTAGCTGTTGAGTGTGGAAATAAGGGAAAAGTAGAATACAGGCTAGTTTCACACGCAAATATTTTGTTGTCTAGAAAGTTACGTGCAAAAGGAATAAATAAACTTTTTTTAAAAAACAATGATTCTTATGATTGTTCAGGATTAGCTGTGGTTGACTGTATGCTGACAGAAAGCTGTTTCGCCAGTGATTCTCCCAGCCACACTTTTTGTTGGGATTATTTGGAGTGGTAACTACAAAAGTTGTTATTGTTATTACTGTTATTTTTTCTGAACAGTTTGGGCTGGCATCTCGGCTGCTTGCCAGTTTCGGCTTCATTCCACTCAGGAATTATTCGCTTCATTCCTACTTGAACCTGCCACTCCTGCAGCTCATGTTTGTAACAGAGATGGACAGATCAAAGGAGTCAGAGCCCCAGGAAGAGGGAAGTAGGGCAGTCCTCATTGGCACAAAAGGCAATTAATTTTAATTGTTAGGATTATTATTTCTTTAATCTATAGGAGAGCTTTAGTAATGGAAATTGTGTGAATTAAGTAAGTATTCTCAATGATAAATCATGACGGTTTAAGAATAATGTTTTTTTGTATGCGGACTTGGAGCCCTATCCCAATCCTGAAAACAACATAAGCGGGGCTGCTGGCGTCCCACCCGCTGAACAGGAGGACTCAGGTTCTGTTCTGGCCACCATGAGTTGTTGTCACAGGGCTGAGTCCACAGAAGCTACCGAAGAGGCAGGCCTGTAATGTATGTACCAAGTGCTTCAAGGACCTGCTGTGGAGAAGCAAGGTTTTAGCCAAAACAGTTTTAATAACTGTTTTAGAGTGACACCAAACAAAGAAAGGTAATTGGTTTTGCAATGATTTGTCCCAGATGCTATTGTGCATAGGTCTGCAGTCTGCATTTCCAGTGGAGTGAACGTTTTGGTCAGAGCCAAAACCAGAAACACATGGACCGTAAGGAGGAAGAGCTGCATCCTTTGGAAGAAGATGGAGATCCTTGCCTTTAATTATCAGGCCTTCTCTTCCCTTTTCTCCAGTAAGTGACATGATCAGTTTCCTTTTTAAACTGTGTCATTGTTGTTTGAGTAGTAGTAAAAGTAGTCCAGTCATTGCCCTTCTTCCGTCATTCTGCATCCCAAGATGGGTTGCAGTTGTGCTGCTTCTCTTTACTGCCACGCTGTGGAAAAAGAAGCCTGGCTTGGATGCTGTACTGTGTTTTCCACAGCATGGCAGTAAAGCAAAACATTGCAGCTTTATTTCACTCACAAGCAGGGTTGGCTTTTCTTTTTTTTTTTTTTTTTTCCCCTTCCCACTCACAATAAGCAGCCAGTAGACGCATCCTTACAGTTTTCATCTGGGGTAGGGATTGATGTGCTACTCTCCTTTCATAACTGTGGCACTGTGTTGACCGATAAAATCACTATGGAAAGAAATGTTTTTTAAATAAAGTAACGTGCTTCTGAATTAATCGTGTAGATGTGAATTTAACCATCAGCACCCCATTAGGGAGTACGTCTGGGTAAAAGTGGCACTGAGGGTCACATTTCAGAGCCTGGGACTGAAAGGCATCACATGGCAAGGGGTATGTGCCGAGGGAGGAGTGGCTGATGCTGTGCAGCGCATGGGATGGCTCGGCTGTGGGTTGGAAATCTCTCCTCATGAGAATTCTATTCAGGAGGGAGCAAATGTGCTCGGACACGGTCTGCGTGGAGCAAGCCATTTCTGATTTTTGAGCCTTGGGGTCTTGCCAGATTAGCTTTTGGTGAGCAGCTGGACAGATTTACTGATGACACTTAGGTAATAAAAAACTGAGTGTTAGCTGTTTAATTTTAAGTGTCTGATCTGCTGCATCTGTACTGTACATGTAACTCGTCACACAATGAGCAGTGTTTGCCAGCCACAGTGGCAAACGCACCGGATACTTTGTTCAGTGAAGAAAGGTACAGCTAGTGTCTGCTATGGCTGCTCTGCTGCTCTTTCCTGCTCCATTTTTTTGAGTTATTTATTTATGAGTTTTTTATTATTGCTGCCCATCTTCTGTTTCTCGTTCCTCCATTTCTCCCATCCCTTCCAGCCAGCGAAGAATCTGAGGAATACAGGAGTAAGGATCGCAGGAACTCTCAGCCCTCCCAGTCAGTCTGCTTTAGTCCTTTTCAGGAGGGGAAGCAATGAAGGAAATGTTTAATAGGTCAAGCCTGCTCTATGCCATTTAAAGGCCATTTATATGCACATGAAAATTTTTTGTTTCTCTCACTCCCTTGCAGCTTCTTTCAGTGACACTAGCTAGTACTTTTCTTTTTGATTAATTTCATGCAGACAAGGAATAATTGATACCTTTAATATAACAACAAATGGGCATAGCTGTCTAGAAAAATTTAAATTTGCTTTGTCCCAAGACAGTATCTTTTCAGGTTTCAGCCTCTACAGCCCCAGCTGCCTATGAACATCTGGGAGAATAAATACATGTGACAACAATGCTAAGACAACTATGGGGCTTTTGTTGTTTTGTTCTGTTTTGTTGTGTGAGGGTTTTTTGGTTTGGGTTTGGTGGGTTTTTTTGTGTGTTTTTTTGTTGTTGTTGGGGTTTTTTTTGTTTTGTTTTGTTTTTCCCTTGAGGGTGATAGGGATAGCTCAATGGCTTAGCTCTCATCCTGGTTTTTGGACTCTGTCAATCAAGTCTTAATTAAATGTGTTGCAGAGTGCTTTGTTGAACATTTCACCCTATGATGGTGAATGGGTTCATATAAATGCATGTACTAAAAAGACTGAGAGGGCACGGTGACGGTGTTTTCCTGTATGAGTATGTAGCAAATGCTACTCCCTTTTCCCAGGGGTTATTAGGTGTCACCTTAGTGGTAGTTCAAATAACTCATTTAGATCTTTTAGAATTACTCATGCATCATAAAATTAACAGTAGGAATGGTAGTTACTGCAAGAAGAACCCGTAATTTGGTGTGGAAAACAGTCTTTTCTGTTATGTGTGTTCTTAGCAAGGAGAAATACCTTTCCTGCCTAAAGTCATTAAGGGTGTTATGGTGCGATCGTGAGTTAGTTAACTTTCTCAAGAAATGGGAAGCTAGGTGAATAAAATGAAATCATTAGCTCTAGGTATGTTTTCTGTTGTTTATTGCAAAGGACATGAAAACAAAACATTCAGAAAAAAATAATTTCTAACCTTCCTTTTTCATCCTTCATAAAGTAGACACTTTTTGTCTCCTGTTTTTTCCACTTAAAAATTTTGCTTTTAAGGACTGAAATGAAAGGCAAGATCATTTGTTTCAAAAGAAATGAGAATCTATTTAATCACAGACAGTAACAAACAGAGGAGTAGCCTCTGACTGGGGTCCGAGGGAGCTTGCTGTTGGTGATACAGGATTTAGTACTTTTTGCCAGTGTCACTGAAGGACAAAACCTCATCTTTTCGTTTGTTCATATGACTTGTGAACACGCTTACAGCAAACTGAGAGCCTACTTTTAGGTGACTGCTAGACTGCAGAAAGGCATATTGTTGTAGTGTTGTCTTTGTTAGCATCACCTGTTGAGGCACTTAATGCAATGATACACTGGCAAGCTAGGACCAAAGCACATAATTACACAGAAAATATGGACTGTGAAAGGCACATGCCTGCTACTAAGCTATCTCTGATTCATTCACCCAGCAGGGAAAGTCAAACCGTTTGAACAGTTAAAGGAAAATCATTTGTGATTGCATCTGTCAGCTTTGGCCAAGCATTTGTTTTTCTGTGATTGCACTTAAAACTTTTTATGCTCTTTTGCCTCTATATATGTTGAACACCCATGGATTCAGACCAGCTTTTTGATGCATTCCTTCTTAACAGAAAGAGTGAGGGGGGCTTCTGTGGCTCTTCTATAATTTGGTTTCTATGCAATTCTGATTTGCCTGAAGTTTGAAATCCAGATGTTTGCCAATTCACTTGTAGCTTCATAGGCAAAATAAGCATGGAGGGTGAAGCAAGAGGCTGAGGAAGGGTGAAGAATAAAAATGGGAAGAAGCAGAACTATCTTTGGAGGAACTGGGGATTGTCAGCTGTTCAGTGGTTTGGAACAAGCAGCCTGTGCTGTGTCCTATTCATTCGTTCCTTCTGTCTCCTGTTCTATTATCTGTGACTTTGGTGTTCATCCCACCCTAAAATGACCTTAGCTGATATGACACGAAGGTGAAGATTGTGGTAAGGGATGGGGGGCTGATATCCCCAGGAGTACTGATTTAGCTATTAGTTAACAATAGCTATTGAACTTGTTATCCTTGAGTGCATTATGTGGAGTATTGCAGTAATAAGTGGGGAGGTAGTCTTGAGAAGATGTGAAAGGTAAGAATTCCTCCAGGGGATGAAGTTTTCTTTTTTATCTTTTGTATTTTTGGTACCATGTATGCATTACTTACTGTATGTTAAAATCAAAACTCAAACTACTGAGGATTATTTTTTTTTTCTGAATAAGCAACACTTCTGTACATGGCAATGCGCCTTGTTAACAGTTGGTGCTTTGGTATTTAGAGCGAGAGTTGGATGAGGGAGTACAAGGAAAATTTGATCCAGCAACAGGACTGCCATTCACAAAACCGAAGTGGAGCATTAGGTGTTCAGTTCCAGATTGCAGCTCACTTAATAATTAAAACTGATGGTTTAAAATTGCAATTTTACAGCATGTTATGATACTTGGATAAGAAAAAAAGTTAGTTTTTTCTTAAATAAGTGGCTCTACTAGTTGTTTTTATTTCTATGACCAGGTTGCCTTTCTCATGCAGATTACATTACCTGTTCATGCCTTTTGTATGGAGAAGAGGGGTCAGAATTGCATGCTTGCTCACTTGCTCCTGCTTGTGCATACTCACATATACATGCTTACTTTCTCTCATAGTATCCATAAGGGGGTTAAGGGAGGGAAGGAGAAGAATATAAACAGAAAAACCACATCCTGACAGCTGCCTCCAGTTAGTCCTGTTTTTCCCCCGGACTTTTGAATCTTACAGTGGCTCCTAATTTGTCCCACATGAGTCTTGTCCCAGTGGGGCTGTTTTCCGTTTCCTTTTTGCTCTCATTTGATCCAAAGTAAACAGTTAACAAAGAATAAACCAATTCAGGCAGCTGTCAATGGACCATCAGCTTTCAGGTGTCTCAGACAGGAAGAAGAGGGCATATTATTTTGAAGGTAAGAAGGGAAAATGGGACTGAAACCTGATGCCTGTGTGGACCAGAAAAGTATTTTCAGGTCAAGTCTGCTTAAGACAATGTGGTCACAGTTTGTTCAGGAGGTAGATTTTGGAAGGGCTGATTTTGTTTTGTTAATACGTGTACAAACCTCTTCATGTAAAAAGGCTTTTAGATTAAAAATACATGGGGTGCATGACTCAAGGGAAAAAATCACAACAGTTTACTGGCATTTCATAAGATCTCCCAACCCTTTTCACAGGGACCTGTTGAAGTATGCAAACATTGCAGCTGCCAAATACGGTGAAGCTGCATTAGTTGATTTTTAAGATAAGGTTTCCTACAAAGTCTGAATGTATCTCTCTCTTTATGTAAAGGAGGATCTAGGAGCAGGGGAGATAACCCACCTTTCTCTTAGAGATGTATAGAGCATGTCAGAGCAGCTTTCTCCTGCCTGTCCAGTTAGGTTAATCTCTTCTAAGTACAAATTGTTTATCATGACTGTAAAACTCAACAAAGTCTTTTATCATGTCACTTGAAAACTTCTCTAGTCTATGTCCAGGAAGGTTCTAAAGGATTCCCATGGCATTTCCTCCAAAAAGAAACCCAACCCAAAACAAGAATTGATGCCAAAATAATACAGTTTATATTGAGGTCTCCAAAATAAATGGCATTGCAGCTAGTTGCCTGCAGGTCATTATTGGCTCTGCCTTACTGTATTAGAGTAAAACCTATCTCGCCAGCTATCTAGGTCTGTTTGCAGAAACCTATCACTCTACTATTGGAGCTCTGCTTCCACTGGAATTTGGAGGTATGTCTACATAGACTCTCTTCCTGTCATTTTCTAGCTTTGGTGGCTTGGGTTTGGGGTTTTTTTGGGGGGTGGGGCGGATGAGGGTTGAGTGGAGAATGGGAAGGAGGACTAGTTAAGATTTTTTTCCTTCTCTCAGTGCTTAGTGCAGTGTTCTGCAGGTTCTCCCATTTCTCAAAAAAAGTGATCCATAAAAAGAAAGTGAGCTGTGTTTCTTAATTTTGCTTTCATCATTTTCCATTATGTTGAAATAACTAATACTGAAGCTATTCTTTAATGATAAAGAATAATGCAATTGGCTTTGAACACCTAATTCTTTCTCAAGTGAATAGTTCTGTTGGCTTCATCTCAACTTCAGGGAGAAGTGGGATCCAAGGGAGACTCAGGGTCCTGAAGGGTCCTGTCCTTGTAGTAGCCCTGTAGGAAAGCAACGTATTGAGGACTAACTGGGACTCGGATGTGTTTGTCTGGAAAAGTTAGATCTGCTGAAAGTGAGGAGAGAAATGTATGGCAGAAATGGATCCCGAGATCAGTCAGGCTTTGTGAGAGGGAACGGGCAGGTTAGAGGGAGGTTGGGGTCAGGACACCTCTGGGAAGACTTTTGGAGCGAGGGTTGGAGCTTGGCTGCAGCCAAGGTTGTGAACAGACAGACGGAAGCAAGCTTAAATGAACACTGAATTTCAGAGAAAGAAAGCAGTAGAGCCTGTAGGTGGCATAAGGTGCCTCATATGTGTTTTTTCATGAAATTGCAGGGCTGCCTAGTGAAACATCAGAGAAACACAGAGGTCTGTGCATGTGATGACTGCTGCTGGGATGCCAGTGGGAGGCTGAACTTAGGGGCAAATACAGGTGTCTTCTGGGGTGGGGTCAGCTGAGGTATTGAACTGAGCTTCAGTATAGACAGTAGGTGTGCTGTCTGTATGCTGCTCACTGTTAACAGTACCAGTTTTTAATTTCACTCTACTTTTTTAAACAAGGAATTTGGTCTTTTTCTATTTGGGGGGACTGGTAAAGCTAACACATTTCATAGTATTTGCTGTGAGTATTTCTGTTACCATGTTGCCATGACATCTATCTGTGTAAATTTTTATCTAAGTAAATATACTCCAAATTCCTCCCTGCCCTACCAATATTTTGCAACTGTCTCAGTGTTTGTTTTGGTAAAGGACAGCAGTAGGATTACTTTTTTCCCTCTTCCCAAAATTATGTAAAAGAAAGAGCAGTCCCTGTGCTGTTTCGTACTGGGAAACGGTGTATATATATATGCATTCTGGTTATTATTTTTAAAATTCTGTTCAGGCATAAACTGAGTCCACATCTTATCAGAAATACAAATCTCCAGTTTTCTGCTGCTTTAGCAGTTATAAAAAGAGAATATATATATGTGTCCTTATCCCATTGAAAATTTCTTGTTTAACATTTATTGGAATGGATCTTATTATGCCTGATAAGTATCTCGTGGGCAAGCCACAAGGGAGCTTTAGGGCCAGAGTTGCTCTCCTGGAGGTTTTGGGTGCCTTTTATAACTTTTGCTTAACCTAAGTGCTGGACTGTTTTTCATTTCTGCCATTTTATTGTCAAAATTGGGTGTCTGTGTATGCTCCGATTTGTTTTTGTGCTTTGGAGAGACGATATAACACATTGTTTCAGTGAGCCTATCAGCACATACACCAAGAAAAGTTCCATTCTGGGAAAAAAACCCAGAAAACAGACATTAGAAAAAACTTCCACTAATCAGATGGCTCAGTTGAAGAAGTATTTCTGTTGGTGGTTTATGTCTTAAGTGAACAAGTTATGTTGTGAACTATACGTTAATTACCCTAGTTATAGCTTGTGCTAAAGAGCTAAAGGAAATGTGAGATTGAGGGAAGGGGGCAGAACTGGTGAGGGGGCTGGGAAGGAGGAAAGGTGTCCTCTGCAGGAGCTGGGAGCTGGAGTAGAAATAAGGAGGCAGACATGAATGAGTACTTTGTGCCAGAGAGAGAAGGCAGTGCACGCGCCACATGCACACAAAATGCGTGTAGGCAAATGTGTATATTTATGCTACTGTGAAGGGGTGGTGTATATTTATGCTACTATGACAGGGGTAGGTGTTGAAATAAGTATCAACGATGCACAGTTTATGGGATTTTTATCGCTGGCACCACTATTTGCCCAACTGGATACAGTAACACATGCTTGTCTCCCGCAAAACATTCTTTCATCTCCAGCTAATGCTGTTCAATGGGCCTGGATAAGGACGACATAAACAGAAGCAGAAGCTGCGTGGTTTGTGTATGTGTGTATGTGTATGTATTTAGCTTCACTGTTTTTACTCTCTCTCTCTCTCTCACTTGGTGAAACAGCAATTAGGAAAATGTCTCCTGGAATGGAGGAAGGGCCTTGCATGGCTGTCATCTCTCACCTGTTTTTACATGCTTTTACTTCAGCTGCATCATTACCTTCTCTTGAGTTGCTTTAGAAGTAAACCCAGCACTGCTGGAATAAGAGGAATAAATCAGCTGTATCTCTACATATTTCCTGATTTCTATGCTAAAGCGTGGGAAAAGAGAAGAGGATCAGGTACAGGTACTGCCAGATGGCTTTTGAGAAGATGAATGTGAGGCACCTAGTTGGGAATGAGATCTTTTGCTCTGTTACTTGTTTTTTTCCCCTTGAACTATCTTAACATTTTTAGAAATAAAACACAGTCTGAGTTCCATTCTTGATGTGGCAGAAGCTTGATAAGAAAAGAGACTATTTGCAGAGATCTTTGCTTTGGATTTGTTCTTTAGATTTTTCTAGGATGGTGTTTATGCCCCCTTGTCTACTCCCCCCATGCCCAATCTTTACCTCCAGCAGAAAGAACAAAAATGCCCCTCCTGCCCAAGTTCTTAAAGAGCCTCCTCCTGCCTCCTACTCTGTCTTGTACCCAAAGCTGTATGAGGGGAAGTCAGTCCAATGATGAAGACGTGTCTACTGCCTTGCAGTATTTGTTAGAATGACAAGTTCTTCAGACATTTTCGTGAAGTTGAGGTGAAGGTAACTGAAACAGCTTGAAAGAAATATAATTCTCTGCATGGCCTTTCTGTGTATGCTAAAGCTGAGAATGCAGGCAGACTACAGCAGTAATGTACGGTGAAAGAAGCTGCCGCTGTTTGCTGTTATTCTTTTGTCTTGTCTATTCAGTGTTTTAAGCTGCAAGTAATAGATCTTGGCCTCCTGTGTGAGGTGCATCTATTTCTCAACGAGTCACTGGTCTAGTTAGTTGTTTCTGCATTTATTAAATGACACAGAGGACCTCCCTTTGCAAAGAGTTGTAGCCTTTCCCACTCTTTATGAAGATGAATTAATAATTTTTCTCTCTTAATTAGGTTCCATCTGCTGTTCCTGTCTTGAATTCTAAAGGTTATAGTTATTACCATATTCATAAAATTGCCCAACTGTGTAAGAGAACTTTAACAACAATTTTAAAGCCAAGTTCCTCTATTATGCCTTACTCAGTGTACATTTTGCTGTCAGTGATAGGGAAGCTGATCATGTGGGGCAAGTCCTGCAAATGCTTTTCTGTTGTCCTACAGCAGAAACATGCCACCCTGCCAAGAGAAGTATGCATTTATTTCAATAAAACTCATACAAACTAGAGCTTCCAAACACAAAAATACCCAAATATCCATAGGTCTTGGATGAAAATCTTTTTAATACTCTGACTTCCTCTAAATCTGTAGCACTCGGTATCTTGTTGCTCACTATTATAAATTGAATGTGCAAGAATATATACTGGCTTTTAGAACAGGTAGCCTTGTCTTGCTGTCTGAAGAAATGTGAAAAGAAAGCCTGATAGACTAAGATGAATACTATGTAAGTGTCGACTGATGATTTATTTTTCCATAAGGGGCAAAGGGCACTGGGGATCAGATCTTAGTGTGTGTGTCACTTCAGGTACAAGACCTGCAGCTACAAGATAATCACATTGCAGTGTTGGCACAAGGTTAAATTTTCCTTCTCTCTCAGCATACACATACACACCTTTTCTTACCTTTGTCTGCTTTTCTCGCACTTAGTCTGTAGCAAGTACCTGAAGGTAAAGCTTACTTTCATCTGCTTCCCAGCCATCCATTCCTTCTGATCTAGGCTTACACTGGTTATCTTTTAAAAGATAGTATGTTTACAAGAAGAAAGAAAATAAAGACATCTCTGGATTGCTTGCTTGACATAATCCCTTTCTTTAAGGAATACCTGGTTGTTCCACTGATAGCTAAATAGTATGGTCAGTGTCTGAAATCAGCTTTTAGAAATCGATTCCTCATCTTGCCTTGTGGGTGATTCCTCACCTCATCCAGTGGGTGGTTGTCTTTGTTTCTGCCCCAGCTTATCTTTCCCCTCGTATTCTGTAGTGCTTTGCAATGTGCTGTGCTCCTAGGTCAATCTGAATGGACATGCAACATGACAGATGATCTTCAGCATGAGTATCAGGCAGTTCCCGCAAATCAGAGATTTGGGGGCCTGGGAGTTGAGATTTAACAATTCTTCTCTGGTCAATTTTAATAGTGTACTTCCCCCTGGCAACCTGCTTCACCCCTTCACTCAAAATTACTGCCTGTTCAATGTGATTTATTCACTTAACCCTGAGCCAGAGGTTACCAGCTTTATACCTAAGTGCTAAAGGGGAACATGAAGAACATGACCTCTTCACAGGTCAGTGCATTAGTCTGAGCTGCTGAGGAGAGCAACTGCACTGAAGACTGTGGGTGAAGATGGCTGAGAGGTTGCTCAGTGATGGAGGGGCGGGCAGGCAGCTGGTATTCAGCCCTCCCAGCATGGCTTGCCAGAGACATCTGTCAGTGCCCTCAGTCCTTTGTTATAAAGGTGGTAATTTTTTTGCCTGCCTGCAGTGGTGAATTACAGTGCTCAACCCCTGCCTGTGTTCTTGTTTGGATCTATTTCAGAGGTTTTGTCTCCGTGTTATTTGAGAATGGCCAGGGAGCTCTGGAGCAAAGTGGGTTAAATGTTTGTTAATCACTCTTAGTACTCTTTTTGCAGTTGAAAATTATGCACACTTGATTCTGCTCTACCTTACATCTCAGCTGGTCCCCTACCATGCTGCTTGCCATGTTCTTGACAGAGACAGGCAGCGATATACTCATCATTGCTATCTGTGGACTGAAAACCAGTATGAACTGTGTGCATGTGGTGTGCAGGCTCAGTCAGTTTGTATACTTGAAGTGACAGTCCATTCAAGTATTGAGGTACTGGAGAAATAATCTTAGCTGCGTTGCCATTTAATTAACTCTTGATGTAGCTGGGAAGGCGTGCACAACTGTGTAATTTACATACCATCTATTTCAGAAAGTAACAATATATTATGGGAACTAAAAATGAGACAACATTTCATTTCAGCTTTTGGTGATAGTGCTTTTTTTTGAGTCTGTTGCTAATGGCAAAGGAGCTGTGGGCATGTTCTCAGTAGATTTGTTTGTGTAGCATAAAGTGTACTCACACTTGCAAAGAGAGCCCTGGGACATGGATATTTGACACTGAGCTATAAATTTCCTTTATCTAACAGGCATTTGAATGTATTTCTTCAAGCACTTCAAGAATCCCATCCTTCTCAGTGTTGCCCTTAGAGTTTAAGATTTCCGAGAAGAAATGCATCCCAGGAGAAGGGCCAAATTCTGTTTGCATTTGTGAAGCTCAAATATATATTTCATAGGGATTCCTAACACTGTAGTTTGTGTCTGATTATTTTTTTTTAAGCTTGATGAAGTATGTGGTTATTGCCAAATATATTTTTTCCCTAAGGCCTTTTGTGGGTGGGTAATATCTGCCTCTATTTCTGTCCTCAGGTGACAGAGTATATTTGGATCCCATTTACAGAGTAGTCAAAAGTGTCTGTTGCTGACCTCTTGGCAAGTTGCTGTACGCATCCCTTTCTCTGTTGTCTCTTGCTGTCTTTAAGGACCTCTTGGAACTGCAGTAATTTTAGGAAATACCTCTTGGGAGGTGGGGGGGAATAAATAGGGAGTATCTCAGCCTCCCTTCATCGCCTTAATTGCAGTTATTCTCAGGATTTGGATTTTGCTGTGTGTCTTCCGTGGTTGTTATTCCCGAATTTGGTGCAGAGCTGCTTTGGCTTTGCCCATTTTACTCAACTGAGCAAGTCTGCATGGACAGGTTCAGTGCATGTGTACATAGGCAGCTGATGGCTTTGTATTTCTTTTTTAATTCAAGATGCTGCTGTAGCAAATACAGATTATTTTTTTTTTGCATCGAATTATCAGCTCCATAGCTTTGGAGGCTGAAAAATTGTTGAACTCGTAAAGGAGTATATTTTTTTTAATTTGGATACTTTTTATTTGGAATTGAAAATTATAGCAATTTAGATCTTATTTGAAATGTAACATACAGGAAAGTGTAGATTAATGCTGCCTCTTGCATGTCCGGTGTTTTTCCTTATTTTATGTAAAATGAATGGACAAACCAGTAACACTTCTTTTTTCTGGCTTGCCTCATGCGTCTAGAAAATTAGGAATTTTCTAGAAATTTAGGAATTACTGGGAAAGACTAACATAATTTTTGGGTTACTTACTGGAGGAGTTGTGGTGGGGATGACCCCCACCAAAGGTGACCAGTGGCATTCGGAATGAAATCCTGCTCTCTTGGGATTAGTAGCCATTGCTGAAGCAATGAATAAACAAGGAGTTAAAGGCTGGTGGGTTTTGAGTGTTTTAGAACAATAATGAGGAAACAGCAGCAAAGGACTTACCTCTTAGCCCAACAAATGGAAGACATGCCCTTCTTTCCTTCTGCTGCAGTTCTTGTAAAGTGGGAAAGTGTTACACAAAACCCAGGTGGAAGAGTGCATTTGCATTGCACTGAAGTGTGCGTATGTAAAATTATGGTATGTTCTCTGCCGTAAAATACACTCGCAGGTTTAGGTACTGTGTATAGCTTAAGGCCTCATGTCAGACTGCACGTTACTGATCACAGGAGAAAATAAAATTTTTTCCCCCTCTCCCCCAAATGAAGGGGAATTCTGATGCAGAGCTGGTCAATGAAATGCTGCCTGTGCCATAAAAGCCAGAATGGTGTATGCATTTGTGCTTTGCCATAGAGGCAAAGCACCTGCTCCACAAGAGCGATCAGTGAAATTACTAGACGTAATTGATGTTTGTGCAAAACAGGGAGCATTTGTTTTTTTTGTTCTTGTGGTTAATGTTCAATGTGATAATGCAAATGAGTCCTTCATACCGCTCCCTACTCTGTCCTGTCACATGTACTTTTTATCTTTTTCCTTTGTCTTGTGGGTACTAGCAGTTGCTAAATGGCTTTTATGGAGGATAATATATTTAGGAAGCAATTTCCATTTGAGATTTTTACTGCTACCTCTCCCTCTCTGTGACCTAGGGAGTGGAAGGCTGATATAATACAGTTATCTTTCCAAGCTGAGTCACTTTAAAGCATGTGCTTGTAATATATGGTTTTTAATAATCTCTCCTGCCACAGAGCAGAAACTGGTCTCTGAATGAGGACAACCAGATGAAACTTGCTTCCGTGTAAACATGGCTTCGGCAGAATCAGCCAATTTCAAGGAGGATTAGTGTCAGCGCAGTGAAAACAGGATAAGGAAGTATGAATATGGGGAGAACTTCAACAAGCTTCACTTGTAAAAAAAGAAAAATCTGCATGGGATTGTTTCCCTTCCCTTCCCCCAACTCCAAAATCTTCTTGTCCTGTCTCATGAGCCTTTTGTGCCTTAAGGGTAGGGCAACACGACAGGACAAAAAACTGAAGGGAGAGCTGGCCTCCTGCGTGGGCAAACAGAGCTTAATGCTGGCTGGTCTCTCATCCTGATCTCAAAGACTGCAGGTCCAAATCAACAATTTTCTGTTCCTGATTCTCCTCCCAGGAGGAGCATTGGGAGGAGCAAACTACTTCTGTTTGCAGCACTGTTTTTGACCAACCTGGGTCGGTTTTTTTAAGTGTGTTTGTGTCCAGGCTGAAGAAGATATATTTGAAAGAAAAAAGGCCTTGTAGGGTAAGATATTTTGAGAGATTTGTACCAGCTGCGTTGTCCAAGAGTCCTTAAACCTGGGATATCTGGGCATCTGCAGAGACCTTTTTTCTCAGGAGTCCATCCTGTAGATAACCTTTCACTGGGAATGCTGTGTTTGGGCTGCAGGTGCACCTTTTTGGCTCTTGGGAGCTGTCCCAGGAGCTGCTGCTCAACTTGTACCAGTGAGTTGTATAAAAACTTGTATGTATTGCAAATTTACCCTTGAGAACCGGGCTGAGCAGCCTGGAACTCGTGTCGTTGCTAACTTTTGTCTTACCCTTTACACCTGTATTATTATGGTCCTTGACATGCTGTGTGGTTAAATGGGTTTCTGCTGCATGTTTGATGCGCGATGCTGGTTTAACAGGGCCTTTTTAGTTTGTCAAGAGTATAGTGTATCTGAATATTTTCCTCCTCCAAATTATCTTTATCCATGAAAACAGTAAAAAGTGCAATTTACCTTGGAAAGCTTATTTTATGGGGTTTACAAACAGCTTACTCATTCTTAGTACTTCTTTCAGATGTGAATTTTTTTAAATGGCCTGCTAAAATTATCTGAGAATGAAGCTATAAAAAGCTGAGGGCTTGCACATCTGAAATGATGAAGAAAAAGAAACCCACAGAAATTTAATTGTGATTTCCATGTTGGGAGTGATAGCTGGGGTTTTGCCTTCAGGAACAAAAGATTTGCAAGAAGCAGAGCTTTTTGTAGGAGGTTTAAAGTAATGATGTGGTTGTCCCAACTTGCAACAGCTCATTGAAAAGCATAAAATATATTACTGGATCAGCTTGCTCCTAAACTATGTAATTTAGGATAGCATAAATGTGTTTCATATTAAGTGGGATCTTATGTTGATTTATTACCTGACTAATGTCATCCTTCCTATCCAAAGTGGTGTGTTTCCAGATTCCATTTCCTACTGATTGTTAGTACATAGTTTCTCCAGGGCTGTACTGTGGAGGGAGTTTCTCTTGGGATGAAACGTTTCTGGAAGAAGGCTGCTTTTTGCTGAGGAGCCGCATGTTGATTGGCAATGTTTTCTAAGCAGGTTCAGCCAACAGCATCCACATATTTGAATCTGCAGAGATTTCTGTGAAAGATCAATTCTTTTTAACAGTTGCTTTCAGTCCCTTCAGCTTTCATTTTGCCCCTCTTTGCAAATGTAAATAATCCCAAAAAGTTGCTTTTTTTTTCTCCTCCTGTAAAAAAATATGCAAACCAAGAAATGAGGCATTTCTGCTGTAATATTTTGATAAGCTTCCAGCTTTACTAACCCTATTTTATTTTAATCTTCTGTCACACACTGTAGATCTTGGCAAGCTGAAAAGTTGTGGTTCAGCTGTTGTTTCCATTTTATTTTCTAAAGATGTGATATGTTTACCGAAATAATGAAAAGCTGCGAAAAGAGCATGATAAACTCTTTTTGGCACCTCCTTTCCTCCACTGAAGTATTTAAGGGGTATATAAAATATGAAATAATTACCCTGCACCACGGGAAGTACCCAACTACTTTCTTATGGTGGGGTAGATACAGCATGGGGACTCCTCTTCTTCTTTGAAACCACAAAAGGAATCCTGACTGTAAGTTTTTTAAGCTGTTTGTCCAAAAAGCCAAAATTCTCCTTGTCTGTTGTTTAAAATGACTGGATGACTGTTTATGAGCTTTGTTTTGTTTTCCGTCTCTCATACTTTTTTAATACACCAAACTGTGGCTGTAAAGTAATTCTCTGTTGTAATATGGAAGCAAAGAAGCAGTGATTTTACAGGAATTACTTTTTTCAGAGCAGAATCTCTCGAGCAGTTAAGCTTGTTGTCATTTTAGAATCAAGTGCATGCACCATAAGCAATAAAATTTCCAATTCAGTGGTAAACAGTCTCTTTGAACTGAGCTGGGGAGCAAGCTGTCTAATTTAAGTCCTGAGCATGACTGTTGGTAAAGGTAGAAAAACATTGTGCCGGAAGGGTTATTTTCAAATTGCCTGATATCACTGAGTTCTCCGAAAGGAGCTCAGAGGAGCCTAGTTCTGTTCTAGCTATTCTAGTGTAATGCAAAACTAGTAACAACAGCTTGCTTTCTTCTGTTGCTAATTTTGGTCTGTACTTATGCACCTGGCATTACTGCAATTGCTTTGTAAGTTTTATAAACTGGCAAGGAAGGAGTCATTAAGCATCTGTTTGTAACTATGGAAGAAATGCTGTTGATGCTTTCGCAGAGAATCAATTCTTTTTTTTTACTTTGGGTGTGCACAGAATAGTTTGGATAATAAGAGCAGCAGTCTTGGCTCTGTCTTGCACAGAATCAGTTCTTTGATTCTGATAGTAACAATACTGAAGGCTTCTAAGAAAGTTTAGAAAAATATTGCAAATATAAATCAATATATTTCCTTGGTGTGTGCTGGCCTGGCTTTTGGCAGTTGGCAACTCAGAATACAAAAAAAAATAGTATTTGAAATGGAGACTCAGTTAAAATCTTGATTAAGAATGAGATTTGGAAGCATTTTAACTTCTTGTGATTTTGAAGAGACACTGGGTTTCTTCTCTGTGTGGGAATAGTTCTATGAATACTTCCGATGGCCTAAAATTTCACAAAATCATTCTTTTAGTTGCCCATAGGTTGTAAGGATTAAAAAACAGAAAGAAAAATTGCTAGGGTGCTAGTGAAAGAATTGGCTAGTCTTCCTATGTGCTTTGCTGTGTCTATGCAGAGTCTTCTGTAAATTATTTCATATCTCGTTTTCTTTAAGAGTAGGGATATGAATTGTTCACCTCACCAAAGTGTGTTTTGTTTTTAGAAAAAATGTTACACTGTTTGAAAATGCCTTCATTTTTCATCCTAAAGCCAACTAGTAGACAGATTCTGATATTTTGGTGGCAGTAAAATTTCTGTAAAAATTCCGTAGAAGCAGATTAAATATTTAAAATGTTATTTTTATGAATTTCATTCGGAAATTAAAACAACTGGGGAATAGAACTTCAATACAAAGTTGACCCAGAGATGAACACACTTGAAAGGTATTTACATGAGTAATTTTAGCTTTTTGATTTTTGATTTTTAAATCCATGGACCTTCAGTAGTAAGCAGTACTCTGGCTGCTGTGTGGCTGTCAGAAGCTGTTGCATGGATGTCTGTGTTGCTAAATATGCTTTCTTGCAGCTTCAAGAATGAGATTACGTAGCTGACTAATAGGTTGTCTTTATGACAGGACTGAGATATTGCTGCACTCCTTGTCCAGAGCATGTAAGATCAGTTTTTATGTTCCATGTAGTCAATGATATACTTTAAACTCATGAAAGATTTATTAACAAAGACTTCAAGAGCGAGCATTCTGTGTTGTTTAATTGGTAAGGCATTCTCTTCCTCAGAAGTTGCAGTTGCTATAAGCAGGGAAGAGTGAAAATAACCATCATATAAAATTATTGAACAAAGCAGCAAGAGAATTATGGCTTAATACAGTCTTACATGCAATGTAAGAGATCACAAACTACATCTTTTAAAACAGATAGGTAGAGTGCAGCTGGTGCTACAGTAGCCTCCTGGGGCTTGCTGTTGCTCCTTTTCAATTTCCCCTCATCCTGAGTTTCCAGTTTTAGTCTGTTGAGGATTTGAAGGACTTTTGCAGCTCACTGCAGGGATCTTTCAAAGATATGCATGGGAGCAGCTGAGCCATTTGAGCATAGAGAAAGCTTGAAAATGAGCTGACCTTGAACAAAACATTTTGCTTTGGTTATCGTTGAAGGTAGGAGGGCTGCCTGTTACATTTTGCCAGAGAGCTCACCCATTGAAGTGAGAACCTTAGCTTCCCCTTGGATTAGCTGTGAAGCTGGTGTACTAAGCACTCCACTCCAGTGTGTGTATAGGTTTGTGCTTACCAGTGCAAAATCAATTTGCTTGCTTTTTCCCAATTTGAAGATTGTCTTTTGCCTGACCAAAGTTTTACAAAATGTTTAGGACAGATTTCTGCTAAGCAGGATGGAGTAGTGCAGTTCATTTGTTCCTTTAAAAACAAGATGTTTGATTGTACAAAGAGAACGACGCTTTTCTAATCAAACGGATTAGATTAGATGTCCCCACCCTTTGGTCCAGCCAAATCCCAATTGAAAAGCATAGCCTGCAAGTTCAAATGGAGGCCCTTAGGTTGTTTTAAGCTTCAGCATGCTGAGATTTTTCTCAGCTTTTGGATGGTAAACAAATTCTGTGATTTTCATCAATGATATAATTTAACTTTTGGCAAGGTTTATGGAGTTGTTCAGAAAGGAGAGATGAGCTCGGTGGCTGAAGCTACTGAGGGACACGTTTTACATTTAAAGATCACCCAACTAATCTCTCTTTTTAGGTCTCTACAAAAGCAGCTCTTTATGGAGCTCAGCAATTTCAAATAAAATCATCTTTGCCTTTCCAAAACTTGGCAAAACACTGTGCCCAGATTTCTCCTAAGTAGGGAGAGGCCAAGCTGATCTCTCTTTATATTTTGTAATGATATTCTTTCTTGTTCTGTGTTGGACAAGTGGATTTTGGATGCAGTCCATCTGGAATGTTAGGTGCATCGTAGAAACATCCCACTGTTGCAAAGAGCTGCTCTAATTTCCAAGTGCTACTAGACAAATTGCAACTCTGGTTCTGTCAACATTATCTCTGGGGGGGGTTAACAGATAGGGGTCACCATGCTTGAGACAAAGGCAGATGTGTTTTTTTCCTGTACGGAAAACACTGCTGTATAAGCAGCATCTATGTAAAAATACACAAACAAACCCCTTGCCAGAATCCCAGGGGGGACTGTTCATATATTTGTGATTCATTTGTTGAAGAAAACAATAACCAAAGATGAATGATGGCTTCAGATGAACTCTGAAGGACACAAGACATGAGAATGCTGTTTGCTGCTTTGAAAGTGAGGATCTTGGCTTAGGTTTTGTGACCTGAAAAGAAGCGCTGGCAATGAAAGGTGAAAACCTGTTTGATTGGCCTGTGGTCTTTTTGATCTGTGAACACAATTTAGCATACCATCTGGGGAAAATGTCTTCTGCTGGCACAGAGAGGAAGTAGGCAAACCAAGAACAGTGTCCAAATATACTTTAATTTCTGTTGCTCTTGATTGTGTTCAGTCTCATTTTGATTAAGGGACTAGAATTGTACATCTGCACAGTACAATACACTGCTATCTCAGCCACTGGTTACTAGATTACAAGGATATATTTAATCGTATGCCTATTACAATCTTTTACCAGGGCTCTAAAGATGCCTTTCCGCACCTCACCCTCAGATTCCCCTCTCCAAAAAACAACAGAAATTTGTTTTACATACTGGTAAAGCTGCTTTTTTTTTTTTAAAAAAAAAAAAAGGAACAAAACAAACTAGCAAAGAAAAAAAATGATATTTTATACTGTTTATATTACTTAGTTTTAGTTAGTTGTTATTGATAATGTGTGTACTGCTGTCTAGATTGCATAGGAATTGTGTTTGAATCTTGCATCAAAGTATGTATTAATTAATTGGATAAACTGAGTTATCAGGGTTCCTTTGTTAGACTGTACTATATTAGCATTGTTTTCAGCAGAACTTCAATTTGGGGTTTGTTTAGTTATTTTGACAAACAAATCTGTATCTCTCCCTGTCCAGAAAAAAAAAACAAAAACCTTCTAATTTAATCCTAAAAGAGACTGGCTTTTTGGAATTGGAAGGTAAAATATATCCAAGGCATTTCCAGCTGTCCCACTCATCTCTAGAATCTAGTGCACCCTCAGCAGCAGTCAAATACCAGATCTTTTCTCCGTATAAAATTCCTTACAGACATGGAGTAATTTAGACTCTCCTTTTCTGTCTTTGCACTTCTCTGATGCATATGCCTGGAAAGCATGAAATAAACAGCTATGAATTAGAGAACGGAGTAAAAATGCAGTACAATGTAACTAAACAAAAACCAAAACTGGATGTATAGAAACTGAGAGATATTTGAGAAGAAAAAGGGGAAGAGCTTAAAGCACACTTAAGCAGAGACGGAGCCGAGTCTTCATGAGAATCTAAAGAAATTTGTCTTTTCAAAGGGCACTCAGAAATACTAGGTAGATGATAGGTTGCTGAAAGCAGAAAAAGAAGCTGCCGACATAAATAAGTTGAACATTAAAAGGCGGTTAGCACTGTACGGCTTTCTTCCATCCTCTGCTGTGCTGAATTAACAGTCTTCTAAATTTTCCTTATTCACTAAACAAATCAAATGCTCTCTGAGCATTTGAGAAGTATCAGAAACTTCATGGGGTTTTTTTAGCTAAAGCTCAGCAAGCTGAAGGGATTGCTCCCCTAGTTGCTTTTTGCCACTTCAGTTCTCGTACAGAAGGTAGTGCTGCCACAGAGTTTTTGGAATAAATGCTCATGCTTTGGTTATGACAGTCCAGGTTTAAAATAGAATTATCCCAGTAAACGTGTACAAACCTGCCCGGGCTATACCAGGCGGTACTGCAGCAGCAGCAGCGGGGGGGGTGTGGGTTGGGTGGCAGTAGCAGAGGGGCTGTCACCAGCAGCGGCAGCGTGGGCAAAGCAGGCAAAGAGTTTGAGAGCGTTTCTTTCTGAATCATCATGAAACCGATTTACCCCTCTTCCTTGGTGCGGAGCAGTCCTCTGAGAGGTGGTGAGGAGGTGGGAGGATTTACTGTCCCCACCTGCTGGATGGGATCAGTGTAGCCCGAGACTGGCTAAGGGTGGGACTGTAAGGAAACGTCGTTTAAGAGTGTGTCAGACCCTTCTGTTCTTCTAATTTGATAATCACAGAAGATTACAGAATTGGTACAAAATGTTAAAATACCTTGCCTGGGAAAAAAACTCCTGCCTTTTTAAGAGACATATTATGGCAAATATTTTTACATCCCTGAGCCTTACTACTAATTCTAGTATTTCACCATTCCTCAAATTATTTTACAAACAAAACTCTAGATTTTACTTCTTACAAAAGGAAGTCTATAAAATGATCACTTGGTATATTACCCAATTTTTTTCTCTTTTTTTCCTTTTTTTTCTCTTTTTTGTCTTTTTTCTTTTTGGACAGTCAAGGAAAACCTGGCACTATAATGTAATCCTCTTAGCTCACTTCTTTAAATAACATTCTAAAGTTATATGATTTCAGGACTGTTCTACCGTGAGAGTCTGAGTGACACAATTGTTATGTGGAAAGTACTATAATTTTATCTTTTCCAGTTTATATGTTTGAGAATGAAAGATGATCATGTGTAAAACGACTTACCAAAGGCGGGGGGGAGGAGTGCGTTAGTTAAAGAAACAATGTCATGGTAAGAGTTGCTCTGTTTCTCCACATCTTGGACTGAGCCAAAACGTTGATCACTTAAAAATCTGTTCTGTGTAGAGCACTTGTTAAGCTTACATTTGGAGATGATCCTTTAATGGCTGAGGTCCGGTGTGCGTTGAATGCTTGCATTTACTGTGAGTCTTCAGAGACGAGTCAATTTATATGGCACAGCATAGGAGGTGTTGAAGGCATGTGCTGGAGGGGGTGGTGGCCCCTGAGGAATATTTCTTGCAGGGGAAAGGTTACTATGGTGATGCCAGTAAAGCAAGAAATGAGGTAATACTTTGTGATAGTTGGAGGGAGAAGTGAACAACTCTCGCAGATGACTTTTTGATACCTTGGGCACTGAAGAATATGTTTTGATATTTATTTTTTTTTAATATTTAACTGATTAATTGGGTACAAATTTCTGTCTGCAAAAGTTACATTTCACACAGTATATTTTCACCTTATGGTCCACTTTGATTAATCATCCATGTCTTCCCCTGGATGTGAAGCAGTGAAAGACTCCAGTTTCCCTCTTTGCTGTATTTCAGAGATTAATGGGAAATAGTGTCATGCTTTGTCAAGGGACAATTTTTCATATTAATGTTTGCAAAGCAGAGACAGTGCCCTGTGCTGTGGCTCTTTACCATATTAAACAGGAATGTCCTTCAAAGTCTTTGTCAATGATGGGTATAAATCAAAGTGAGAATAACGGTACATACTGAATTTAACATAACTGCATTTTTTAATATGTAAGTAGGCTTAACTTTTTCCTGGTCTTAAGTCCATCAAGATCAAACTCAAGCAGGCATTCACATCCACAATTGAAACTTGCCAGCCTTTTCCTTTAAGTTAATGATAGTCCAGACTCTCCCCACTGCTTTTGTCAATATCTTTTAAAGGCAAGCATTAAACTTAGGTTTGCCTTAGTCTTTCTTTTCTTTATTCTTTTTTTTTATTCTTTTTCTTCTTCACAGCTTCAGGCCCAAAGACTTCTTTTAATAGACATTAGTTAAGGCCTGGAATTGAGTAGACATTTGTGAAGGAGACTTGAAGTTTGGAACAGAATTGTCCTTTATAGTTTTTCCATGGAGGAAAAAAAAATCTTCTTATGAGAATAAAGACTTTAACCTAATCTCTTGCCATCTGGAAAATGTAGAAGCCAGAGGTTGTTGGCACTAGGTCACATCCCTTATGTAAACTGTCAAATTCTTTTCATATTAATGGCATATCAAGTTAAACCCATGAGGTTTGTCATTGGCCAGAGCTAATGTATTGATTTTTTTTTTTTTTTAAATTTTGATTCTGTCCTATTAGTACTTGATAGCATTGACTGGTTTTTGATAAATGTTCATCCTCTTGGTTTAGTACAGAATTTTGTAGTCTTCCCCAGTTCCTCAGTTCTCTAGTAGGTGATGATGTTTTTTAGACCCCTCTATGTGAAATCTCCATGAAGGGGAGAATTTTCTCAAGTGACTTTTGCAGCTAATTAGCTTGAAATGAATCTGGAGACAACTGTTAGGTGCAGTGAGATGGCCTGACACATGCCACCATATATAACTCTAGTGCTTCAAATTTCTGGATGCGTGCCAGGATCCAGCATGGTAGTTGTCTGTGGAGGACTCCTCCACAGACTTAAGCACAATCAATCAAATTAAGGTTCCCTCCTCTCCCCTCCCCTGAAGGATTTGGTGTTTATTGTTGCCTTTTGTTTGTTTGTTTGTTTGTTCATTTGTTTTACCAGCAGGCAGACTGGGGGGAGTAGGGTTGCCATCACATCACACTCCCCTTCTTTGTGCTCACAACATGCACATAAAAGTGACAGGTTGCCTCTGCCGATTACCACAGAAAAACAAAGAGTGCGGGAATGAGGCAGAAACAAAGAAAGAATGTTTATAATCATTAATTTTTTAGTCCGGGAAGGTAACTCTCTCCGGAAATTGGCCCTTAAGCTCTTAGCTATATTGACAGCTTTTTTCAAAGAAGGAACACTTGCCAACAGCTGCTGTTACCAAAGTTGATACGTATTGATTTTTATTTTTTTTGCTTTTCTCAAATTTTTCACAGCTTCCCTCCCATCCCCAAATAAAAGAGAAACCATGAACTCTGTTTTAGACCTTTTGATAGGCTAAAACGTTGCACCAGTGAAAGCCTCGAAGACTTGTTATTGCAGAAAAAAGACTTTAATGTTGCATGCTGAGAGTAATGGCCAGTAGAAGGAAACCATAATGTTTTATTGCCAGACACTTTGTACCCAGAATATTTTGCCAGAAGGTAAGATGTGTTTGGGAGAGACAAGCATACTTGCTTTTGCTAGTACTTTCTTCTTCCCTTTCCCCCTTCCCACGTGATTAGTGTCTTATCTAAAGAACAGTAAAACAAGGCCAGACAAACTAAAGGTTGTTATGACTGATGATTTGGTTTAGCCTTTATGTCTCTGCTCCCTCGCAGATCCTCCCTTCTCTTGTAGATCTCCCCTTCTCTTCGGGATCAGGCACAGGGCGAAGGTCCCCAGGCCAGCCAGCCCATCCTCACCCCAGGGCAGGCTGTTCTCTCTCGCAGGTGAGGAACGGGAGTTGGATTTTTTTTGCCCTGGGACAGCGCATCTGAAGTAGGGTAGTTAAGAGAGGGTGAAACTTTGAGGGGTGGCAGCAGCAGCGCTTGCAGTAAGTTGCCTGGTACTTGCTTTCCAGCAGCGGCAGCATTGCCGTCAGAGTGGGAAGAGCTGAGTGGAACATACTGGCAGATTTTCTTAAGTAAGCGTTTCCAATTGATGATGGTGGGAATGTGCTGGCGGACAAGCTCGCTGCCTGTGTTACATGGGATTTTCTGTCAAAACCCTGAGGTACTACAGGGACGTTGATAAAAGGGCCCCCACTCTGGTGGTGCAGAAAACTGTTGCTACAAAATACCTTTGTCAACCCCCAGTCACAAAACAATGTGAAAAGGGAGGGTTGAATGAAGTGTGAAGGTGGGATGAAGAATAGGAGTGTGATGAAAGGGAGAGAAAGACATACAAAACTCTTACCTTCAGTTGGTATGCGGA
This sequence comes from Charadrius vociferus, assembly GCF_000708025.1. Classification (NCBI taxonomy): domain Eukaryota; kingdom Metazoa; phylum Chordata; class Aves; order Charadriiformes; family Charadriidae; genus Charadrius; species Charadrius vociferus. The sequence goes on along the minus strand of NW_009647421.1, from coordinate 1,279,131 downwards.
GGTCTTAGTTCGTATTACAATAACTCCAAATAATGTGCCCTAGTGTGGACTAGCAGGATGTAAAATTGTTTTATGACCGCCTCATAAATATGTGCTTATAAAACTTGAGCATTTGCTTGACTTCCTAGTTTTCAGTGAAGGAAATGTGTGTGTTTCTCTCAAGGCTATGGCTCTGCTGCTGGGATGCAGACTGTAGGGCTGCCAGCCACTTGCTGGTGCCAGCTTGGGTTCCATTGGCATTGAAGAGAACTGGGTCTGGAAAAGTATTGTGGCTTAAGGTTTGTTATTTTACCAAGTCATTTTCTTTTCTTTTATCCCTTGGTAAGATCTTGCAGTGGCACAGTTGGTCAGGATACAGCCGATCAAATTAAGGATCTCTCTGGCAAGGGAGAGTGCCCATGTGGAGGAAGACAGCAGGAGGTGCCCTGGGCAATTAAAGACAGATGTGGGAAGAGTACCGGATCAGCAGAGAGAGGAGGAGTTCACACAATCAATTTAAATTTCTCTCCTTTTACTAAATTAGTTAGCACTGAAGCAATTCCAGATTTTTTCCCCGTATTTCCCACCCTTTCCCACCCCCAAACCCAGTGATACTGTTTTGCTCTTGAAGGGAGCCAGGGAATTGTGCATTCTTTATAATATTTAGTACCCTGAGTCTGTTCAAAATGCATTTCAGTAGGCAAGTTCTCTATTGTACTGCTCTCACAGAGATTTTGCTGGGCTGTAGGGAAATTGTTGTGTATGAATAATAAACATCATCTTTAGGGAACAACCATTACTTTTCAGACAGTAATATTCCCAAGTTATGTTATGTAGTTGCTAAAATATGTCAAGCCTTTCATTTCTCTGGAGTAACGAAAGCTTGTTCCTCTGCCGTGTATTCCTCCACATACAAGGGTGTATGTACACTCTCCTGTCAGCATGAGAACCATTCACTGCCCTTGCATCTAAAACATGCTAGAAATTCTAGCCAGAGAATCCCACTGAATCTTTTCTTGTAGCCTGGAGGGGAACATGGATTATTAGTTGTGTTACGATTTTATTCAGAAAGTGAAGTGCTGACATAGATTTGTTTGCTGTTACATTTTAATTGGCAGATGTACATTTCTCCCATTGCAGTTTGTAAGACAAGTGGCATAATTTAGCATCATCCCCCAAAAATTTAAGTAACACTTAGAAGAAAATTTAAAAAGTCACACCAGAGATCCCTTTTACTGTCTTTAGGTGTGCTATGCTGTACCCAGACAGCAAGCCATCTGCACAGTGAAAAGTTCACTGGTTGCGCGCTTCGAGCTTGTAACCACAATGTATTGCTTTATCACTGAGTGCTTTGGCTTGAATGACCGACCCAGTGGGTTCCCATGCAGTATCCCCCATGTCGGATTATGTGCATCCCTGATGCTGGAGCGCTTCCCGTTCTAACTGAGGCAAACCAGAGGAACAGAAGCCACGCAGCAGGTTGCACAGCTTTTGATGAAGGTTTTTGCACAGACCACTTTCTCTTAACTGGGAATGATCCCCAATAACAGCTGCTACCAGTTCTACTGTTAGTCACTCAGTTTCACTTACAGACAAATCTAATCCAAGAAGGTGATGTTAACAAAATGTACATACTGGCAAAGCAGTTGAAATTACATGCTGTAGACAGTTAGTTACTCTTTCAGTGGGGTTTTTTGGTCAGTTTTTGTGTATATTGCTGCTGTAATTTTTTTTTTTACTTTAATTTTTAATTGTTTCCCTTTGGAAATAGTCTTGTGAACACTATTAAGTCTGGGTCAGGTTCACACCTATTGCTCCCTCATGTACTCACAATTAATGAAAATGTGTACACTGTATGTAAAGTCACCTCTTAAAATTCCCTAATACACGAGGTTTTATTGTTCACAAATTAATGTCATGAATCCATTTGGACACCAACCAGGAACTTGTTGTAATTGCTCACACATAAGTAAAAGCTTTCCCTGTGTTTTAATTAGTTGATGCAAGGGATTAAGATGATTATGTGGAAGGCAGTGCTGTTTCTCTCTTAATAAATCAGGCAGTGTGGGTGCCAAATCAGCCCTCGATCCCATTTGGGCAGAGTGCTTTGATAAAGGTACCAATCAGACCACTAAGGCTTCCTGTGGCAGCAGCAGTGTAGATCATTTGGGTTTGCTGATACTGTTGATGTGCAATGTGGGATATTAATCAGGACTAATTATACACATTGGCTATGAAACAAATTCAAGGCCAGTGCAGGGCATGCTTCTGTATGTAATTACTGACTTTAAGGTACTGGGTTAATTGATAGAAATTAAGAGGACCTTCCATTTGCTGACATAACATTTCAGAATACCAGCTCACTACAATGAGCTTCTTTGCAATTTGGTCCAGTTAGTTTTAAACACGTGCCAGTATATGATTACAGAGACATCCATTACACTTTGCTTATTTTTTGCTTTCCTGTTCCGTACCTTTTAATTTTCTCTTAAACCCTACCAGAGAGGCAGCAAACAATGAAATACTTCGAATAATGACAGGCAGCATGCTCTGAGACTGCTGTGTAGAATGTCATTAGCTTATGTCAGACATTCAGAAGAATTGCAAAACCCTGTTTTGTGAATAACAGAGGGCTGCTTTTTGATGCAGATTAGAATGGGTGTGTGTGTACCATATGCATCTGATAAAGCAATTTGTGTGTTTTGTTAGGCCAGCAAATGTATATCTATAGGAGATAAAATCTCAGTCTAGTGCACTCTAGTATCTATGTATCTATATATAAATTGGAGTCAGTGTGTCTTTCTGATGTATGGTGCAAGTGATCTTATTCAGGAGGGCTGAGAGGTGATCTTCAACACTTACCTGTACAGAAGGGAAGCTGGAATAAAGCAAGTTTGCATATTCTTTGACGGAGATGATTGCAGATGTTTTTGAGTTTTTACTGTCTTAGTCCATCAAAGGTAAGCTAAGATTGATTAGAGAATTGGATAGGACTGTCATTCAGGGCTTCAGCCAGAACGATATACCAAGAGAAGAGAAATCAACAAATACTCCTCTTGCTATTTATTAACTTTATGCTTCTGCCACTGTAAATGAAAATGCAAGAGGGAGGTCTGAGTATCTGAGCTAAAGGAGATATTTCCATTTGAGTTTCATGTCCCTGCTTCCTTAGTGCATATTGTGTGCTGGATGAACCAAAGAAAATGTAAGAATCAGGTTTTGTTTTTTTAATGTGTTTTGTTGTCATCTGTGCAGCTATGAGAAAAATGTTCTTCTGTCTCTATCAGGTCTGGTTTAATAATAATTGGTGCTAACGGTAATAGCACTATCTTCTTTTTGCAGAAATATTTGATTGCAGTTCACTCAGCACCATCCATAACAAGCAAGAAACTTGCTACTGTCAAAGCTTTTTTTCTTTAAGTCTGAACTTCTTTGGCATAAATTGCTTGTAGATAGGGTGTGAGCCAGTCCATTCCCATTGTCTGTACAGAACTAGCCACGTGAATGCCACAAATTAATCACATCTAGAGTGAGAATGGAAAGCTCTCACCCACTAACACGTTTGTGAAAGCAGCTTTGAATCCAAGGGAAAGAACCTCTCAAACAAACATGAAAAATGTTGGGCTTTTGAAGGCCAGGGAATTGTTCAGCCTGACCGGACCTGCCTGCTACCATGTGGGGGGAGTGAGGGATGGGAAGACGACCAGCCTGGGAGGTTTTCTGCTAAATGATCTGCTTTCACTGACTGATGCTGGGGTCGTAAATGAGCTGCTTGCTGCGGCTGGGGTGGCGCTCAGAACGCAGTGCCAGCTGTCTGCCTTGCTGGGGAACAATAGCAGTACCCTTTGGCGTGTGAGAAAGGGACATTCAGGCATAATGTTTTATTAGACTTTGGGATAACCTTTCCTTTTGCAAACCTCAGGATTCTTAGATAGGAATTATACAGTGTCATTTAAAATTAACCTTTTTTCTCCATACCCATTTGTGCATAAGAATTCCTCAAAAGGTATCCGTGAATGGCCGGCATTACGCATTCTGGTCTTGTCTTTCTTTTACTCTTTTATGTTTCCTGTCTGAAAACTGAGGTGATTTTGAATCACTCTCGGAATTTAGGAGGGGGAAAGAAAACCCAAAACACCCAACAACCAAGTCAGGAGTACAGGCAAGAAAAATTACTGTATTTCATTGGGGCACGTTTGTAATGCTGAGCCTGAAGAGAAGGGTATTGATGTCCTTTCCCTCCCTTCTCCTCAAGTTCCTTGGACATAAAAGGGACAATAGATGGAGAACTTTCAAGCCCCTTTGTTTCACGAGATTCTTGGAGTACAAATTCTTTGGAACAGAAACAGTTTCTATTTAGGTGCATGCATGAAAGCAGACACACAGCAGCCACTGTCAGAACATACACGTAATTATTATATTTATAGTTTATGATAACAGGGTTGAACATGAACTGAAACAGTAGCTAAAGGACAACTTTTTAAATGGTGTGTTAAGAGTGTGGTGTTTGCCTCATCAAAAAAACTGCAATTGAATGCTATTTTCCCTAGTCTTTTGTTTAAACATTTACCTTGAGATGCTAAAAAAATCTTATCTAACAGAAAAAGTGTATTTTTGACAAATACAAACTTCATTGTGTAAGTCCAGAAATTGTATTAGCAGAGAAAATAAAAGATACCATGACATTTACATAAAGATTTCAATAAATACAAAGCATCAAGCGTTGCATATGTTTTCTGTTTTTTTCTGATCACCTGAATATCCTAGCTAAATTGAAAGTCATTTCTAGTGTACAGCCTGAGTTCTTGGGCTGCAGGCTTTGTATTATTTTCTTTCTTAAATGTTCATACAGCTTGTTTTCTACAGCATGTGTACTTTTCTTCCTTCTTTCCCTTTTCTTTGCAGAGAAAGCACACAGACCCTGTGGCGGGAGGTGGGGGGCCAACACATCTCATGTGCAGCATCATTTAGTCCCATCATGGACTTCCTTCGTGGCTTTGCCTTGCAACTGCTCTCACACCACTGCTGCCTTCAGATCTGCTGCAGCATCTGTACTTTTCCAACCTCAGGCCTCAAGTCATGCCGAAGGTCACATTACAGCTAACCCCAGAGAGTAAAACATGAAGTAAAGGGTATACAGTTTCTCAAAGAGATGACCCTTCTGTACTTGGCCTCTGGGAAGCTCTGGTATAATGACAGAGCTTAACAGCTTGTGCAAGCGCTAGTGGCTTGGGGTTAGCCCTGTTAAACAAATGGCTGGCTCACATTACTCGCTGTCCCTATCATATTCATAACTTGATATTCAAGAAGCACCCTTTAGAAACTTGTGAAAAAGGAGGAAATAGATAGAGGAATTGCAGAGACATGGTGATTTGTTACTCACAGATGTTAATTAGAAATTTGTCTGTGTATTCTTTTTTCATCTGTCTGAAAATAGCTTCTGGAAACTCCTGTATAACAAAGTGAGCAGCAGTGTTGTCTGAAATGCTGAAAATGCTAGAAAAGCATGCTTTGCAGGTACTCTAGAACTAACTGAACGACATAGATATCTGAAATCAGCCATAGATATCTGAAGCCCTGAACCGCCACTGTTGTAGGTATAGAATTTTTACCCCAAATGCAAATGCATTATCATTTTAAGGAGTAATATATGAGTCAAAGTGGGGAAAGACCAATTTTGTCACTGACTGAGATGGAGTTAGCAGTACAATAACAACTACTATTAGATACTCCTGTCACCAGAACAAGTTCTGCACTGCACGCATCATCTGGCTGTTGACAGCTGATGCTTGCTGTCTATTCACAAATGATTTTGGACCACTCATACTATCACAAGCTCTTATTCGTCTCCTTATCACTTCTTGTTGAGAAACCATAGTATTCAGAAAACCATGTGGAAACCCTGATGGTGCTCTAAAGGCATGAACTACTATCTTGGTCACTGATGAACTGTAATTCCTTTTCCCTAAGTAGACTAATAAACAAATCTAGAAACTGGTACCAAGTCCATCTGAAGGAATCCTTGACAGGTCAGAAATGCTGTTGACATATGAGAGCAGTATCCTGTGTCTGGGCTTTTAGGATACCTGTGATAAGAATAATCTGGAAGATTGTTACTTGCTAAATAGTTCGTGCAGTATCTTATCAAGAATTTGGTGTAGTCTGGCAGAGTAGTGTGTATGGTAAAGTAGTTCTGTAATAAAATGTTCACTATAAAGTGGTGGTGTTATTCCCCTGTCTTCTCCCTTCTCATTACCTCTTCCTTTATGTCAGCATCTGTTTGCAGCAGTATGGACCTATGGCAGTTCAAAGGGATTGTGAACCTATATCACAAGTCAAGCTGTCCCTGTAGTAAATAGCTACTGAAATAGTCCAGCGTGGTCTCAAAGGCAGGAAAAGAAGAATGTTTATTATTTCAAAAACCGATTGTCTAAACTTTAGAATTTTCTTCACTTACTCTGAAAGATTTGTTTAGGGTTTTTTTTGTTGTTGCTGCTTGTTTGTTTCTTTGGGGGGTTTTGTTGTTTTTTTAAGTATGGTTAGGAAAAGTGTATCAGATGTGTAATCACTGCATACCTGTCAGAGGACAAAGTAATTTTTTATGGCCTGATGGGTGATTTATTGCTGTGTTGTTTGGGTTTTTTTTTAAATGTCATTAAAACTGAGATGCCCTTTTACAACTACTTGCATTTGTACGGTTGTATTTATTTATATATTATATTTTGGTTAACTGTCAATGATTCCAGCCTTTACAAAAGTATGTTTGCCTCTTGTAGATTACGTAGATCCCCAGGTAGTACAGATCTTCACAGATATGCTCTCAAACTCAGTGGAATGTTGTTCACCAGTAAAACTTCTCCATCCTCCTGAATTAAAGCAGTATTTTAGGGACTTATACAGTATGTGAGCTGACTACCTGATTCTTTCCTGTTGCCCATTATGCAAATATTTATGTCAGTGCTGTATTATGAATAGATAGATTTGTACTGTAATTTGTTTCATAATGTAGGAAAAATCTTTTTTTTTAAAAAAAAGTTAAGTGCAAGGAACTTATACCACAGTGGTAGGAGTCTAAGGAATTTAAAGTAAATTTTATATAGCATCGTTCAGATTTTTTTTGTATCTCAAAGTACTTCACAATAATTGGTTAGTGGCTAGAACCAATCTGAATACATTATATCAAAAGCTAATCTATTTATCTTGTCAATTTCAAAGTATATGGTGAGGTAAGCTATATATATGTGCATTTCAGTTTAAAGTATTTGGTATTTTTCTATTTTGAAGTTGCAAATCTAAATAAGTTTCTTTTCTAAGGGATAATGGGCTTTCCAGATGTATCAGCAACTATCTTTGCTGTTTGTGTTTGAATTATAATGCGACTGACATTCTTTCTCAGTAATTCCACTCATTATACTGCAGAGATCACTACGGAAGCCTCCCTCTTCAGCGAGACAGAGAGTTGTTTTAAAGAAACTTCTTCTCAATAATTTATTTCCCCTGCTTTGAGAGAAAATATTCTTTCTATTCTTTATGTTATTTAACTCAATGTACATCCTGATGAAATCCTTGAGAGACAGTCACTCTGCATTTAGTCACAGATGGATCAGCAGCGCCACAGATTATTACTAGGTTTTGCACTAAGGGGTTGAAGAACTCACTGTATATGTGTTTTCTGAAAAGGAGAGATGGCACTGGAACCGTGTTTCTACCTTTGTTTTTAAATATCACTTAAGCAATGGTTGTATAAGAAAATAAGTATTTAGTCACATTTTTTTCATAAATCTTTGGAAGCAAGAACATTGATTCTCCTTATTAAAACTCTGTGGAGCAGAACCCCCACACAGCTACATTTGACCTTCTTATATTCTCTAAAGACACTAATTTTTTGTCAAGACCTTTTGAAAATAATGTTACTATATTATTTCATTTCTTGAATAAAAGAAGGGAGTTGTTTGGGGGTATTCACTGGCTAATATCATGGCTTCCCAGATTCAAAATCACTGTCATACCTGATATTTGTGTGCTAGGTTTCTGCATGTTTGATGGATTACTGTCTTAGCTGGTGAGCTTTTTGAGATCATTTTTATCTTTGTAGATAAGACCTACTCCGTATGGCATATAGCATGGGTGGACAACTAGACGGCTTTGAGTTTTCTTTCTGTATCTGTTGTCTAAAATGCCTAGTATTAATATTCATGCTGTGCTTGTGTTTCTCCAGAAAACATGCAAATGCAAAACTCAGAGCTAAGAAGTCAGTAGAAATAAGCTATTTGTCATACTAGTCCCAGAGTTGTTTGGGCTTGTTTTTTTTCTAGCATTCTGCCATCATGCCCCAAAATCTTTTCATGTGAGACTGCCGTCCACTCTCTGCCCTCAGCCTGTATTTCGATATGGTTCCTCGGTGCCACAGGCAGAACACTTTTTCAAAGAGAAGTTAGAGAGCTGCTTTCTGTTGCTCTTGGGGTATATCCTCTGCCAGGGTCATGCATACTGCAAGGTCTGCTTTAGATGACTCTCATCCTTTTTGGTATGTAAAGAGCATGAGCGGATATGAGGATTTAACCCCGGCAATCCAAGGCATGTGCCCCACAGAGCAGAAATGATGCAGCTATTGTTTTCTGAGTCCTGCTGGAGGCAGAGGAATATTCATATAGGAATAATCAAGATATAGTAGAATATGGTGCTTTTTTCTTCTCTTCCTTAAAAAAAAAGGTGAGGGAATGTGTTAACTTAATTAGTGTCAAAGGCATGCATGATCTTCATCTCTGCAGGTTACAGAATGAGGACAAGCTTTTCTAACCGTTAGTCTTAGCTGGGATCTAGTAACATTTTGTCTGCAATACAAAGACCAGGGTATCTTCACTTCTCAGCCGTCAAGAGAAAAATACGTAATTCCTATATATGTTTGTATTTCACATCAAGTCGTCAGTAGTGCTCCATACATACCAGTCCCTCAGCAGGCAAAAACTAGTTTGGATTCCTTACAATTTATACAATACTTATCAGTATATTAACTTAAGTTAAGATGGCTGAGCCTGATAAAATGAGGTAGAAAGCCTTTAAGCTGTTGATACTCACTTTAAATACAATGTCACAATAATGCTCCAAGTGCTGCCTTTGATTTTGTGGCAAGGATGTCAACTGGTAAACCACCGCAGTTATGCAGGCTGAAGTTCAGTTTATGGTGGGTGGGAGAGACAAAGAAATAAGTCACAATAAAAACAGCTAGAAAGCTAAGAGAGAATAGACCTGCGCTCCTGGGACCACACAGATCTGCTTGCTGGATGTCCTGCCAGACAACGGGGGATGATAGCTGTCTGAAGGTTTTGCAGGTTTTATCAGAGCAGGGTAATGGAATTGACTGTCTGGCAGACAATCTGATTTGGGAATTCCAGCCAGCCGTGCACCCATGTGTTGACTAATAAGTCAGTGCCTCGCTAAGCCTTGTTGTTACCTAATATGTTTTTGTTTAACAACTTGGGGCCTTGCAGGAGAGCCCTGTTTACATTGTAGTCTCTCCCTGTTTTATTCTCTTTCGCCGCCTCAGAGCTCTGCTGGGTTCAGGGAGGCTCGCGGGCAAAGTTTCTTGGCAGGAGATGCACCTGCATTTCTGGTGTGCTTGCGATACAGTTGTTTGACGGTGTTACTGAGTAAGGAGGTCTGAACTGTTGACATCATGCAAGTTAATTACCTATCTAGAAAGCAGAGGCAATATTATGACCAGTGTCACCACTTTAAAACTTAGTAATTACTAAGGCAATGTAATTGTTTGATTTGTGTTACTGAACCAAATAGCTGTTGGCATTCATTTCTATAAAGTAGGAATTCTTTTAAAGCTTTGTAAAGGCAGATTTCTTACTATCCAAATTTGAAATTTTGATTTAGGTTTCTTGGTATGACATACTATGAATATGCATGTGTAGTCCAGTATTTTTCCAAATCTGCTTTTGTGGCTAAACTTTGGCATTTACAAGCAGCTGCACAGTTTTTGATAGTGGGTTTTTTTTGTGCTTTGATATGCCAGTACTTTGACATCTAAATACATGTTTGCATGCCTAAGCCTGATGATTTTAGTAACATGTGTCACTGATTTGTTGCAGACAAAAAACTCTGAGAGTAGAAATTTGCGCTTGCAGAATTTAAGGCCTGGTCAATTCCTATTCGGAGTTCAGACATTTAATTGCTTGTGTGTTTGGTCTCTTTCTAAGTTAATTCTCTGTTGCATAGGAAATAATTTTTCACGTCCTATCAAAAAAATTAAAATAGTGTTCCTTCCCAGTAAGATTTTTTCTTTTTATGTGAAATGGCTGATGTTTTTCTTACCAAAGACCAAGGTAGCCAACAGAGGGAGCACAAATTCTGTCATGTTCCCAATCTTGCATGCTGGTGATAGCTTGCCTGGTAGGACAACCAGGAGCCAGGTATCGTAACAGATGTAGCACAGAGAGCAGTGTTAAAATATTGTATCAGTGCAATGATAGTTAAGTATGTACAGAGTGTTGTTATTTTTTATAGGTAAAATCTATCTTGATTTTTACTAGTTCCTTTTTGGATGAGTCATCCTTTGGACACAAAGTATTACTGAGGAAATAACACCTGAAAAAAACATTAACAGAAGCAGAAACAGCACACATACTTGGTTTGGAGTTTTGTTGCTGACTTTAGATGGATCTGACTGAATGCAACACTGCTAATATAATGCATGCATTATTTATTGGTTATTTTTTTCAAGATTTGTGAGGGCAGGGGTAAAAGGGTAGCATCTGTGCATAATTTGAATACACGATTAAGGGCCATAATCTCCTTTAATTTATATATACCCAGAAAAGTTGGAAAAAATGAAACTCTGTGACTCTTACATTAAATGGGCTTAGGAACAAATACCTACCATACATAGATGCTGTTTCTGATCACTATGATTTGTTGTTACTATGATGTTCTAAAGTCAGAAAGTAGTATATTAGTGTAGCTGCTATCATGGTTGTTATTGCTATAGTATTTATTAAACCCGTTTTCCTTGAGAGTATAAGGTTTTCCTTTCAACTTTATATTCAGTTGCATGCAGCGTTTATGCACTTGAGTTTTAAATTATTATTTTTACAGTCTGCTTCACATTTTACTCATTTTAGCCTAATCATGCAAATGTCTAAGCACGTGTATGACTGAACTTGTATGAGTTGTTTCTCTGAAGTCAGTCAATAGGACTGCTTGTATGGGCAAAGGTTTGGGCATGCGTAACTTAAGCAGCAGAACTGCAGTATGCTTTACAGAAACAAGGAAGACAGCCTTATTAACTTCAATTTAAAATGTGTGTTTCCCCGTAGATGTTTTTTTAACCTCTGAATTTACAGGATTTTGCGATGAGTTTGTAATGCAGAGCTGGAACAGAGGCTTGCCAAACTCATCTCTCAGGTATTTAGAGAGACTGCTAAGTATAGAAACGGCTGAATCGGGCTGGTTTCAAACTGGGTAAATCCACAGATGTAAAAGTCTTTGTAGATTGCTAGCTATGCTCTGAGACACCCAGCCACCCAGCGAGTGCTAGTGTTAAACCTTTGAGAATGGAGTCTGCTTTCTTGGCAGGGAATTTATTAAATCAAACACTGACCTTTTTAAAGCCAGTAAAGGCAAGTGTTTCCTCTATCTGGATATACAAACAAAATCTCCAGCATTATGGTCTTGCAAGCACACTGCACAGCCTGCTGCCCTACCCTTTTGTAAAAGAGGCACCACACAGTGACGACACAAATAGTGTCGAAATCCTGTAATGGTCTTCTGAAGACCTTCCTATCCCAAGTGTGCTATTAATTTGTACTGAAGGAGCAACTTTTGGCTACACAATAAAAAGAGGAAAGCTTTGCTAGTAACAATAAGGGTTCCTGTTAGTTGTAGTGAAAAGTGACGGCAGTATTGTCTGGCAGACAGTCAAGGCTTGCATGTGTGAGCAGTGTGGTTTAAGCTGTAGTTTTATAGATCAGTTTGGTGTGTTTATACTGAAAGGCAATGGGCATGGGTCTTCATCTTGTCCTGCAAGAACATGAGGAACTATTTTCAATTCTCCCTGAATGAAATAGATGGAATGCATTACCTTCCTTAATTGTGGAAGAAATGTCAGTTTCTTGCTTCTTGGACAGCTGTGAAAATTTTGCCGCTGAAACAGAGGTATTGAACTGCATAATGTTTTTTACATTGCCCAGTAGAAGACATGAAACAGAATTCCTGGGCTGTAAAGCAGGCAAGAACTGTGCTGTAAGTGCATGGAGCAGAGATGCAGGTATTTTTACCTCAATGATTTCACTATTGCAATGTTTTCCTTTAGCTTTTTTATCTGGAAAACAAAGAGGAAAAAGCCCTTTGCATTGCTGCAGCACGTAGAATATTAATACATTCTGTACTTCTAATTGAATGTCTTTCTTAAGGTCAAATTTTACTCCTCTGATTGCATGAGCAATGATGCTAAACTCAGGAAACCACAGTGCTTAAATTTGACACTTAGAATTGTATTTAAGTACTTTCTTATATCTACAGGCTTTGGAAAACAATGGAAATAATTAGTAATGAGTGCTACAGAGGTATAATGGACCACGGATAATGTAGCCTGGAAGGGTAGGTAAGGTTTAGAAACAAGCGGCAGCTTTACCTTTAAGTTAAGTTTATAAGGAGGGCATTTTACATTTCATCCTCTTTCAACACTTGGATCATTTATTTCCCCCTGAGCAATATGAGACTGTAATGTGAAAAGGTTCTGGCCCTTCTTCCCCATCCGTATTAGTGATTAACAGAGTGAGTAATGACTTCAGGCACCTTTGTGGCACAGTGATCCGCAGGAACAGAATCCCACCATAGTGAAATGTGGTAACAAATGTAGTAAAGTAGGCGAAAGGCAAAATAATGTCTGCTTTGCTTTTTGTTTGTATTTTAAGCACATTCAAAGCCCAGATAATATCTCTTTTGTTCTTCACTAAAATGAGTAGTGATTCCTTAAATCTGTGTTTTTTAAAAAAACCTTGAACTTCCCTGTTTTAGAAAAGAAAGAAAAACAGTTTAAGATTGTCCAGGGATTCTCAGACCTTTTTATTATTGAATTGTTCTGTAGAAGTCGTATTTTCCCTCTACAGTCATTTTTTAAATTTTGAGAAATTTATTTGTGTGCAAGAAATTCTCTGAGGAAAATTCATATTAGCCTCATGCTAGGGAAAAACCAAAACAAACCTGAAGACATTCTATTTGAGGACTAAGAATAGGCAGGATGTTGGGGTGGGAAGAAAAATGAAGTAAAAACGCTGTCTTAGCAAAGCATCATCAGTGTAATGGAAATTCCAATTGTAATTGGAGACAGCTCTCTATGCAGCACTATACACATCTGTTTTAATAACTTTGAATTAACTTATTTCGGTAAGTCATGTTCAAAATTGCTATGGAAGAGCACTGAACTATGTGGTTGGCACTGATCAGTGCTAAAATACACAGGCAGACTGTGCAGAATTTCATGGTTTCCTTGTGTGCTGAGCTACCTTTGTAAATGCATTTAACTGCTCTGCCATCTAAACCCCACTTCTCAGTTAGGATTTTGGAACTCAATTATATACAATTGTATGCCCAGCTTGCAGCCATGACTTCTGTCAGAACAGGAAAAACTGGTTTATTATTTGTGTGCCTATGTAGATTGTGTGTACAGCCAAGTTTGTTAAAAGTTTACAGTTGGCATGTTTTTAGAAGTCCCTCTGAAGTGGGCTGATGTGTTTAGATGAAACTGCAAGACACATTCTTGAATTCTACTTTTTATCACAAACCACATTTATCCAAAATACTGAAACAAACAGTTCAGCTCACCGCACAGCTTTCCTGTCTGGCTCTTAAAGCACTTAGTTGAATGAGAGAAGTGGGAGATTGGTTTATTCATGCCTTGCCTTCTTTGCAGAAAACTATTAGCAACACTCTTAACTATTTCAAAAGTAATGGTAGCTCCCATGCATTGGTACCTGTCTGCATGGATGAAGACCACCGATTTACTTCCTATAGTTACTAAAGTATGTCAGCTGATAGGAGCCCTTATGTATTTTGTCACTGTGCTTGAGGAACTTCTTGGAAGTAATTTTTTTGTTGCCTCTAAGCACTTCTGTATCACTTCTGAGCTGTTACAGCATCTAAGAAGTTTGATTTTTCCATAGTCCCATGTTTCAAGAAATGCAAAGGCTAAAAGAAGAATTTCATTATTCCTTTATGGGACAAATATACTTACACCATTCCTGGGCATTACCAGTGTTAAATCCTTTTGCCCAAGAAGAACTCATTCATTTTATTTATTTCTTCTCTTTCATATGTATTTACAGGCACATGCAGTAGACAAGTATAACACAGGGTTAATAGCCCTGGCGATGGTGCCTTGCTTGTATGTATGGTGGCTCTCTGCCTGGCTTGGGAAGCACACACTGCTGCAGCATGCTGCACCACTCACTCTCTCTGGTCTGCAGTTGCTGCTGCAGGATGTCATCCCAGGCCCTCTGTGCAGCACAAGGTGAGGGAAATACGAGTTACTCAGCCAGTGAAGGAAGCTCAGCCTTTAGGTCCGTTTTGTTTTGTGTTGCTTGGCAAAATGGTCTTATAAATATGCCAATTAGCACCACTGCTTTGATTGTTGTTTTTTTTCTGTGCCGTGTGTTCAGTTTCCTGCCAGTAGGAAGAAGATTGAAATCACTGATGAATTTAATATAGGTCAGTAGCCTATATTCCAGCCATATTTCATTTGGTTAGCAGCAACCAGGACTGTACTGAGATCAGGTGCCTAGAGATTACTCTATCTCTGAGCCCGCCTGTACCCCATTAACTGTGTTCTTACTCCATATGTTCCACCTCTTCTCAGGAACAAAGTAGATTTGTCTCACTGTCAAAGAAAATTTTGGCTAGATATGCTTGGATTGCACTGATTGCAAGTATCAGTGAATGCAGGAAGCTAAAGGCAGCAATTAAATATCACAGAACTGCCTCGGTGGCAGCTGATGCAGCTTGCCTTCTCCAGCTCTGAGCCTCTCTTTGTGACCTTCCTCCTCCCTTGGAAAACTCTGCTAACACTGGTGCCAAGACTCATGGTTTTGTCCTGGAGGTCATGTCATTATTGTATAGTAACTGTGTTACTTCAGTGAAGACACAAAAAGAAGTACAGTTCTTGAGTCTGGTGGCACAAAATTTGTATCTCCTGCTCCTCCATGCTGGGTTCACATGTTTGAGAGAGCATACCATGGGAGGCACTTCCAACTACTTCTAACCACCCCACCCCTGACACTGCCTGCCAGCTACACAGCATGATCAGACTGCTGAGCAGTGATCTCTCTGCTATCATAGAATCATAGAATCATTTGGGTTGGAAGGGACCTTTAAAAGTCACCTAGTCCAACCTCCTCTACAATGAGCAGGGACATGTCCAACTAGACCAGGTTGCTCAAAGCTCTGTCTGGCCCAATCTTGAATGTTTCCAGGAATGGGGCGTCTGCCACCTCTCTGGGCAGCCTCATCATAAAAAATTTATTCCTTATATCTAGTCTGAATCTACCCTCTTTTAGTTTACAACCCCTTGTCCTATTGCAACAGGCCCTATTAGCAAGTCTGTCCCCAAATTTCTTAGACGCTCCCTTTAAGTACTGGAAAGCCGCAATAAGGTCTTCCTGGAGCCTTCTCTACTCCAGGCTGAGCAACCCCAACTCTCTCAGCCTCTCCTCATAGGAGAGGTCATTTTTGTGGCCCTCCTCTGGACTCACTCCAACAGGTCCATGTCTTTCCGGTGCTGAAGGCTGCAGAGCTGGAGGCAGTACTCCAGGTGAGGTCTCACCAGAGTGGAGTAGAGGGGCAGAATCATCTCCCTCGATGCTTCTTTTGATACAGCCCAGGATACAGTTGGCTTTCTGGGCTGTGAGTGCACGTTGCCGACTCATGTCCAGCTGTTCATCCACCCCCAAGTCCATCTCCTCGGGGCTGCTCTCAATCCCTTCATCCCCAGCCTGTATTGATATTGGGGCTTGCCCCGACTCAGGTGCAGGACCCTGCACTTGGTCTTGTTGAACCTTATGGGGTTCACATGGGCCCACTTCTTGAGCTTGTCGAGGTCCCTCTGAATGGCATCCTGAACCCATCTCTTAAGCCTGTCTGTCTGAAACCCCGTTAGAATTACATGGGTGCATACATTTAGTGGGCAGTGCAATCCATCTCCTGGGAAACAGCTAATTGGATCTTATTAGATATTCCTGTTAAGTTCATGAAAACTTGCATATCTGATAATTGCTTTCCTGTTATCCATGATCTGTGAGTAAGTAGTATTATGGTGTGGAATATGCATGGCATAGGCGCTAGATGGTAGGATATATGTCATCCAGCTACTCTAGGAGGGGTAAATATTACTTTGCATTTACAAAGTAATGAATCCATGTGTACCCCAGTATCTTTATTGGCATTACAAGCAGGTCACGACTCGTAAGTCAGTGAAGCTGCCTTTGTTGAAAGAGTCTCTTTTGTGTCTCAGGGTGTGGGGGGTGATCATTTGTGTTATTTTCAACGTGTTACAATTTTCAGACAGAAAAATGCGGTGCAGTATTTCCCATGCTCTGTGTTTGCAGTAAGAGTACAAGTCGAGAGGAATAATATAAAGAGCTGCTTTTTCTCACAGTTTGATTAAAACAATCCTGCTTATATCTGCTAGGTTGTCAGCTCAGGCTGATCTCCAACTCCTTTCCTGCCTCATTTTTCCATCCATCATTCCTGAAAGCACAGAAAGAGGAATAGATATAGTGTTCTGTGCTTGCTTAGGCCTTGGCAAATAACAATTCATCAACATCCTAGCTTTGAAAAAGACCATTCTTTGGCTTAGAAGAGTATTACAATTTACCCAGTGTCCCCTGGTGTCAGAAAAATCACATGACCAGATCTAAAACAAAAAGAATCCTGCAGTATATTCTTGGCGTTATTAATAAAAATAACTGCTGCGTTGAAGGGAAAGTGCATGAAAATCTTTATTGGGTGACCTTGATATTTCATGGATATTTCTTGGAGAAAAATGTTCAAAATAATATTCCCCTTGCACACACCCTCAAAGCAAGAACAAAAAAATTAAACTCCCCAAAATGTTGTTAGAGGGTTTTCTTTCTATAGAGGCTCTTTTATTATTGTTTCAGAGCTGTTGTTACACTGGAGAAGACTAGTGTAATCAAACCAGTTGGCTGCTGGATATCTTTTTTAATGCACTGCTTTGGACACAGTACATATGCTCTGCAAATAAATACAGAATTAGTGTTCCTGTTGGAAGCACTTAGTGAGAATGAGTGATTAGTCTTCCTTATGAAAGGTGCATATATTTCTTCTGTTAGCTGTTTATCAGACTGCTGTTTTTCTGCTTATGGATTCTGAGATGGGATTCATCATTTGTCAGCTTGTGAGCAGATGTTCTGGAGACAACCAAATTGATCACAAGGATGAACTGAACAGCAGTACCAATGTTGGAGGGCAGACTTTACAAACTGTATCTCTCTTGTTCTGGCCCCTCCATCCTCTTCCTATTTTCAGCTGTTAACTGTCCTTCAGAAGGTTACAGAAGGAAAGAAAGACCTCATTGGTGCGTGTGTGTGTGCAAGTTTGTTTTTATTTGGAGGGACACTCTCCAGTAAAAGACAAAAAGAAGGCAAAGACTGAGTCTGTACGGAAACGCCTCTGCTGCAAACCAATCTATGATGTCATCAGGGAAGGCAACATTTAGTATTGCTGGTCTTTTTTTAACAAAACAAGACAAAATCCCTAGCATGCAAAGTGCAGAATTATAACACTTTAGGAAGTACTGCTTGCTGTTTTATCAAGCTGTTGCTATAATGATTTACTTTAATTGTTGTTTGTCTTGTGTGCATATCAATGTTTCAGTGAAGTTGATGGGAAGCAAGAGATAACATGTTACTTGTCAAAATTTACTTTGAAAAGTTTGATTTGCTTTTAGCAGATACAGAAAAGAACTGCTGGAGCTGTGTTGATTACACAGCCATTAAGGACCTTTCTTGCCAAAGAAACCCTCCTTTTGCGCTTGTGTGTTGTTGAAAATTGTGGGCTGGTGCCAGAGGATTGAAGAGCTAAACACATGCTGCTGAAGAGCTACATGTGGCTTTCAAACCACAGGTTTCTGACCCCAGCCTTAAGTAATTAACAACAGCCTCTGGAATGATGCAGTACTCAGTAAGAATTGCTGAGAAAAAATACCTGTCCTTCTTCAAAAAATGGAAAGGTTTGGAAGCAGACATTCTTTTTTATTTAGAGCTGAGAGCAGAAATGGAGTTCTTTGTAACCTTTGTAAATGGATTGGGGCGGGGGGGAGAGGGGTTATTGTGAAATGTCCTGGCCAGAATGGTGGATGAGGGAGCATATTGTGTTCAGTGCTCTACATAAAAGACTGGTATAAGAAACGTGCTTAGAAAAAGTTAAATATTTTTCCTTTAGACACTGGAAATCCCGTACATAGTTGTGTATTTAATGCAAGTCTGAATGTTTTCTGCTGCATGTTTTTTTTTAATTTCATAATGGTTTTCTTCCTTTATGCCAAAAAAGGAGGATGAACTGCTTAACCTCTGTAATAGCAATAATGTTTCGTGTTCTACTGATGATGCACAAACATGAGACTTCTGATACAGCAGCTGATGGAGTAAATATATATGGCTAGCAGCTGAGATCACAAAATGCATGCACCTTTTGGTATACCAAGGCCTGATGTCTTGACAGACAGGTAATGTTTGTGAAAGATGTGGTTTTGATGTGTTAAGAAATGTTGAGAGGTTCAGTGCATAGATTTTAGTTCCTCATTTACTGCGGAGAGAAGAAAGAGTTATAGACAGGGAAGAATATATGTTCCAAGCCTGTTGTTCAGCTCGGGGTTGCTGCAGGCTGTCAGCTATGTTTGTTACCGCTGTATTGAAGCGCATTCATTGGAAAGAGTAAATAGGCTTGTGTGAAGGCACAGTTTAAAAATTAAGAGAGTATCACTTTTTAGGTGTGACTTTTAAGAGTTGTGTCTGTCCACAGGAAAACAGGGTTCTTCAAAAGGTTTATTCATGCTGTCTTGATCCACAGTCTGGTTTTCAGAAGGTTAAAAAGAATTACTTTTGAAGTTCACAAAAATTCAATATTTGCTTTTTCCCAAGCACTTCTTGTGCCTACTTTAAAACTTGGACTTCTGCAAGCAATCACAAGAGTCTCTGAGGAGTGGACTGGCGAGAGCAGTGGATGGGGTTTGGTACCCACACAGGTCACAGAGGAAGAAGCTCATCTGCTTTTGACCAGCAGTGGGGGCTCTGGGAGGCTGCCATGGATGCCAGATTTCAGGAGCTAGGCACTGCTTATTGCTACCCTCTTTAGAGGTAGAAAGGCCTCTTGTATGTAAAAGCACTGCAGTTTTCTCCCTTGCCTGCCTTTCTAACTCAACAAATACCAGATTCAGTCTGCATTGACTGAACTGTGCCGGCTGGCCATGACTTAGCGCTCCCCATTTCTCCATGGACCTCTTCCTCTGTTCTCTAAATTGTTTTAGTTGCCTAGCACAGAGGCTTCATTCAGAGGTTTCTTTCATCGCTAGCTCCCTTTCCTAAAATGAATGAATATTAAATTCAGTGTCTTGCATTCAATTTTAAATTAATATCAGGCCCAGCTCTGTCTCTGACTCCTGTGTATCAACAGCAATCCCTTCAAAAAATGTTTCTAAATTCTAATGTTTTTATATTTTTATCACAGTGCCAAACTTCAGATATTTTTCTCAGATGCCTTTTTTATGACTGGTGCTGGCTTTCTCAGGAGCTGAGGGTCCTCAGAATATCTTATGGCCTCTTTTTGAATGTCTCAAGTTGGGCACTTCAGACTGACACACAGAATTAATGGACACTTTGGAAATATAGCTTTTAATCTCTGTGCCCTAGTTTCCTCTTGCAAAATGCAGGTTTATAATACTTGACTGCATCAGATGGGAATATGGGGTTGTGAGGATTAATTAGTTAATTTTTTAAAGTAGTTTACACATGTGAAGTGCCATATAAATGCTGCTAGGAGTTCTTGCTGTTGCTGGCTTTTTCCCTTCTGCCTCCTACCTTTCGTTAGTCAGTTTGACCTGGTTAAAGAGAAAAGAAATTAGTCATTCAGCCAAATTCTCTCTGTGCATTCCTTCCTATATGTCTAAGATATTTTACGCCTTTTTTACTGTTCTTCTTCACCTGACTATGTAAGGGCTTTTCATGAAAGATTAATAGTCATAGCCAAGTGCTTGGGGTTATCTGAAGGATTTTCGGGTCCTTTTCTTTCAAAGTAAAAATGCTGCTTCGGTTAGAAATTTTGTTGTTGAGTGGTTTATTATTTTATTGATTTCCTTTACGAAGTAGAATTAGTTGCAGTGGCATCTTCTTGGACAGAAAGTGGTACAGTTTATCATATGGTAATAAGCTACTTTATCCCCAGGGCCTAATTCTTACCTAGTGCTCAGAATGAACTGGGCATAGGAAGAATATGATTTACTGAGTGAAGTAAACTTTTTAAAAATAGTTTCTGTGTGGTTTTAGGTAAATGGCTTAACCTAGACTTTTCACAGATGATTACTAACTGCATGTTCCTCATTTTCTGGGTGACTTGACTTGAAACTATGGGATCTGATCTGCAAAAGTGCTGAACTCTCACAAGTGCATTTGTACTCAGTGGGAACTATGCTTTGAACATGAGTGACAAAGTGCTAAACAACCTGAACCACTGCAAATTGGGGGGCCCAAATTGTTGGTCACTCTTGGCATTAACCTCAATTCCACCTCTGTACAGTACAGTTAATAATACCCTTCAGCTGACAGAAGTGTTAAAATGTAAGGTTTGTCAATATTTGCAACCTAAGTAAATACTGGAGTAAGAGGCAGTGAGAAGCTTCTGACATTTTTTGTTGTAAGACTGTTTTTTTAAATAGAGGGAAAAAAAAAACCCTCAGTTCTGTTAATTGAAATGTTTTCTACTGAAAAAAAAAATAATTAACTGTTGCTTGAATAGACTCTTCTCACTCTGACTGAATGATGCAGGAGACCCATAGAACAAATAGCACTATGATTGTGTAGTTACAGACTGTGTTGTAGTGGATGTAAACTGAGACCAAGGTAAAATGTCAACTTTTCACCATCTTCTGACTTTGAAAAGCTTGACTTTGTAACCTGACAAATGTTTTTAACACTCTTCTGAAGTGTGCAAGTGCATCTTTTTTCTTAACAAATCAAACTGTCGGGCATCATTGGGAGTGCTGGAATTTGTAATTCACTCCATAGTTCTCTGCTATTTGAGCTAACTGGATAAATGGTAATAGCAGCAGGTTATCATCTTTTGCATAGTAGCACTGTGCAGGGAGGGATTTGCTGACGGGCTTTGATACCTTCTGACAGCAGGGTAGTGGTGGGAGTTGGGAATCTACATGCCAGGCTCTATAGGGAAGCATTTTCTAATGGGCACAGATTCTGCTGTCCTTCCTTCTGCCTTCTCCTCTGTACTGTCTTGTGTCAGTCTTTTTTCCTGTTTAAAATACCTGACAAAAAGGTACAAAAAAGCTGAGCAAAATAAGAACCCTATGAAAAACTGAGTGTTATAAATGGGAAATACTGGATTATCTTCATAGATGTTGCCTCCAGTGTTACTTTCAATGTAAATGTATTTGCTGAAAGATCTGATGTATTTCTCAGTTGCAGTAGTTAGTTCTATATGTTATTGTTCAGTCCTGATACCAGGAATGCAGTAATAATAAGGAACAAATTAATAGCAAAATGAACTGAAATCCCAGATGTCATGCTCCCATCTGCAGGATAGTAGGTGACCTCCCATTATGGAAGCAGATGTATTGCCCATGTTATTTAGCTTGTTGTTTTGGGCCTTGAATTACTCAGAAGACTATGCTGAAATGTATATGGTATTAAATTTGAAAAAATAGGCAGAATCCATAGCAATTAATATACCTGAAGACCACATACATTTTCCAAACAAAATCCTTAACATAGCTGTTTAAAATCCTCATTCTTTCCCCTCACCACCACCATTTAGATTCAAAGTTAAGGTGCAGTAGCACTATAGTTGTTTTTTTTAATAGAAAGTGGATACATTAAAATAAATTACATTTGCTGATGCTACTTGCAAAGACATTCAAGAGTAGGACCAATTTTTTTTTCCTGTCATCTGTTTTTATATATGCAAGTTAGTTTTGTACTCATGAAAGTGAGAGATGGAGAACACCTGTGTTGAAAAGACACCTTTGCCAGTGCATGCTGATTCTGCTCTTCAGAGCCCCAGCTATTTTCATCTTGGACCTCTCCTGAGAAGAAACTTCCAGATGTCAGCTTGCTTTAGGCTTTTTTTTTTTTTTTTTTTTTTGGCATGAGGTGCACCAATGAAGAATTAAATTTGCCCATTAGTATCCCTTCTAATTGTCTTAAGCCTCCGTCCCTCCAATGTTCATGTGTGAGCTTGATTGACTTGGTTTTCCAAATGAGTTCTGCTGAAGTTTCTTACATGAACAAACTCACAAGCCTTTGTGTTTGTGAGATCTGAGTGAGGGAGAAAGAACGAAGGCAGCAGGGAAGACAATTTGAATTCAGCTCTTCAGTCCTGAACATTGACAGTAAAGAATGCTATCTTGCCACTCTTAAAGGGCAAGGATACATACTTGAATTGGATCAAAAAAATCCATTAATGACATGAATTTGAGATATGGATATCTTAGGCATTTTCTAAGGTGCTGCACTGAGTTTCTGAGTCTTGCTGCATTAATATGTCAAGTGTTTTTGAATCATGCTGTCTGGTAATTGCGAGAGCACAGGCTTGGATTCTGTTTCCTTGTCAAGCACACATAAAGGCTGTTTGCTACTAGTAGAGAAGGCATGTCTTTTTCTATCTGCCCACATGGTGTAGGCTTTTTACATACATTTGAGTTCAGCATTCCTGTCTTCACTGGACGAGGTTCTGGAATCTGCATCTTCCTTTTTTCCCCCATCCTTTGGACATGGAGGCTCTGGGTCCTCTCCACAGTAAGCTCTACATAAACAAGAATATTTTTATATTCAGTTCTCTTTGTCAGTACCGTGATATTATTTTGTCAAAGTATTTTTTACTTCTGAGCCCCTTTGTCATTGCTTCCCACAAGTCATATAGTCTTACAGTCATATAACAAATACATAGACAAAACTGCTCTTTCAGAAGAAAATGGTGAAGAAAATGGAAGAATTAAAATATAAATTACACTCTCCTACTGTGTTTCTTTTTTCTTCTGTCGTCCTTTCAGTGATGAGTTGTAGTCCAGGGCCTCTGACTAATATCTAGTTGAGATATTACTCAACTGACAAAAGATACTGACGACATAGTGGAGGACAAGGAGGGTTGTTAACAAAAGTGGAAAGTTTAGCATTGAGTATGGTAAAGTCACATTAACTCGTAGTTCTCATTGCTGGACATCATTTACACCAGTCTTCATATGCCCAGTACTGTACTGAAATTTGTGTAATGAAAACCTAAAAGACAACAGTCCTCAGACTTAGCCTTAAACTGGGACATTCAACATTGTTTTCTTCAAACTTCAGAAGGTAATAATAGTAAATGAATGAAACTTCAAGAATATCCTGAATCTCTCAAATAAGTCTTCTGTTTGAAGGTGTGGTTTGGAAGGATTTATTATCCTCATATGCTCACCACACCTGTGAATTCAGGGATTGTAACAGAAAAGAGTAGTTCATTGATAGTGTGTGATTGTAGTTCTTCTTCTATCCACATGCATAGGAATTGCATTTCAGCATAGGCAATATTTCGTAGTGTAAGAAGTGGCTAGAATTTTTTTGTACTTTGAAATTCCCTCGTTTCTGTTGTTTCATCTCAGGCTGCCAGGCCATCTGTCTCTGTGCACAGAATTTCCTAGTCTTCCTAAAATAGTCTGGAACAAACAGTCATGGCCATAAGATAGCTAATGAGTCTTTTAGTGTGAAATGCCATGTAAGAGCTGTGGCTGGTACCTGCTCTAAGTGTACTGAGCGGCTAAAGCTAAAGACTATTTTTTTTTAAAAGGTTATTTTGAACATTCATGGCATGAAGCTGTTCAAATAGCAAAACAGTAGTAGCATAGCCATTGCCTGTAGTAATATATCCATACTCGGTATGGGTTTGTCTAATTATTTAGAGTATAAATGGTCCGAATCTTTGCAAGATCTTTATAAAGCCCAGGAGGATTTTTCTTAAATCCCTTTTGTCTATGGGAGTAGTTTCTTTGCAAGACAGTGATCATGAATTAAGAACACTCCCAGCACTCTGATCTGATGTTCATTGCTGCCTCTTGCAGCTCTTGAAAGATGGACATAATCCCTTGTGCATGCAGTGCAAACTATAGCCCCTTGCATTTTCTCCGTGAAAGCTTCAGCTCCCCTAAAAACATAAATTAAATTAGCATGTGCTCTGCTCTTAAACAGTCCAGACATGTAAAGCATAGTTATCTTGCTGAGAAAATTATCACGACAACATTCAAAGATCCCAGTGTCTCCCAGCAATCTCCCAAGGACATCTCAATGTGGCATGACCTTTTCAGGATAAATGGGATTTTAAATTCAGCCTTTTCATTAGTGTCCTCTCTGTGTATTATGTCCTGTAAGTTGGAGAGAGCTTTGAAGCTGTGAATGTTGCGACAGTGGCTATTGTTTCTGTGCGTGCATTGTTAATTGTGATAGCAGAAAAATGTGCAAGCCGTATCAAAACAAGTGAGAAGAGGGCAGAGAGGGGAGAAGACTGAAGGGAGAAAAACTGAAAGTGAATGTAAACAGAAAAGGTGCAAAAACTGCAATTACATTATAGAGGAGTAAAACTCTGTAAAGACAAACCGAGTCGTGCCTCCCCCTCAGTCCCCCATAAGAGAGTAATACGGAAGCATTAGCAGCCAAACTATATTCATTCCTGAAACATGTTTTGCTCTGAAGGGAGTATTTAATTCTCTCTGAAGAGGTGAAGAAGAGCAAGCCATTGATCTCAATAAGATGCAGAGCAATGGTTTGAATGCTGAAGAGATGCAGCATACATACCTGAAATAGTGTGTTGCTCACAGGGTTGCACTGCATATATCTGGTACCAGGCATATTTGTGTAGTTAAATGAGGAAAACTGGAATCGTAAAATAAGTAGTTGGAATAGGCCACTAAGCCTTTCTGCTGGCCATATTTTTGGGAAAAGGCATAGTTACCTAAGAATTACTTCACCGATTCAAATGAAGCAGACCAGAGGATGAAAACAGACTGAACGAGCGAAGCATGGTGATACAGAAATTATACCAATACAGACAGAAATAATGCTATTATTTTGATTCAGATAAAAGGAGATGCTTAAGGAAAAGGAGAATAAATGGACTAAAAATATCTGAAAACATTTTAAATGAAATATACTATACTAAATAGTAAAATTGTACCTCAAATGTGACATGCATTTGCAAATAACAGAGCTGTGGTTCTGTTAAGCTTTTATTCATTTCTCATCTGTAGTTTGATTTCTGTAGGCTCAATGAGAATGTGGATAATGAAAGTTAGGGCATGCTGCTCCTCAAAGGCTAAAAAGAAGTTGTAAGAAGAGATGATTTGGATTTTAGGAATGATTTTTAAGCAGTGCCATCTGTTTTAAAAAATACTTTCATTTGTATTTTTAAGGCCAGTTATAACACGCTGAATCACTTTTTTCCCCCCTTTCTGTTCTCTGAGTAAGTTATGCTCACAAGGTGAGAGACAGGGACGCAGAATGTGAAGGGTGCAGCAGATGTCCACGTGGGTAGGCTTCCACAAACAAAACGTTTAGCTTCAGAAAAAAGATAAGGGTTCGGGGGGGGGGGATTTTTTTTTGTTTTTATTTAGATGTTTTGGTTGACTATTTGCAAGGGTGGTTGTGAAGGAGGAGAAAAAGTGAATATTCTTGCTTTCTAATGTGAGCAAGCTTCATCTGAAATTGACTGAAACAGTATATAAAAGATTGTCTACATAATGTCTCTTGGAGTATTCACCTTGCGAGGTTTAAATAACATTATTAAATGGTTAAATAACATCACAGCAATGCAGTACTAAAAAAGAGAAAGAATTAGAAAGAAAAGAAAATGGGAGTCAGGACTACATTCTACTTTTAATTCTCGTACCGTTAGTCATTTTTATATGGAGAGCTCACAGTTAAATAGAGATTAGTAGCACTAAAAAATAATGCATGGGTAAATTTTAAAGTTTTTTTTTTTTCACTGTTCAACTCATATGAGATGAACACCTTTTCTAATGACTTCTCAATTACAAAGGTCTAACTGAATTTTGAGAGAAATTGGAGGGGAGGGGAAGGTGCTCTAAGCAATACTATGTTGCCTTGGTACTATTTTAGCCTTTCTTTGGTTAAAGTTGAAATTTTATTTCTGAATGTCTGTGATTCATTTAACCAGATTCTTCTTTTTAACACTAGTTCCTAGGAGTCAATTATGGTTTTGCCCTGTGGGATCCATTAGTCAGATTTGATAGCAACCCTACCATTTTGCTCTCTTCCTGGGTTCCTGCCGCCTTCTGCCAAATGAACAAAATTTTATACGCTTACTAAGAAATTCTTATTCACTGGCCCTTTTATGTGCAATATCTTCACTGTATTCCTCAGTTGTTAAGTGTGTAAAAATTTAAAGCTTATGGCCTTATCGGAAGGTTTTGGCAGCAACACTGAGAGATAAATCATGAAGTAGATTAGGGTATGAACAATACCCGACAGAGATACTAGTGGAATTGCATGAACTGGAAAGCAGAAGTTGCTCAGATGTGAGGCAAAAGAAAAATATGTGCCCTGTAGTTCTCTTGGAATATTCATGCTGGTGGCTGAAGCTGTAAACATCTTCCTAAATATAAAGTGAACCTCTGCTATTGGTATCAGCATTCACAATCCAGCAGTTTTTATGAAAGTCATTAACAGATGCTGTGTTGAGTCTTGAGTATGCAGTGTTTTCCTTCAGTCACACTATGCTGTTCCCTCAGCTATGCTATGCATATGCCTCCTTCCAGTGCAGAGGAAGAGTTAGGTCCTAGGCTGTGTTCTTGATGTAGCAGAGAGCACATTACATCTTGCCATTATGTGTGTTAAACTGTATTTATGGTGAAAGCCAGGGTCTTGATATGCTCACTGTTCGCCAATTTAATTGGTTTTATCTGCTGCTATCATAACAGTCTTACCTCTGCAGACAGTTGCATGGATAATATTTGGAGATCAGAATTCAAGCTCAGCCACCCAGTGTCATCCAGCAATTAAGTGTTATTTGATAGTTCTGTCGGTGGCTCAGGTGCCGAGGAGCTCTCGTCTCTGGTTGACAGTCTTTATAGGATCATAAAACATTTCTCAGGGGAAATCTGGATATGGAAGGCTTTCCGAATGGAAATGGGTTGAAAAGCCTGGGCAAAGTGCAGTTTGAGCTCTAGTGGCGGTTCAAATCATTGACTGTTGGCTAATGACTATGCAGTTCAGGTCTGGAAGATGTTTAATTATTTCTGTTATTCCGTTCGTCGAAGGAATAAAAAAGCTTCTGTCTCCGTGACATGGGTGCTTATGTGTACGATGAGGGAAAATGTTAAATGTTTCAGTATTGCTTTTCTCATGGCTAATTTAATCTTTCATATGAGAACTATGTAAAAAACGTACCATGTGTATGGGAATACTGGATGACTGAAGTCTAACTGCATAAATCCAATTAATTGCAGTTGCATCTCCCCAGGTAATTCACTGGTTGATTAGGTAGTCACTGTTATTTTCTTGGGGTTTTGGCTTTTTTACCTACTGTGTGTTGAGAGAAACAAAAACATTTCATAAAGAAGCTGTGAAGGGAACATGACACTTGACATAAGTAGAGTTTGCAGTGATGGTAACATTTCTTTAGCTCCTTTTTGATACTAAGGCTGTTTCTCAGTTCTCGCTGCCTGTCATATGGAAAGATACAAAGAAATTCAGTATGTCTGGTTTTGAGGTAGATATGCTAAGGGTTCTGTGACTTAGGTGTTTTAATTGCTTGGTGTTCCTTATGGGTGGATTAACTATTGGAGAGCCTGATTAATTTCCTTCTTTTTATCTAGTGCAGATGAGGGCAGAGACAAAAGAAGGACAAATGGGATTGCTAAGTGGAACACTGATCAATAGAGAGTGCTGTCCATTTGGGTAATGGACATCTCTGTCATATCAGCTGTTAAAGAATTCAGCTGAGATGGGTCCCCATAGATCTACAAACCGTAAACCATCCAATACAAGAACCATTACTCTACACCCCTAATATATAGAGGTAAATCTCAGGACTTCTGTCTTTGAGATGCTAGAAGACCTCATTTGCTAAATTTATTAGGTTTTTAGTTTTTATTTTAAAGCATCCTTTGCTTGGAGACAGTACTTCTTTTCTTGAAAGAAAAGATATATTCACATACACATTATGAAGATCATTGTGCTTGTTTTGTTTAATAGGAGCAATAGCTTTCCGGTTCCCCTGTAGCCAGAGAAAGTAATAGTTTTCTTTAAGAAGACTGATAAATAGTTTTATCCTCTCAGAGCAGTTGTGAATAACTAGTACGACAGATTCTAGTGATTGTTCAGCAGTCCCCTTGTGTCTGAAGGTGGCTACATTCCTACCAAGTTTTGCCAGTTGGGCTTTCATCATCACCTTTGTGAAGTACATAAGGCAACGACGAGATTGGCTTCAAGAATGAATCTTTTGTGATGATCATCATCACATAAATCCTTCCCCATCTGTGAATGGCCAGATTTTCTGCAACTGCACTCTCCATGGCCCCTTTGGACTGCATAAGCTCCTTGATCTTGATCCTTTGAAAGGTCTTGATCGTTTCCTCTCTGTCCCCTATGTTTCCATTCAACAAACTACTGCTTCTCTCCTCTGTCATTGTTCATTTCTCTGGTCAACATATTCCAGTAGTGGCTTTCCTGTAATTGCTCTTCCACAATAGGGAAGGCAACAACTAGGTATTTTCTTCTTTCCAGATCTTACTAAGCAGAGCAAATGGAAGAATTCCCCCCGCTCCAGAAATTGGGACACCAGGATGTGTTTGGGTTTTTTTCTGAATTTGGTGACAAATTTGCAACAGTCCAAAAAATCTGCCAAGAAAGGGTCCGGTAGCATGTAAGAAAAAAAAGTTTTGAGAAAATCTGAAAACAAAGGGGGCTAAAATATGTAGGTAAACATTTAAATATACCTACATTTATAAAGGAAATAATTTTAGCATTTAATTTCAGTGGGAGTGGATTTGTTTTAATGTTACTACATGCTACCATGCCATTTTGCATGTGGTAACTGTTTTCTGTGCTGATTATTCTTTCTCTGAAGTAAGCTCCGAGGCCAAAGCGGTAAGGTGTTGTTAGGATGTTATTACTTAGCTATTGGGTTTCACCTTCTTTTTAGGATGTTGTTTATTCCTCAGATGATAAATGGAGAAGGAAGTGGGATCAAATGGGCAGCGTAACAGTGAAGAACCAAAACTGCACTTTAGCTAGAACCTTTGTTGTACCTTCTTTTCCTTTCCTCACTTCTTTTTACTTCCTATTTCTTTTCATCTATCATCTTTCATGGTTATCATCACGTCTTTGTCTGATTCAGCCACAGTTAGCCCCAGACTACTGTGTTCATATATGAGAAACTGTTTTAGAAATTGCCCCAGAGGCAGGGATGACGCTCTCACAATGTTGCAAATATAGTGTTGGTACAAATTAGGAAAAAAGGGAGGGAAAAGGATCTGAGATGTTCCTAGTCATTTCTAAAGCTAGAGGCTAAACTTTTGTGTTTCCCTAATTGAATTCAGTGGGATAAAGTTTTAGTGTCAGAGAAAGTAATTGAAAATTAGATTTATTTTATTTTTATCAAGTTTTTTCCTACCTTTATCTATTTTTCCCTTTCTCTCATTTTTCTGCATCAGCTGATTCAATTATAAACTTTTTGTTTGAGGTCATTTCTGCTGCCGTTCATTAGCTGGAAAATCCAGGTTAGAGGGATCAACTGAAGCAAAGGTAGGTTAGTAGTCTGAGTACACAGGGTATGGTTAGTGGAAAATAATTCTACTATAATGATTATTTGTTTATTTCATCACTTTAAATCATGCTTTATCTGAATGAATTAACTTTATGATTACATAAAAAATGCTTACCTGTAGGTTAATAATTATGTGGTACCCTTGAACCTTAAGCAGTTTAAATAGTTTGGTGTCAGCATAATGCCAAAAAGATGCAGTTAGCATTTTTGTGTTTAATGTAATACATTGTTCTCATTTCCCTCATGCTTTCTGATAAATTCTGATGTAAAGCATCCAGTTTGCTGTGTACTTCATCACTGATATGTTGTAGAGGCCTCCGTACTGTTCTTTACAGATCACCAGGTGTGTGTCAGTGTTTAAGGCACTGAACATCGTACATGGTTTTCTGTGTTCTGCAGTGAGGAGCTCTGCTGCACTGAGAGCTTTCGTGAACTTTATCCTTGCATCTCCATCCAAATCCCTCCACCTTCTGCCTTGCAGATTATGGAGTACACAGAATGTGCTTTTTATTTCTTCTGCCTTAATGCTTTCTGGTTAAAATTAGTTATTCTTACATAGTCTACAGTAACTGCTACCTGCTAAATCCATTCGCAAATGTAAACATTGTTGTGAAGAGTAGATTTTCACTGGGCAGTCAGATGCAGGTCATTAATTTTCAGCACTGCTGTTTGACTGTTAATGAGGTCATGACCCAAATGGCAAGAGTGGTTTTACCTATCAAATGTCCTACATATCCCAACAAGCTGCTCACTTTCAGCCAGGGGTCCTCACCAGTAATTGTCCCATGCAGTGTTCACACTCCATTGCTTTGTCTTTTAAGCTTACCTTCTAAATACTAGAGAATTCCTTATGCTTCTGTCTACAATCATTTATCTTTGGCAGGACCCATAAAACAAAGCTGTCCCCATACTCCATTAACCTCCATGTCCTGAGTCTAATTGATATACATACTTGTTTTGTCTAAGGACTACCTGTTTTCCATCAGTACATTTCTTAGCTGTCCCTTAGTTTGAGGAGCGTCACTCCCCCTTGTTACTCACCTTACACAAATGTGCTGTTCCCTTGCTCTTATAGTTGACATTTATTTATGGGTGAAACACTAGGGGGGGGGGGGAAAAAAGAAAAAGAAAAAAAAAAAAAGGAAAAGAATGATATGAACACAGTGGATTTTTGAGACCTTACAGAACTCTCGGAGATCCTTCCTCTGATGTGCCCTTAAGGTCCAGGGTTTATGTCAAAGTACGCTCTGAAAAGACAACCTTCCTGTGATTTTTCTCTTGCTGACTGTGTTTCTGTCCCTTTTGCTCCATCATGCAGTTTTGTACACTTGATATGGATGATGGCTATTACACTCCCATTGTTAAAACTGTCTACACTCAAAAGGGAACAGAAGGATGGTGGTGTGGGTCCTGTGGCCAGAACAATGTTGAAAATTATTTGTTTTGCTTTGTATTCTGTAACAGACTTGCCGCATAACCTTGGATAAGCCACTTAGTTTTTCTGTTCCTCAATTCTCGGACTGGTAAAATAGAAGAGTGCCACCAATAGGGTGGGACAGTTTATAGATGGTTGTGGTAATTGAATGCTAAGTATGGCACTGGAGCTATCCAGATACTCAGATGATCCTAAACTGATTTTACTGAGATCGTGAAGACACAGTCCCAGCAAAACAGCATCCCTTTGCCACAGCAGTAAGCAGTATTCTGCAGCTCTGAAGCAGAGCTTTTGAATTTTAAATTATGAAATGTCTTGATTTAAAACAAAACCCGAACAAACAAACAACACCCACACACACCTGCACACCCCTCCCCCCAAACCCCCCAGACAAGTATCTCAGACTTGGCTAGTAAAATCCAAGCACTTCCTCTTTTAAAAAAAATGGAGAAAGTAAGTTTTAGGCTAAACTTGTCTTGGAGTTAAAAGCCCTGACAAGGTTTTATAATGAAAAGTAGAACAGTGCTAAAGACACAGTAGAATTCTTATGTTGACTTTCCTCATTAAAAACATACGATATCCAGTAAAAACGGTCCTTCCTTATGTTTAAACATTTGGAGTATAAAGAAAAAGTAATAAAAGTGAGATATTTGCGTATGTGGATTTGGCCTGTTTTTCAGCTGAGCTACAGTGTATTTTTCAGTTGAGTCTATTTCTGT
The DNA here is from genome assembly GCF_000708025.1 of Charadrius vociferus. Taxonomy (NCBI): domain Eukaryota; kingdom Metazoa; phylum Chordata; class Aves; order Charadriiformes; family Charadriidae; genus Charadrius; species Charadrius vociferus. The sequence goes on along the minus strand of NW_009647421.1, from coordinate 1,246,935 downwards.
TTTCCGGTTAATATACACCTACTTCTGCAGTGCTGCTCTTATAAATATGTCTGATAGAATTTGTACATTAAAAAAAGGCTACAGCATGCAAATACATTGTAATCTGGAAAATAAAGAAGCATACTAATAATAAATCCATATTATATATATAAAACCAGGATTTAATGTGTCAGCTCTGTATATACATATGTTTAAATTATTGTGTGTAATATGGTCGTGTGTGCTATTTTAAGCATACAGGAAAGGTGTCTCTTACAATAATAATATTTATGGCAAATATTAAACTTTTTTTTATTACCATGGGAACTATTACTGATCCCTGTATATATTACAGAATTTATTTTCTAAAAGAGACTTAGCAAGTTTAAATGGAACCCCTCTTGTATTATTAGGATCTATTTATATAGGTAAAAACAAATTTGGCAGAATAAGAAATAAAAATATGACTAATAAAAGCATAAAATCCCCATATTGGGAATTCACACTTAAGTTTTCACTGTGATTTTCCAAAGAAATCCTAAATATAAGTATTTAAAAATTCAATTTAGATTTATATGCTTGCATTCCAGCTTTCCTTAGCTCAGCTGCAAAATAAAACCATTATTACAGTTTTATTACAGCTAAGCATTTTGGAGGCGAGCTTTCCTAGCATTTGTGTGATGTTCTTCTGCAAGTGCACTTAGAACAGGTTGCAGATAAATTCACTTAATGATGACTGCAGTGCAAAATGAAAAAAACAAAGTTTTTTGTTTACCTTGCAGAGCACACTTGCTCCATGCAGCATATAGTATGAAAATTATGACATGTCAGTATTTTTGCCTTGCCACACTGTTCAGTACATTCTGTAATTTATGGAATGCTGCAGTTATCTATTTTTCTGTTTCTCTGTAGCTTCCCATAGCAAGCAAAGACTCTACTTAAAATTCAGAACTTTCCTGTGAGAGACCTCGTGTTATCCTTTTTCAAAGCAGTCTCCCCGTAGTGATGATTTGACATTATATTGGGTGACAGTAGCAGCTTTGGGTCAGCCAGTTTTATTTGCTTATAAGAGTATTTTCCAAAATAGAATAAAGTAGCTCTGATCATGACCTTTGAGAATATATGCCTTTTACAGGTTAATATATACTTTAAGAAATCCTATTTTGATTCAGTATTTTTATTCTGTTCATGCTTTCCCCATTCAGTTCTGTTCTCCTGATCAATAATGCTGTTCCATTTACCTTATTTGGACTTATAATTGTCATTTTTAGTCTTAAAAGAAAACAATTGCAAAGGACTGTCCACACCTATTTAGCATAATGTCTGCTGTTCTGTGGAATCAAATTTCGATAGAGAAGGAATAAGAAAAATCTGGGAAACATGACCCAAAAAATCATCCTGAAGGTGTTGTCAGCCTCAATACTGGGTACGTTTTAGGGAACTTAATCCCATTAGTGACTGTCAAGCCTTGGCTGTTCCAATAACATGGGAGGTCACTTGCTGGAGTAGGAGATTTTTGCTGTTGTTGGAAAGATGATACTCATGCTGATGGAGGTGAGCAGGGTTTCCTCCAGAATGTGACAAGCGTTTATTCTATCTGTTCTGTGCAGGACATGCTTAATGATTAATGACTTTTCCAAGTGTTGTTCTTAGGAGTTCCAGTTCAACATATGTGATCCACCAGTTGCATGTGCTAACTTCAGGGTTTAACTTCCGTGTGCTACTGATTTTTAATCTTCTGAGTCCCTAGCACAACACTGTGGAAAAAATCAATAGGAAATCTTTAACGATAGGTATGCTATAGCTGAGAGCAGTGTTGCATAAAGGGAGATTACAAAAGCTCCAATGCACTGAGAGCACAGCTAGCTACAGGAGGACAGAAGAATGTCTGGAGAACTTTAGACTTGCTCTTTGTATGGTAATGGTTCATAAACTGAGCAAAAATTACTTTTAGATGTCTGCAGGTCTGTCAAAACAGAGACCCTGGCTATTGCCACCTGTGCTGCCAGCATCAAGTGCGGATTAAATATTGATTTTGCCAGTACTTACTGAGCTCATGGAAATTTCAGCCTCAGTGTTTTTTTGAGAGGTAGGGGAGGTGGATTTTTTTTTTTCTTTTTTTAATACGTCTGCTACCATCCTTTTCTTAACTTCATGACGTTTATTTTAGGCTGGACTAAGGCATAAGCACAGCAGATGTATTTGAGGGTCTCAGCTTCTGGCATCCTATGTCTACATTTTCCCCTCATGACTGTGAAAAAAAGGTTTGCCTGAGTATTAGTCTCAACGCAGAAGTCTGTAGTTGAGAGCTGTGAACTGACCCATTCATCTCAGTGATGATACAATTAAATTGTAAGACCTGCTGTGTAAGGGGAGAAGACACCCAGTTAGAGAGGCAAGCCTGTCAATTCAGAAGATTTTTTTTTCTCCAGTCTCTGCAATACACACTATGAACCTTTGCCTTTTAAGATGAGAAAGAGGGTCCCAAGCACTGCATTTTCTGCTTTAAAGAAGAAGTAGGATGCTAGTGATATTTCAGGGGGCTGGAAAGAGTTCCTTGATTCACTGTGAAGCAAAAGCATTCCCACCACCCCTGCTGGGAGACACGGAGTCTGGGCTGCACTGGCTTTACAGCTTCGATCACATCCTTCAGCCCTCCCGAAAGTTTGCTGTACTGAGAAATTTCATCAGAGTTCAGATTTAAAATATACTTTACCGATTTGTGTCACAGTTCAGAGTCTGTTAATATTCACAGTGAAAACCTATTATATAGCAGCACAGGCTTGATTGCTTTCATGTCTGAGTTCTTACAAACTAAAATTCTAGGACAGCCCCAAACATCACATTCTAATGAGATGTTTCCAGTCTAGAAGCATATAATAGCTTTTTAAAATGCACTCTTTAGCATAAAAAATGATGTGCCTGTTACTTTTAGACTAATGGCTATGGGCCTAATTCACCTGCTCAATAAACATATGAGTTCTTACAACATGAACAATCTGAGTTTGATTGAAGACAATGAGTCAAATTCTCAGACATGTTACTAAATCTGTGCATTAGAATACGGTAATTGAGGCGATTCACAGTAATGTGCATTTCTTAGATATCACCCTACAGACTGTAAATGCTGAACAGGTAAACAGATTTATTAAAGAAATCGTTAGGAAAAAATGCAATGCCTCGGTATCTGATTTGAGTAATGGTAGCAAAATTAATTCCTGAAGCAGATTCACTGATATATTTAGTCCACCATGTTTGGGTTATTTTTGAGAGATAAATGTTATTGGTATGGAACAGTATTTTGTTCTGATGTAGATGGCTAGGAATATTTAGTCTGTGTATATTAAACATTTCATTGTAGACAGAATGTTTTTTATGTTTCTTGCGAGAGGAAGAAATGTATGTAGAGAAGGGGGCACCTGTTGGATGCATCTATCAAAATACTCATGCTAAGGGCAATCGTATATTACTTGCATACTCTACGCCTTGATAAGATGTCAGAATATGACTAACATCCAGACCCTAGAATTTCTTTCTGATACTGATCTGTATGCTAGGGAAAAGGTTTGCATTTTTCTGAAAGTTTTTCGGCTGTGTTGGGCGTTAGATAATTATCCATATGAGTATTTTCATCAAATTATAATTTATGTTGACCGTAGGGAGAAGTGATCACCAGTGTAATTCTATAAACCGTTTCCAGATGCAGTGTGCTCAATATTCAGTCCGGTTGTATCTGTAAGTGCAGATGTCAAAAAAGAGAATATAAAATGTGATTTCCCAGAAATTTTTCAGGAATCACAAGTGTATGGAAGGAATGAAATACATTAATGCATTAAACGCTAGATAGCACATACAGGAGGTAGGTTAGATGGGCTGTTCCAGCTGCACCTGATTGAGGTCAAAGGGGTTATTGCTTCTAATTGTGCTGCTGACATTAGTGCATATGTGGCTATGCTCCAACCTGGTTCTGTCCGTCTATTTTTTAAAATGCTACTAAGTGTATAAACTAACCCAGGTGATACGGAGGAATTAAGGGCTGGCCACACGTTGGATTATGCCAGAAGGCTGGAGGAGAAGGTCTTGTGCCAGTGGCAACTGCTTCTTTATCAGGCTCAGCTTCAACTTCTCATCATTCACGTGGTCTATTCACAACAACAACAATATTACTGAAACAATTATGCAGCTCCAATTTACTCATATGAAAGAAGACCATATACAGGTAGGGCAAAGGTTATTGGCTGTCACGGTGCTTCTTAAAGTCAACCCTTTTAATGATGATTTTCAGATAAGAAAAAATGTGTAGAACTCCGGTGATTCAGCAACAGAATTCTAGTTCTTCTACTTGCATGTGCTTTCTTTTCCTTTTACAAATTAAAGAAGTCTTTCACTGTTTCTCCAAACATTGTCTGGGGAGAGAAATAAACTTTTTCTATATATCTTGTTGGTAGCATGTTTAAAAGCTAAGAGCAGTGGGTATCTGTCATATGCAGTAAAACTGTGAGTTGACGGCACTGGAAATACACAATTTAGGAACTTTTAAATCAGTTATTACTTTCTTTAGTTCTTCACTTGAGAATCCCAAAAACTCCCTCAAAGGTGTTACAGATGGTCAAGTAAATATAAAGGAATATGTGCTGTCAGCCTTGCTGTCAATATGTTTCTGTGTGCTGGCTGGGTTTGTACAGTGTTCGTAAGATTTTATATGCTATTTTAACTGAGAGAAAATGTACAGACAATGTAGCTGGTTCTTGAACTCGATTGCATCTTTTATGTTAAGAGTATTCATGTTAAGCTGGACAAAACCCAATTTGATTATGTAGTCCATTGCAAAATAAAGAAATGTCAGGGTGCTTTAAGAATTAAATGTATTTATTTTCCACATTATGGTAGAATACATGAAAGGGTATCTTAACCCTCAATTAAATTATTTTTTTCATAGTTAAATTACTGATTTTAGTGATACTGATATGTGTAAGAGGAAGAGCAGTTTCTTTCAGAAATTAGTCCTACATCCCACTTCACCACCTGTCCAGTGCTGTTCTCCTGAAACTGGATAGTTCTTGACTGCAAGGTGTTTGCATCAGTCTCTGCAGTCACAATTCTTATTAATCAACAGCCTTGCAAGTAGAAATAAAAAATCCCAAAATGACATAGAAAGTGAAGTTTCTTCCAATTGTGGCATAAAAGAAGAACAAGAAAATAAAAAATATTTTTAGTGCTTATGTTCTGCAGAGAGGAAGGTTGTTACACTGGCAATGCAATGAAGGACAGATTAGGAAGTCTACTAAGACAGCATGGAGAATAAACTAAAAATGTTATGTTTTTATTTCACATAAATATGGTAATAAATAAGAATGCTGTTGTAGGAGAAGAAAGGGACAGAAAGAAATTTGAAAACACAAACTTGTGTTTATAATCTGTATAAATACTTGATTTATTTTTAAATTCTGAAGGCAAAGTAAATTGTAAGAATAACATTAGGGAATTAGAATCAACATAAAGGGTGGGGGGTTTTGTTTCTACTTCTAGAAAATTTCAAAGGTACTTACGAGCCTTTATTGAGCCCTTTATGATTTCTGTATGTGGATCTATGTTTCAAATTTTAAGTCTTTACATAAATACTTACTAAATGCTCAAGAGAAGGAAGGTAAAGCCATGTTTATCTCTTCAGTTTATTTTTTTTCTTAGTTGCAGCACTTTTGAGGTTATTTAATTCTAAGCATGCATAGACTGCAGAGTGACTTACTAATTTTGAGTTGTTCGTGTGTAAAACATTAGAGCTTTTAAATTGCAGAGGAAACTTGTGTAATTTGTTTTATAATGGACAATTCAGCATTTTGGAACTAATCCTTTATCATCTTTACTCCTGTGAATGTCCTCTTTGTCTTCAAGCCCCACATGATAGAAATCACAGATGCAGTCAAGACCTCTGTGCCCTTGCTGTATGAAATCTCAGGCTATTTCTGCAGCTTTTAAAGTATTTTAAAATTATTCCAGTATTTTTTTTTTGTAATTTTCTAATTTCTATGTTTACTGGAAAACACACAATTTATGAATTGCCATTTAAAGAATATGTAAATACATTCAGGAAATCTTTTTTCTGTAATAAGCTTTTGGTCATCGCCCCTTCCTTTTATTTCTAATAACTACAATGAACATCTGTATTCCTCTTTACAGCCAATTTTTAAAAGCATTCCTAAGATGGTGAACTGTAGGGTATCCTGAACTCTGTAAGTGACTTATGCCTTTGAAAGCCTATAGCAGGACTGCAGGAATTGGCGCTGTATAAATAATCTGAAAACACTCCCCTCATTCCTTGTGTCTGCCCGCCCAAGTCTGGGAATGTGTTCTTAAAAATCACTAGTTTAAAAATAATTTAAATAAAACTACAGTTGCCAAAATGATGTAGAAAGCTGTAGCTTTAAGTCGCTGTGCATTGGAATTACTCTGTTGTAATAAGAAGGGTTAAAGAACTTAGCGGGGGAAGAGGGGAAACAGGGAGATCCACTTAGTTAATTTTGTCTGTAATCCCTAAACAGTTCACGCTACCTGTATGGATTGTCTTTTGCCAGCCAAATGTAAAAGCAGCTCTGTCCTTCCTCATCTGCATACAGGCTAAGTAGCAAGTCTCGTTTGTTATTACAAAGGGATTTATTTCAATGAAGAAATGAAGCAGGGGGTTGGCAGATAAGGGCACTTAAGCCCTTTGAGCATTACAGCAAGCTTGTAGAATATGGGCACCAAGCACGATAAGCTCTGCCGCCTTTGTTAGCGATAGAGCCTTGCTGAGAAAATACGATGTGGTCTGGCCTGTGGTCTCCTTTCATGCTTCTCTGGAAGCATCGATCCTTGCAGAAAGCCTGGTCTGCAGGTGCACTACTGAGATTTCCTTCTGCTTACCTTTGAAAACAAGGACATGCTGCTTCCAATGACATAATCCATGGTGCATGTTTTACATTTGCAAATATGCATGCGAGCACTTAGCTTTTTTTTTTTTTTTAATTTTGCATCTTGGTTTGGGACTTGGAGGCGATTTCTTCATTGCAGACCTCTCTGTGTGGTAGGCAGATTTAAGTGACTGGCCAAAACATCTGATGGCTTGATCCGTACAAAAAAGGGAAAGTCATGCAACTGCCTTTTGAGTCTTCGTTGTAGTCTCAGAAACGTAGTAGCTGAGCTGACCTGAGTCACTTCCTCCACCTTGCCAAAACCAGACATGCTACAATTGGCCCGTGCAAGGAGCCTTTCCGTGTCACTCGCTTGGTTATGGTAGGGTCAGCATAGCTCCAAAAATTTAAAAAATCAAGATTTCTTGCCTTTGCAAGGACAGTCAAAATTTTACAAAAAGATGTTCAATGGAAGGGCATCACACAAGTTTAGAGCTATTTCAAAGTTAATTTGGACATTTAACACATTCCCTAAAAATATATGTGTATACATCCTGTTGTGTTAAGAGTGTTTGTTCAGTTTGAAAATGATGACAGGCTGTTTGTCAATTGCTGTTATCTTTAAGTTCTTAGACCAACATCTGTTAAGTGATCTGAGCAGATTACTATAACAGATTATGTGGCTTTGCAGTCTTTAGTTTTCAGAAGAGCACTGATAAGTCATCTTCATAGATGATATGTTTGTATTCTACTTCAGCTGGTCTACCTGCTTTAAATACCTGATAAAATACATGTGTAAATGTCACTAAGTGTAGAAGTAGGATAAAAGAGCATCTGAATACACTTTGTATATCAAGGCAGGAGTCATTTAGTAATGTCAGAAGAACGTGAAACATTAATATATAATTCAGTTTGACTGCCTCATTTTTCCTTTGTTTATTTAGTTTTAAACAGGTATGCTTAGGTATAGGTATGTTCTATAAATATTTTTGTCATGTCTGCCAGCTACACTGCTACGAGAATTTAATAATGTTGCGACCGTGGGGAAACTTCAGATAATGGATAAAGTCATGTACATTTAGTTACATGAAAGGAATTTTACATAATTTTAGACGTTTTCATGGTTTCTCATGAGCTTACCATAATTGGTTTGGGATAGTTGAAAAAAAAAAAAAAAGAGAACTCTAAAATGTTTTTTCTACATTTAAAAAAAAAAGGGGGCGGGCAGGGGGCTTATCTTTAAACTATCCAGGGATTAGAAAGTGATGTTTTTCCCATGCCATAGAAATTTCTAGCTGCAAAGGGTTACAGGAAACCAGACCTTTAAACCTGTCACTTTTGCAGGACAAAATTATGCTGGGCTCAACACAAGAGTAATTTAGAATGGATTTTTTTTCATCTTTGGAAATGAAGACAAATTTCTCTGGTAGTTTGAAGCTATTCAAAGACTTGAAATTTAGGGAAGGCTACAATGGCTGCGATTAATGGGCAGGCCAGAAATTAAGTACACTGAAATGAATGGTGAATCCAATTTCTGCATGGACACTACCACCATGTATGTGTGCCTGTGAATAAATAAACAACCAAGACTTGGAGAACACCAGAAGTGTAGTGGAAATAAAAAATAGACTAGAAAATGCAATTTGCAGAAGTGGGTGAAGGTCCTTTTTTTCATAAACTCGCCCAAAAGTGGCTGTATCATTTGTTGCTGGAATATGGGAAGGATTTTGGAGAAGGTTTCTTTTCTTACCTCATTTCTTCTGCTGTGCTGTCCCAATAGGTTTAGGTAAGTTTTCCTTCTAGACTACCATTTTAAATATTTTGAAGGATGGGCTAGACACTTTGTAGGAGGGGAAACCCAAGGCCCTACTTACAAACTTTAAAGCACTATGTTTGACTGTATAAATAGATGACTACTCATGCTATACAGCTGGAATAAAAGTGGATTTTCAGAAGACGACCCCACCCATCCTTTATCACTGTCAAACTAGATTAGATTGGATGAAATTAGGTAGAAAAAAAAAGTGTGCTTTAAAATGAACAGACTCAGGTGGAGACCTTGGCAGGAGTGCTCATGGTAGCGCAGTGGATCAGGTCCATGACTGTTACCATGGTGTGGAGCACGCTGACGGAACAGGCCTTTGTACCCTCTTGAGGGTCTTGTCATTTGAGCCATTATCTTGAACCTGGTAATTGGAGGCTGGTAATACCTCATGTGGTCTGTGTCTGTGAAAGCTGTCTGTAACAGAGCATATCAAGAACTGAGGAACAATCTCTTGGTTTATTCCATTTATAGTAGTTAGTGACAAGCCAGCTGTGGTATTTGCAAACTCTATCAACTAACGCATACAGAGAGGGATAACCAGAGTACCTTACCAGAGAGCAGTTATTGTTGTAGTACAGTGACACTGTGATTTATGAAACATCCAACAAACATGCCCCTGAAGACGTCTGTTCTTTGTATCTGTCTTTTGTGCTTACTTGTGTTGTCCTGGTGACATCCTGTCCCTCCACCTCCTGAAATACTTCTGTGCCCCTGTTGGAAATGAATGGAAGGCCTCTCTTTCTTTCCAAGTAGGAAAAACCAAGCTATGAATGAGAAATTGGGAGACAGTGGGAAAATGAGTCACTGTGCTTTGTCACAGTTGCACTCATTTTATCACACCTGACACAAGCTAAGCAGTACTTACAATTCAAAGGAGAAAAACAGTCCTTACTCTGGTATCATTTAGTTTCAGTTCCAGAGCTGCTGAAATATTAAAATGCTTTTCAAATGTGTGCATGGCTTTTTTTTGTTTTTGCTTTCAAAGAAAATATCCAAATGAAGCTGTTTAAGCAAGACTCCATTTTTCTTTAACCCCAAGTGTTTTTAGCAAGTCTGTGAAATAACTATGGCACTTATTTAAGATCTTAATTTCATTTTAAGAGGTACGCCCATATTTTATTCTTTTCTTGTGTTACATGCTTTTCCAGGAAGGCCTGTGTTTTGCCAAAAATAATTACCCAGCCAAGCTTTCTAACAATACCTTTTTTTAAAAAAAAAAAAAGTATTAAAAAAATAGACTTTTTGCTGGCTCCGGCATCAATTTTCTTGTAGTGGCAAATGTATTATTTTTTCCCTGGAACTTTGTTGCTGTACTTATCTCTGTCTTGTTTCCATATCGCGCTTGAACAGCACACTAGGCTTCCACAACAATAGGTGAAATGAAAGAGATGAAGAGCCCAGCCCTACCCACTGAGCTTAGTTGCACAACAGTGGTGCTCCCATTGTCTCCAGTACTGGACCAAGCCCCAGATCCTTTCTGGACAGAAAAGGCCAGCTGTTGGTGAATGAAAAAAAACATGAAGGCCCAGCAGGTCTTTGAAAGATAACTGTGCCAAGGCTCCATGATTTTTACTCGATTTTTTTTTTCTCAATTTGTCACAATAGCACTTGAAAAAGTGCATGAGAAAAGAAAAGAACAGTAGTTCTTTGTGCGTTAATGGTACCCTATGTGAAAATGGCCATGCCAACTTCCTTTGTATAACACTATTGAGTTTTACTAGTGAAAAGTGCTAAGATCAAAGTATTATTCTTATTACAATTGTGGTGCCTAAGGTGACTTCAGTAAAATAAAATAACAAGGATTCTTTTTTTTCTTGCCACCTACTGTTGTTGCAAGTTTAATCACATTTATATTATTATTCCTCTAGTCTATGTAGAGATTCAGTAAAGCTTGAAAAGCATAGTCAATATTATCGGTCAATAGTTCTGTTCATTGAAGGTATACATTTAAACACTGAATGGGGCTGTTTTTCCTTTGCTAAACAGACACAGCTGTCTTTAAAATGCTAGCTGAAGCTAGATGCAACTTGAGGTGTAACCTAATGAGTTACACCATGCCTTCAAAACAGCAAGGAAAAGTTAAAACAGCTGCAGAAGTAGACAAGCACATACGCAGGAGGACAAATCTGTGGAGTCACATCATAAACCACCGTTACAAGCACGTCTGTGGAAGCAGTCTGCTGTCTTTAACCATGCAAAGAACAAACTCCAGAAGACCTAGTTTAGAAAGAGTTAGAAAAAGGCAGAGTCACCATTTGCTTCCCCGGTGGTGTTTCTCCTCCTTCACGCTGCCCCAGTGAAGACTAGGGACCGAATGGGGGGAGCCACTGGGAGGTGCTGGCTGGCTGGCAATGCACTGGGCTGCATTTGTGTGAGGCTGCAGTGAGCGCTCGGGGTGGGATCCGTGTGGAAGGAGCCTTGTCTGGCTTGAGGCCGTGGTTTCCTGTCTCTGTCACACCTTATGAAACCCTAGTCTTAGCACTTAGCTTAGAGTAGGATGTAGAAACCCAAGCCTGTGTGCCCTGGCTCAAATTGCTTTGCTAAACAACTTTACTGCTCTAGCAACACGTACAGCAAATTCCCTCGTGGGAGCCCAGGCATGTGTGTGCAGCAGTAAGGTGCAGGCTAAGAAGTGGCAACAAAGGTAGCCTTATGAAAACGCCTTGGAGTGAGGGGAGATCTTTATTTGCACCATATACCATACCCTCCTGCTTTCTAAGTGCTACTAATTGATGGAAAATGTAATTTGCAATCTTTCAGCCACCCCTTAGTTCGGAGGGGTTTGCTTGCTACTTTGTTCAGCCTACTGGCTGCCCCTTGCTTATTAGGCATGGTCAGTACTCAGAGCTTGCCTCTCAAGCGATATGTATGCATTAGCAGCCCTCCTACAGGCACCAAAGGCTTGTCAATCACTGTGACCTCCAGAGCCCTCTAACAAGCCCAGCAAACAAGGCATTGAGGTTTGCAGTGAGAGGGTTTTTTTATTTTTTTTTTTTTTATTTTTCAGGCAGGCTTTTTGGAGTGGGTTTCTCTAATTATTTGAAAGTGTATGCAAACACTGAAGGAGAATTAGGAGCATCAAGTGGGGCCTCTGCTTTTATTACGAGACTCTTTCTTTTCTAAATAGATGTCAAACATATTCTTTACTCTTTAGACAGTTAACCTTTCATCTCTCCTGTAGCAGAAATTCCACTCCGAGGTATGCTAATTTGCTATTTGCCGCATTCTAAAGTAGAGGGAAAATGTCATTTGCAGTGCCTTCATTAAAAAGTCCTTTATCCAGATTGTACACATTTTTTGCATTCTGGTTAGTTACATTTTATTAAATAAAAACACCCATTTAATCCCCTTCTCACAAAAAATAATAATTAAAAAAAAAACACACACAAAGAAAAAATTGAAGACGAATTCTAGACATACATGACTCTTTTCCATACTTGAATTCAGCACCAAGTATCTCCTGGCTTCATTTGCTACTAAGAGGTTGGACGCAAAAGTCCCACACCATCTCCAGTCTTCCTTCTATCCTTACTCCAGACTGGAACTACAAAGCCTCCTTCCACAGCTCTGTTACTGTTATTAAATAAATGTCTTTTATGCAAGACAGGGTGTTAGAAGGGTTAAAACTGGGAAGTAGAAGGCACAACAGGGCAAGGCTTGTGGGAAGAAGTGAAGCTTCTGTTGCCTCTATTTCCAAAGCGACCTTCCTTCTTTCTCTGTTCGATTGGTCTGTGTGGTACAGTGAGATGTCTAAACCAGCTCTGGCTGCAGAAAGGAAGAGACACCTGTCCACCTGAACTGGTCTGCTCAGACATACGGCACTGTTGGAGCTAGCGCTGATTTCTCTGTATGATACTTTGCCACTAGTACTGATGTCATGTTGTCTGTTGCAGAGGAGAGAGAAAACTCATTCACCGCAGTATATTAGCAGTGCTGGATTTCTTACAGCATCAGGAACACCTGCGCTGCCTTCTTCTCATTTTCATTTTAGTTGGCGTGCAAAAGGAAGGTCAAAGGAGAGTGGAAAAGGACTCTCTGGTCCTTGTCAAAATTGGGCAAATATGCTGTGGTGTCCATGAAATTAGCTAGTGCGTCACCTGTGGCTGCCTCCAGCACAGGTATTTTTGCATGTGTGTACAAGTTTACAGCTGCTGTAGGAAGAGGGCAGCTGTCTGAAGAAATTTCTATGCGCTTTAGGGGTGCTGTAGTTACAGGCTGTGATCAGGCAGACAGTGGGGAGGAGACTTGCACCAAGGTGGGGAGGTAGACCCTTCAAACAATGCTATTGTTTGTGGAGGAGATGTGCTGGTAGAAAAACAGTAGCCCTTGCTGCATCTTTGAGGGCATCCATCAAGAGATAAATGTAGCAGGATTTGTTAATTTTTTATGCTCTTTCGCTGACATTTTCCGTACTCCTCACAAAAGAACTCGTGTTCAGGGGCAGCTGTGAGCTATTTGAAGTTCTTTGGTGCCCAGGATTTTATCTTGAGGGAGAAAAGATACCAGTTCCCCAAACCATTAGGTAATTTGAATAACTCTTCCTCTTGATTCCCTCCCACAATATAGTTATTTCATTCCTAGTACTTCTTTGTTTCATCCCTTTTTTGTTTTATAGTAAGTAAAGTACACATTTTTCTACAAGCTTCTGTTGGAAAGCTAAGCCAGATTTGTGTTTTGAAAGTGTGCTTTTGTAGGAATCCTTTCGTTTGTCAGAATAGAACCTTTTGGGAAGCATATTGTTAAAAAATATGTAGACTTTTAATAAACACTTATTCGTGGGTTTTATGATATTCCTAGCTGAGTTGTGTTTTGTTTCATTTACCACAGATAGTTAAGGAAGGCAGTAGCAGCCATACGAGGAGAAAAGTAATAAAAAGTCAAATTTTTAAGCCCAAGTAGTTAAAAAAAATGCTCTGACCGTTAAAAAGCAGTCAATCACGTGGAAAACATCAGGTTCAATAAACAGGTTTAAAGAATTTTTAGGGTATGTACTTTTTTTGTTTCATTTTTTTGAGCAAGGAGTTTATTTTTCTGACAAGGTAAGAGAATCTCTTGTTCTGTTTATTTCTGCAAGTGCTGAAGGCACTCACGTTCTTGGGGAAATTAATTTAGCCCTTCACATGCAAACGGTCATTCCTCAGTACCTTTGCTTTGTCCGCAGCTAAGTGAAAAATTAAAGCTTTGTAAATGAATTCAGTTTGGGGTGCTGGTACGCTGTTTTGTCTGCTCACCCTGGGAATAGGAAGGATGAAAGGGGGAGGAGAAATAATTATGGGCAAAACAGTAACCTTTTCTTCTTCTCCCAGACGTTCTCATAGGCAAAGAAAAACACACAAATGACTCCTTGCCTATCACGTACTTGGACATTTTGTTAAGATGGATCTTTGTGGATTCCTAGGAGGAGACTCCAATTTGTATTTAGTCTGAAGTACTCGGCGGTGGGGGGGTGAGGGGGGGGAGAGGTGGCTGGGGAGGGGCATGCCAGAAGCCCTATGCAATGGTCCTCCTTTGTTTAGGTCTGGAAGACCGGCTCTGTTAAGGTCTCAACAGGGGGATGTTTCAAAACAGTTTCAGGGAAAGCAGAAGGATTATTTTTTTCTTTAATGATGTGGCAAAACACACAGCTTAAACCAGGAAATTAGGAACAGAGCGGTCAGTGAACGTGATGGTCACAGAAAAAAAAAAAAAAATCCAACTTTTTTTCTGCTTTTGTGTTGTTTTGTTGGTTGGTTTGCTCCATGCAATGTGAAATGTGTTATTTTTTCTCCCTCCTTGGTACTGGCAATTATTTTTTATGTTTGCTGCAGATGTTCAGGAAACTAATTCCGAGGCTTGCACCTGTGTGACACTGACCTAGGTCTACCTTGCCACATCCTGCTTTTATTCTGCTGCACAGATCAATTTGCAGTTTATTCCTCATCCCTCTCCCTTTTGTCCACAAAACCATCCGTCAACCCCCTCCTCCCTCCCCGCACCTCCTACGGGGGGAGGGGGGCGCGGACAGACTGCTTGTTTCTTGTGTCTCAAGGCTGCTCTGGCAGAGGAATGGAGGCCAAATTTCTGTCAGGTCAAGGTGCCATCTATTAAGACCGTGTTCACATTTTCATTATGAGACCCTATTTGAGGGATTTATAACTTGGCTGCACAAACTTGCTGCAGGCTGAACTTGTCATCCGTGGTTTCATCTGGGGAAGGAGTTATTGGTCTCTCATAGATTCTCGGCCAAAACCAGTGCGTAGGCTCTCCTTCTCCCCCCACCAGGAGGTGGAGACAGGGGCATTGCTAGAGAGCATTTACGGGTTTTTGTTTGTTTTTTGGTTTTAGGCATCGGGGGTGGGGGGTGGGGTGTGGGG
>NW_009647421.1:1223957-1231662 GCF_000708025.1 Charadrius vociferus | reverse complement strand
CAACGACGGAGGACTCAAAGGAGTGGGGGGGGGACACCCATCTCCTCCCAGCCGGCAGCCTCCCCTTGCCTCCTCTGCAAAGCAACTGCTGACGTGGCCAGAGCCGGAGGTGCCCTCGGAGGACCCGCAGAGGCACTTCGGGTACTGCACGTTAACGAAGCAGCCTGGTTTTGTGGCATGCAGAAGAAAAGGGGCCAAGCTGGGGGACCCAGGCGAGACAGGAGGGAGTGATGAAAAGAAAGCACCTCTGCTGTGCTTCTGCATGCCTTTTCGTGGGTCCAGTTACCTTCAAGACCTCAGGGAATGCACGCAAGGAGAGATCAGCATCGCCAAAGAATTATTCACTGATCCCACAACTAAAGAAACAAAAGATTGGGGTTTCATTAGGCAATTCCTTATCTTCCCTAAATACCAGCTATCACCGGGTTAAGAATGGGCAAAGGAAAACCTCTGCACTCTTAATACTGGAGATGTCCTTTTGAACTTGCCAGAGGCTGTGTGTGTTGCTGGCACATCCCCCTACCAGGAATTTAGTAACATGCTGGTGATTAATTCTCCCTTGACTCCAGATGGGCAAATTTTCTATGATCACAGCAGCATAGTGGAGCACCTCAAGTTGAGGAGTCTCCTTATCCAAGGCTATGAAGCCAAGCCATACTTCCCAGAGAAGAGTCCTGCTTCTTTAATAACTTTCTCAAACAGAAGGCTTTTGAGTAAGTCACTTTGTACAATTTTTCTGGCTTCTATATATTGGCACACACTTTCGTCAAACTATTGCTAATGGTTACACAGGCTTGCTAACCTTACAGATTTACAAAGTTAAAAGAGAGAAAATTATTCAATGCCAAAAGTAGTAAATACCACAAAGGACACTTTAATTTCCTTTTTTGACTTAGGAACAGAAAAATGGTGCAGGTTACAGAAAAATCCACCTAGGACTCATTTATGAAACAGCTTTATCATCTAGATTTTGTAATCAGATAGAAGGGTGGTAGGTTTTGCATTTACGAATTACACATTCCTTAGGTGGATTTTGTACATGATCTGCAATTTACACACAATACGTCTCAGGCTGCTCTATGCAGTCTTGAAGTTATTACTTTATTACCTTTTCCCCCAAGTAAGTGGTAAGACATAGCTTGGTCTTTTTACTCTGCTCCATTAAATTTATATGATAATGCTGGTGCTACAGAGGCAGACATCAGCTTGCAGAGTCTTCTCCAAGTGTAAGTATTCACCAGTTCTCTTCATACAAAATTAGTTTTGCTCTAAAAACAGAACATTAATACTAGTTATAAAGTACATGTGATAAATGTAGGAAAATTTATATAGTAATGAATATAGTTCCAAATCTGAAATAGATATCTCTCAGAGAAGATGTATTTCTCAGCCTTATTTTCTATTATTCTGGAATATATCTGTTCTATTTTGAAAAGCATTACTGTAGCATTCCTACAGTTTCTCTTTTCTGGTTCCTTTTCATTCACTTGGGCTGTCTTTGTCACTGGCTATTAGCATTGTCGTAATTCTTACTAATTTTAGTGAAATTGTTTGAAAACTTTTTGCTTTTACTCAGACACTTGTATTACCCAAAGCCACAATTGTACTTGGCCATGTGTTGTATGTAGTGGACAACTAGTCTGCACCTCTTCAGTGGTTCAAGTGTGGCTTCCAATCCAGGGCAACCCAGTTTTAGCCCTTGGTGAAGCTATGGGGGTGACTGGAGATGGTAGTGTTGCCCATCTGGGGACTATTCCTGAAAGCACCTCCTTTTCCATAGCGTACTAGGACGTATCGGGTGTCCCTCTGGTATTCATGAAGCACCAGGGGCTGTGTGAGGGATTTGGCACGCAGCTCATCTTTTCTGTAGAAGTACTTAAGCGTTTGCCAGACTTTCCATTATAAACTGATAAACATTTATTATCAGCTAAACCATAGCACTTAAATCTTGACTGTTTTTTGAAGGATAAATGTCTATAGCTCCTTTTTGTTAAAAAAACCCCAACAAACTTACGAGATAAAAAGAAGTCTGACACTGGGTAGCTCTTCTGATTTGATTTTAAAAATATTTCTGACATTAACAAATATTTCAATCAAAGCCAATATCTGTTATGTAACTAAACTGAAGAAGAATGTAGCAATGATCCTGGCAAGGATTAAAAATCATCTTTGTAGGTTGCTTTAAAAAAAAATAAATCCATACTTGTAGTCATTTGAAGTGAAGGTATGTGTACCAACTAGATGTAGTAGGTTGTAATAACGCAGAAGGAGAGTTTCTGGTCCATAAGAGCAGTAGGTGCTGACCTAAAGTCTTACATGGCAGAAATAGTAACTGTGAAGGAGCTCTTGATGGCAAGCATTCAGTGCTAAAAAGGGGTTAAGCAGGTGACTGCACACATGGTGATGCAGACTTCAAGGCTGATATTGTGATATATGACCCAGCCCTTTTCTAAGCCACAGCTCCATGGTGTGAAGGGTTTTGGCAGATCGGGTGGTTTTAGGTCTAGTTTCTAACTCCTTGGATGACTGCTGAGATCTCCCTGTAGTTGTGCATTTGTCATTCTCAGTTGTGCTGACAGCTTGCTTGCTATGAAGTGGATCAAGGGATTGATCAAGATCAAAAATTGCTGCTGTGGGCCACCATTTGTTATTTTAACCAAATCACTTCACGTATCGGGGTCCCCCTCATAGCCCCAAAAGCAGTTATTCTGGTACAATTAGGGGGCAGTACACTGCCCTGAGGCAGAAGTTTAGGGACTCCTTTGGGTGAACAACAGTGCTGAAAACCTTGCCTTACTACAGCCTTGGGGGGCTGTTTTCATCAATTGTGTAAATAGCCTAAATTTTACAAGGTAAACAAAGGTACTTAATTGTTTCAAAGCTAGTTTGGAGAAATTAGCTTTTATTTTGCTCTCACTGTTAAATCAGATTTTGCCACCTGAAGGCGGTTAGATCACATGAAATGGAGCAATGCTACATTTCATACATGTAGTTTTTAACCACAGAGCAGCACTGGTATGTCACCTTCAGCAATGACACTCATGACTTTGGTGTTCCATGGTTTTTGTCACCTGGACAATTTGCCCTTCAAGTGATCAACGGTGGTCAGTTTTGCTAGTTTTGCTACAAATGAAATTTGTCTGATCACTGACTCACAAATGCACATTATTTTGCATGCAATTAGTGTATGAAATCCATTGGTGAGTTTAGGTCCACAGTTACACTACTGCAGCCTACTTGCATGCTATGTATTATTTTATGTGTGTATCCCTGTCAGTAGAAGACAACTGATTTTTGCCTGGTACAATTTGCTAAAGGAGGCTCTTGAAGTAGACGAGGCTGTTATTTTTATTAAATCTTTTTATGTGCAGTGTGACTACAAGAAGTTAGCATATTTAAAATCCTACTTTTGTCATTAGAGTCAGTAGATATGTCTTAACATCTCTAGCAGTAAGATATGTTGTCCAATAAGGCAATGTTATATAAACTTTTGTTTAAAAACATTTCTTTTCTGCTCAGTGAATGTAAATTCAAATATTAAATCTGGATACAGAACTTCCATTTCAAATTAATCTTTTTTTTTTTTCCTTTGCTTCTGCTTGGAATTGCTATTAGTAAATTGTAACAGGGCATGATTCCAAACTTAAATGTTGCATTCAACAAAACAGCAAATAACTTCAAGGTAATGATGCTTTCAAGGCATATACACATCCAATCCTATGTTATGACATAGTTTTCTGTCTTGGTAAAGGCTTTTTCAATTTTAATAGTAGTTTTTATTTTCCTAATGGAGTTAAAAGTCGACATATTGAAATACTCATGAGTGGAAGGTGATGAAAGTGTAGATTTTGCATTAAAACATTTTTAGCAGAGTATATCCTGAGGGGAAAAGAGGACTGTAGGAGGTAAATGACTTAATTAGGATGCAGCTAAAAATTCTCTCAAAATAAGCATCTATTGTATAAGCTGAGACAATAAGCAGCATGAGTATAAATATGCAACTTCAGGGCAGAGCTGATTTTCGCTGACAACTTTAGATCATCATTTTGGGAAATACTCGTGTTAACACTCTCTGTACCACCCAGGTTCCCAGTTCAGTTCAGATTCAGCAAAAGCCTGTAATTCTATTTGTTTGGAGTAAATTTAGCAAGCTGCTCCTGATTACACCTTAGCCTGGGACCATCTGTTGATGGTGAGTCTCTCAATGGAGTCATTCCTGCAGGCAATGAATGGGAAAAGGAGTGGAGCACCAATGCTGTTAGTAAGCAGATGCGTGCTATCAGTGAACGTCCTTCCCGCCTTTCAAGCTGCCAGCTCTCGGTATTGATGGAGTGTCGTATGCCTGCAAGCCATTGCAGCTGAAGGCAAGGAGAAGTGCTCTCTCAGGGCCCGTTCATCAAGTATTTCTGCTGGGGTTTGATGGAGAGGAGCTCTGCAGGCACAGTTCTGTATGTGAACAGAAGAAAAGGCTGGATTCTTCTTTGCTGTTCCCCAACTTGTGCATGGAGGAGTGCGTGTGCTTTCTGGCAGCGGGCTGTCAAAAGACTCCCATCACAAATAACAGGATACAGCTGCTATTCATAACAAAATGAGTAAACCCCGAAGTGTCAGGGTTAGGTTATTTTAATTCCATTTCCACTACTGAGGTTCCTGCTAGTTAATTTACTTCAGATTAAAAAGATGCCAGATGAAATACACCATTTTAGGGGATCATGTTTAGGAAATCCGTCCTTGACGTGCTGGAGAATGTGTAGCTGCTTGTTTCTGATGATAACACTGTTAAAGGTGCTGTGAGTAAGTCTGCTGCTGGAGTGTTTTTTTTGTTTTGTTTTGTTTTGGAGTTTTTTTCCCCTTCAGTCCGCTGTGAGCAGCAGCTTTCTTTTGCGGGGAGACTCAGAAAGCAGGTTTTGTATAAGATAGCATGATGAGGCGCTTCATCCCATGTCTTGAAACAATTGGAGGAGAGAGGTAGACAGGCAGTGTGATGGAGTGGATAATGAGTTGTCTGTTAAACTCTGGGAAGCCTGAATACGATCAGTGAAGTGAAATGACTGGTTTACAGTTTGATTGTAAGTGGTGTATAGCTCACTTCAGACAACCAGCAGTGTGCTGCTCATTAGAGTTAGCAGCTTCATTTAAATCTCCTTTCTGAGTCAGCAAGGGTGGAAAGAGAATTTACCAGTCCAGATAGTGTTAATCCTGCTCAGATAACAGGGTGTGGTGTGGAGGCTCCACTTGATCTATGGTTTCTGTTGATGAACTGTACAATTTGGGTGCTTCCATTAGCTCTCAGCTTTTGCTAACCAGGAAAGGCAGGGGAAGGATACAAGAAAGAAATTGTGCATTCATCAAAATCTGGCTGTATCATACCCACTGCATACATTTACACTCCATGTATCCTGGTTCAAGGAAAAGGAAAGTAGTGAGAGTCACTAAATCTTATGCTGCTGCCAGAAGTTCCTGGAATCCTGAATTAACAATTTCATGAACATGTATTTGATTTAGTTTTATGACAAAATGTTATTACTGCATATTTAATATAAAATTGGTGGTTAAGGAGTTAAGATTGCTGATCTGTATTCAGTATCACCTGTCAGTAGTTCATTATTGAGTATTTTTCCTTCTTGAAGGGGAATAAGAGGTGAAAGTACTTGGAGTTTCTGAATAGCCTGAGACAGTTCTGTTTATAATGCTGGAATTTAACAAATGCAGGATTTAATCTGCAGTGATGACTATACAAGTCCAGTAAATAAGCACAATTTATGACACAGCACCACGGTACAAGGTGTGATTCCATGCAGAAACTGCACAAGTGTATAGAGTGCACAAGAGAAGTGAGATGAGTTAAATGTGTGGGTTGGAGCGAGTGGATTCTTCGATACCTTTTCCTTTTCTACCAAATGAAGTCAAATCTTACATTTACTTATGGTAGCTAGTGATTCCAAAAACAAATGTCAAACTTCAACTTTTTATACAAATTATAGGAATTATTTGTGTAACAATATCCTTTGGAGTCATAAGCTGGATTCATTTGTGGAGAGTGTGCTACACTGAAGTGGGGGCTGGGCAATGTACAGGAGAGGCATGAGACGAGATGGGGGAAACAGGTATAAAGCAGCATGTTATCCAGGGTCATAGAGCATGTTACTGATCAAACTGGGATTTGGAGATAGGTAGCTACACTGAACCTAGTGGCCAGTTTGGTAGACGACAAGCTTTTCCTATCAGGTTGTACCTCAAGCAGATAGAGAAATAATTAAAATCTCTGTAGTAGAGTTCTTTGTCTTACTCATTTTGGGTACTAGACTTTGACTGTACAACTGCTCACTGACTGCAGAACAAGGCATTTGTAGGTGTGACTCTTAGTTGAGTTCATGTTTCCCCACTAATCCCACTCTACTTTCATTGACATCAACATAAAATATCCCTTTGATTTTTAGATGGAGCTTGTCTTGAGCTCCTTTTAGATTTAACTGTGGCATTTCAGGTCAATTCTAGCTAATGATCCTCATGAAATGGTGCTCAGTAGCTTCCTTGAAGGCACCCACAGGCAATAGCCTAAATCATAAAACCATTTGAATAATTTTGTGCACCAGGCCATGCTTAAAAAGTCTCTTAGCTGCATCAAAAGGAATTCTTTTTTCCCAGGTCATGGCAGCTGCCTGTTCATGAGAGAGTTTCAGTACCACTCTGTTCTTCTGCTGCATCTGGTTTGGTGATGTATGAGGAACAGTTCAATCTTCATTTCTGATACAGTAGTGTCAAGGTTACATGGTGCAGCGTGGCCCTTACCTTGACATATTTGAAGATGGTGGTTGTAACACAGGACTGTTTCTCAAATTCTTGACTGTTCAACACAGTGTAAAACAGTAAACAAACAATGCATGTGTCATTGACTTTAAACATGGGTGAAGGTCTAGTACATTTAAGTTCAGCTTTTACGCCTGGCAGTATGGTACAAAAGGGAAGAGAGAGATACTTTTAGAAATGTTACTAGACAACTGCAGCACAAACCCATTGTTTCTGGACATTTCTTAAAGTGGTCTGTTGAATAAAATGGCAAGATACAATAGAACATAACAGCACTTGGTCAGGTAGGAAAATGCAGATTAATGACATCCTGCTATTTTCATCATAATGGAAACACATGATAGAAGTGCCAACATGCATTCTGTACCAAGTTATAAATTATAATCTTTCTTTTTCCCCTCTATTCCCCAATGCGGCCTTTTTTCAAAGAACCCAACCAAAACAAACCTCAAAAAGCAGAGTAGTTGTTTATGATGAGCTGTTACAATCAGGAGGAGATAATGTCAACATCTGCTGATGGGACCTTGCAGCCTGGGTCAGGCTGTAAAAGTATGGCATTTGGATTAAGAAACAAAAAAAAGGCTGTAGTCAATAGACTGTCACAGAGCCAAGTCACAGCTGCCTTGGAGCTATTGATCAGTATGGTTTCACCAGGCAAATTATCTCTACCAGAATGGCTGTAGACCACCACAGAACTGAGTCACTGACCTGTTTTTGTTTATTTAGCTTTCTCCAGATACTCTGTTTGGTTTACCTGCTTTGTGATCTGTGTGTCATTCTGTGCTTGGAAGATTGATCCATCTGTGTTGGTAATACTTCCACCTTAGGGCATTCACATCTTTTCTCCCATGTTGAAATAAAGCATTACATTAAAGTGGCTTATCCTGACAGGGAA
>NW_009647421.1:1197060-1223943 GCF_000708025.1 Charadrius vociferus | reverse complement strand
AAAGGCAGCTTTAATTAAAAACAGAAAAAATATTTTATTCTGGTGTAGTCATTAGTTGATACCTCTATATTTAGCATACATCTGGGCTAAAACTTTTGCCAGGCATTTGCTTCAAGTGTTAGGGTTTATGGGCTTTTTCGTCATTGTCTGTGCCTGTTAGTTTCAAAGGATGATGATCACAGCTTCAGGGTGAAAATATGTCAGGATTTTTATGCCACAAAAGGCATAAAGCAAGGGTGATGTGAACATGTGGAGAAAATGCCTCCGAATAAAAGAAGTACAAACAAGTACTGATAGAAAATAAGCAAAGAGGATTATGTTTGCTTGCTAAATTTAAACTGCTGGGTGCAGATGTACAATAACTTTTTAATATGAATTAACCTGGATACTGCTGAGTGCTCCCTAATGACACCCTTCTTGACCCTGTAAGTGAATAGTATATCGTGGGTGAAAAACAAAGTTCTTCAACACTAATGGCATGTGATTTTTCTCATGGTATTTAGAGGAGGACTGGCTGTATACTATTTTGGGTCAGCAGGTATTCTGAAGTATAACCTGTATGATTATTTATTTAAAGTAGATCCAGGCATTAAACTGTTACTAAAGAGCCTGCAGGCTGAAGCCATAACCTAGAGAAAATGTTACAAAACTAGAACTGCTGTTGTAATATTTTTTTGTGGAGCAGTTGGCAAGCCTGAACATTAGATCTGTTATGCATGATTCTTACAGTGGTAACATAATCATATATGCCAACCGGAAAAAATGGAAAGGTTTTTCTCCTCCAAACAGAGCACCCTGAAAAACAAAGGGGCAAAGAACATGCCATTAGAAAAGTGCTGTATTTCTATTGTCATTGTCACTGTTTCTACATCTGCTGTGTGACAATGAAATTGGAAATGATATTTTAGTCCCCATGCTGTCTTTTTGGTATGTATTTAGAAGTATCTTCCATTGGAAGGGCTACTTTACCTCGTAACACTGGCCTGGACTTCAGAAAAGAAATGTTGTCACAGTCATTACCATAAGAAGGCTTCTCACTGGGGTCAGTCAGAAGTGGATATGAATAATCTTTGCAGTGTAAATCCTTTTTGAATGTAACTACCCCCCTAAAAAAACCCCAAAACAACCCTGAACTAAAAAAACCTGTGTCCCATCTGCCTGGACTTGTGCAAAACATTTGAAACTATTCTGCACAACATCCTGGTCTCTAAACTGAAGAGATATGGATTTGACCATGTCCTGGTTTGAGGTAAAACAGAACCAATTTTGGTCAGTAACTTTGCTTCTTAGCTGGGCCTCTCTAACTACTGAAATTAACAGCATATTGTGCAATGTTCACTCTCTCAGAGTGAGAAGACCTGTGTTTATAGCTGATGCCCAGGCAAGGTATGCAGAGAGGCTCTTGCTTATACTTATTGCTATAACACCCAAGGCCAACCAACTTTGTTATTTGCCCTGTTGGAGGGTGGGAAGTGTTTAAAAAAAGGGTAGATGTGGTACCTGGGGACATGGTTTAGAAGTGGTTTTGTCAGGGTAGGTTAATGGTTGGACTTGATGATCTTAAAGGTCCCTTCCAACCTTAGCAATTCTATGTTTAGTGAATTGTATGATAGCACAGGGCTCAGGACTACTTAGTGGTACAAAACCGATGTACCACTTCTCCCATATATGCCAACATCCCTTTCTTCCTGTGCGCACATGTTTATAGGCTCTAAGATATTTAATAATAGAATGACAGATTTTCCGTATGAATTCTGTACTTGGTAGGACTCAGTATGACTAAGTCCCAGAGAGAGATGCTGCAAGAGTTGGGCAGCTGCTTGTGTGTTAATCTGTGCTAATCTGTGTGAACTATTGCAGCCTCTTAAAAGGTAATTACGACTTTCCATGATAGCAGCTGCAAAAGAGTTAAGGAATGATCTGACTTCCCGCAGGACAGAAATACCAGAATATGTCATCCTCTCTGTTGTGTCTCCTAATGACAGGTTTTCATACAGTTGTAGCACACCACAGTTTAGTACCACTGGATCAACCAGTGCTGTAAATTAACAAAACCATGATTATTGGGAAATTATTAAATATTAATTTATTTCAGGCCACATCTTTTATAATTAAAGGCTTACAATTTTGAGAACTAACATTATTTTTTGTAAGTTACGTAAAGCTTTCTTAACTGGTATTTAAGATAAAAATACATTTTTTTAGTTCATGAGATATGTTTATATTGTTAAAGTTTATTAGAGAATTAATAAGCAGTTTATGCAGCACAGCTGAGGCATTTGATAACTGCTAAAGCTACTTCTTACAAGGACGATACATGAAACAAGCAAATGTGGTGACTATCTTTAAACAAGGAGGAGAAGGAACAGCTTGGTGGAGGAGTAATGATAGATGAGTGGGCTTAATTGCAATTCCTGGATGAA
The DNA here is from genome assembly GCF_000708025.1 of Charadrius vociferus. Lineage (NCBI taxonomy): Eukaryota > Metazoa > Chordata > Aves > Charadriiformes > Charadriidae > Charadrius > Charadrius vociferus. The sequence goes on along the minus strand of NW_009647421.1, from coordinate 1,221,520 downwards.
TACTGCAACAAATAACTGTCTGTAAGCATCTGGAAGTTAACAAGGAGATGAGTAACACTCAGTGTGGATTTGTTAGGAGCAAAACCTGTCAAACAAATCTGATTTATTTTTAGGGTGGGCAACAAGCTTTGTGGATAGAGGAAAAACAGTAGTTGCTATATATCTCGGCTTTGACACTGTCTCTCATAGTACTATCAGAAGATGAGTTTTAGATTGCTCGTGTGTACAATGCAGACAGAAAAGTGGAATGCATAAACAGTAATAACCAATAACTAGAATATTGTACCTGGTTTTGGCCGAAGAAACACATAGACAAATTTGAGAGAGCATAGAAGAGGGCGATAAGAATGAGGAACTATTGATGAAGGATGATGCAATAGAAAAGATTCAACAAACTAGGCTTGTTTCACTTTAAGGGTGGTGAGGCACTGACATAGGTTGCCCAGAGAAGTTGTGGATGCCCCATCCCTGGAAGTGTTCAAGGCCAGGCTGGATGGGCCTTTGAGCAACCTGTTCTAGTGGAAGTTGTCCCAGCCCATGGCAGGGGGGTTGGAACTAGATGATCTTCAAGGTCCCTTCCAACCTAAACCATTCTATGATTCTGTGATTCTATGGGTGGCTATTTTGTAACAGCTATGGCACTTCAAATTCATAGCCTGTTGTATTTGGGAATAATTTTTTCATGTAGACAAGACCCAAGGAAGATAGAAGCAGCTGCTCGGTTTACCCATGCGATTAGGAAGATATTTCTTTGATTGCAGAATTCTTCATGCAGGACAGACACTTTACAAGTATTGATCCAGGTGCAGACCAAAGAAGAACTCGTAAGCTCCAAATGTAATCATCCGAAACAGAGCTTTTTATGAGCCAGAGGGTTCTCTTTTTTTTTCCCCTTAGATCTCTCCCTCATTTAGTAGGCGGCGATAGGTAAGATGTACCCAATTCTTTCACAGAGAAATTAAGTGAGAATTTTATCTGAAGGTTATGGAGTAGGTTTCAGGAGCTCTGGTTTGTACCTGTGGAAGAGTCTTCTATGTTGCGGAAACTTGCTTTGGGTTGCTTAAAAAAATCGTGTCTAAAATCAGCACTATATCCTGGTAAATATTAACAGTTTCATAGTTGGTCCATTTTGCATTTCTTGTAAGCTCTTAAGCAGCTGATACATAATTTTAACAAAAGAAGTGTTCTGAAGGATTCAGAGTGGTGGTGAGATAAGCCCCTCTTATTTAGAATGCATATTGGTTTGACATATGGGATTTAGAAAAAGATCCATTGACATTGCTAGAGTTTGTTTGTGCAAGAAATTTTACTCATACAAAACCCCCTGAATTTAGGCCATTCAAGACAACTTAGCTGACTTTGCAGAAGGACTCACACTTTCCATTCTGTTGGCTCAGCTGTGAGAGTGACTACAGGGTGTTGGCTCAGCAGTGCACATTCTTATGACAGAATAAAACAGATTAATTTCATTGCTCTTTTAGTTCATATTGTCCTGGAAGCAGTGTAAGCCATACCAGAAAAACAAACCCCAAAATATTCATGCACTTCTGTTCTGAAGTTCTTTGTACAGGAATTTCTTGTAATATAGCCCTAGTTGTGTGATTGTTGATTTCCTCAGATAGATAAATGTGAATGTAATAATCGTTCTGCATAAGTAACTCCTTTTATAGCAGTGGCCTGTCTTGCCAGAGAGATGCTTGTTTAGAGGTAGTCTTTAGGTTCTTACCTCTGAGTTGGCGCAAAGCAAATTTGGGCTTTTGGGGGAACTACTGTGCATCAGAAGGTTTTCATAAATCTATGAAGGAATGCAGCACTGGTGGAAATCAGAGAAATTTATGCCCATGCAAATGTGGTGTGGGTTTTCTTGGGAGGTTTTTGCTTGTTTGTTTGTCTTTTTTAATTTTTGTTATTATTAATTCTTTTGTCCAACAGTGATTTCCAACCTCAGCTGTGATTGATATTCAGAGTGAATTAGTTTAGCAGAGAGACAGAGGAGATTTAGTAGAGAGACAAAGAGGTGTGGGAGCTGGGGTCTAATTACTTAACACGTTCTGCTGCTGAGCCCTTTAATTTTTCTTATCAGTTATTCACTTAAGATAAGAATTCTGTAGATAAAGTTGATCTTCAGGGAGAAGAAACAGGGAGGAAACAGAGGGTTTATTGGCCTTTAGCAGCTTCTTCTAAAGAACATTTAACTGTAAACGTTTAAAAAAACCCCCAAAACTATTCTGTCCATAGTAGACAAAGTGAGGGCAAATACAGACTGAAATGCGTTTGCCTTTCCTTGGTCTCTGGCCCTATGCTTCCTTTGCCCCTTGTCACCGTGGTTGTCTTCATTTCTAGGAGTCCAATGAACAGCTAAGGTTAACCCTTTTTTCCGCTCAGGGCAAGACATTAGGACCTGCCCTGCTCCTGCTCTTATTTGTATTCACTTCATTTTGTTCACAACTCTGCTCTCAAATCAGAGCCTTGTCTTGGGAGAAGAGCATATGAGAGAATCATTAAGCAAAGCCAAGAGGTTCCTGTTTTGGACCTGCAATTATGATGATACTTAAGGAGTTGAGGAGAAATTGCAATGCTACATAAAGATTAATTACGATTCTCTGCACATCGATAGCTTCAAGTAAGAGTACTTACCTAGCTTTTTTTGTCGTTTTTGTTGGAAAATAATGATTATAGTGATCATGTAATCTTCCTTTTTCACCCGATGAGATGATGCTTGTGACAGTGTAGGGGTACTTGGGATGATGAGTGGTGGAAGGATGTAATTAACAAGCAGGTAATTTCTTAATTTACCACATAGAGAACTCTGTACCTCTCTTGGAGAGTTGAGATATTTTTTCTTTTGCAGGATTGTTGGAACAGTTAGGTTCTACAAAGACAATACAGATTCATAAGTGTAAGCCAGCCAGCTGGCCTGTCTCACCCACCATTTTGCATGTGGTCGCTGCTTCTTTCCCTTTTTTCAGCTCTCTTGTTGCCTCTTTGCATAGTTCTATAAGTTGTACTTATTTAAGAAGCACAGCTGCAGTTAGAAAGAAAAGCACATCTTCTTTGGTATTGCAGTTCATAAGTGCATCTGCTCTCCCAACCTTTAGTTTTGCAAACACAGGCAGGACCAGAGAAGAGCTGAATTATTTTCTGTCATTTATTAAAGGTAATAATGTTTTAAAAATTATTTCACAGCCAGTTTCTGCTGTCAAAAGCACCTGTGCATTGACAGTAAAAATACACAAGTGTTTCTATGGCTAAATTTTCATTCACCCAGTATCAATCAGCATTGCTACTGATTATGGCTGAGGTATAAGAATCACCTCTTCCCTTCTAAATACAGGACTGGCTTCTAGAAGAAATAGCTGTTCAGTATGCATAATGCTCAGGTTTTCTCTGAAAGACATTGATACACATACAAAAAGACAAAATTGGAATTTTTCAAAGCTATCTTAAAACTGACTCACATACTAAGCCAAAATATGTTTTCTGTATCATTAGAATGTCTTTGAGTGAGATGGTTCAGATAATTGGAAAGGTAACTTGGAAATGAAATTGGGTTGTGAGTGTTCTAACTTATTCTAAGCAGAACATGCTTATTGGGTACTTACAAAAGATGAAATTCTTTGTCAGCTGTCTATCATATGTATGAGATATGGTTCAGATTCAATCATATGAAATACCAAGAGACAGACAGAGTACTGGAATCAAGCTGAATTCTTCCAATTCATATTGTGACATAAAGAAGGTGAAAGATTAGAATATTCCATTAAATGAAAAGGATCTATAATAACAAGGAAACAGCATCTTCATATACTGATATGTATTTTTCTCTTTTTTTGAATGTTCTTAAACAAGAAGGGGAAAAACTAGAGAAAAGTCTGTAGTTGATGCATTCTACATATTACAAAATAAATTTGCAGAATTACTTCTTCAGAATTTTTCTGATCAAATACTTATACACTGAATTAGCAACTCATAGGGTGCCTGCTGTCATAAAACAGTTCACAATATTTTAGTTTGATTCACAAAATATATTTTACCTTTTTTTTAATGGTAAAAAGAGAGGATTTAGTACAAGAAAACACTAAAAGTGCATCCACATGTTGGATTATTATGAGTTATCCCTAATATGTTGTTAGGTTAGAAGTATTATTTCTGATCATTGCTGTCATTGACCGAAGCCACAGATAATGGCTAGTAGGAATATAATCGTTCTTGTGACTTACTCACTGGTAAAATAAGGAATTATGCCATATTGTTACTACAGTAGGCTCATTACATTTATGCTGCCAAGCATTTCAATTAAAGAAAATGCCTATTTATTCTCTGTTTCCATTCATATAGCTCTTAAACATTTTTAAGACTGTTCTTACTCACATGCATAGAAATATGAGTGTGTTTGACATGTAATTGCTTAGTGATTTTTTTTTAGATAAACCTTCTTTGTGACTCTTAACATTTTTAGCTTATGTTCTCTTTATTCTTGAGACCTACAGTATCTTTTTTAGCTACAGCAATTACTACATGAGCAGGTAAAAGTAATCGGGTTCATGTATTAAATCCTACATTAGCCGCCACTGGTGTTATGATCTGACAGTTTTCTTTTTACCAAGGTAGGAAGAGTACCAGCCATCACTTATTTGGAACTGTTTGAAAAATCTGAGCATCAACTCAGTCAGAAACACAATTCAGAGCAGCAACTTCAGTCTAATTTATTGTCTTTTGGGCTCTCAGCTTTGAAGAGAACTTGTACGCATCTGAATAAAGTCCTGCACCTTTTCTTTATGGTGATGGTTTTCAACAGAGGCACTTAATGGAAAATAGAAGGCAGTATTTTACTGAAAATGCAGGTGGGATGGGTTTGATAATGTTTTTAAAGATCAAAATACAGTTTTGAGAAGAAAGCCTTACTGTGGGAGTGCTGCTTTTCATTTGGTAAAAAGCAAATAGTTTTCAAATTAAAAATGAAAAGCTGAAATGAGTCTGTATAGGTAGATAACAAAAAGCATTAGACAGGAAGTTTGAGTGTTCAAATCAAGTAAGTTTCTTGTGATGCTTTTTACTTCCATAATCCTTTGGGGAAAGTATGTGATTTTTATTTTTCCTTGTAGGTAAAACTGTAATAAGTTAAAGACTGTTCCAAGTGTGAGATTTTTGTTAGTGTTCAAAAAGCACCTTTGACTAATACTTGTGAACCGGCTTGATTAGTAATTAACAATCTGATGCCCATGAACACAGAGTGCAAACCCCAGTGGTGTTGCTTTATGATAAAACTGAAGCAGGAGAGGACAAGTAACAGTTCCTTGTAGTCTTTCTCAATTATTTCACAATTACCTTTTTTATTTTTTTATTCTTTTAATAAGGTACTTGAGGAGCTGCATTTAGTTGACTGTGCCACTAATGACTAGGGATTTACTGATGTGTGCGTAAAATTTGAGTTGTGTAAGAAACCATTCAGAGCTGAAATTGGTGGCAGGAGCCTGCTGATGTGCAGAATGCAACAGTCCTGCAGCGCTGAGGGGGGGATTTTCTCTAGCGAATGGCAAGAAGAGCTTGTAGCATTCGCCCTTTCAGGCAGAGGTGTGTGTACGTCTGAGTGTGACAAGAGAGTGAGAATTCCTTTGGGAAAGAGCAGCTATAACACAACATCTGTAACTCAGGGCTGTGTAAAGGACTTAGGGAAAAAGCTGGTGGATTTTTTTCAGGTGTAATCAAGGCTGAAATCCTTCCTGTCCGTAATTGTGCTCTACATCATACAATTTATATTGTATTTCCTAACTTTGTGTGTTGGATAAGAGTAGGTACAATAGCTGTGGGTGGATACATCTTTTATAATAACAACTCTCTCTGGAATATAATTTTTGGGCTTAATTTGTATTTGTTGGTCTCTGTTAGCAATTCTTACTGGAGTCAGTCTTGAAGCAGGCCATTGTTAGTCAAGTGAGGAGTTGTTAGCAGTGGCTACTTTTGTCCTGGGAGAGTTCCAGGTGTAGTGCATGTACTATGATTTAACCTATGATAGCACGTGCAGTCGGAGCACGTAGTCATCAGGTACAAAGCACAATTTGCGCTTTGTAAAAAAAACCCAAAACCCAGAAGTAGGAAAAGAGCTCTGAGAAAAGGTAGTGGGGCATCACACACATGGAATCTAGCCAGGCTTTGGCTAGTGATTAAAAAAAAAAAAAAAAAAAGTCATGGCAATGAGCCAGATATTGACTGAGTGGTATTTTTGTTTGATTGCAAAGTACGTAGGTTGAGGGATTGCATTTAGTAGGAACGGTGTTTGATGGATTTCTGTCACATGGGCATTTAATGAGAAGTCTTGTTTGTAGACTTTAACTGAAGACAAGGAAGAACACGTGTGCTCTTCTAGATATGCATAGGTGTTTTCTAGCCATGGTAAATCATGTAGCTATTTATTCTTAAATTAAAAAAAAAAAAACAAACCCAAACCAAAAAACCCAATTTATCAGGAATATGGCAGGATGAAGATGAGAAATAAAACAAAACCTGCGAAATTGTATAAGAATATTTCATCCACTTGAACACATTTAATATGACACTTCATAATCTGTTGTCATTCACAGTAATAGGTTCAGAAAAAAACAGAAAAAAACAAGCTAAAAGACTCATCTGTGAAGATGAGCCTACGGAGACTTGACTTTTCTGCTGCAGAATGAATTTTCCTGCTGACCAGAAAAAAAGTTGTTGCCAAACTGGTCTTACTGAGTCTTAGCTGATGCAGTTAATTCTCTTAAGAAGTATTGTAAACATCAGAACTTCGCCTGTTTCATCAGCTCCCATGAGTCTCAAACACTGTTTTTTTTCTAGAAAGAAAACTCTTTACTTGTGAACTAACAGTTAAAACTTTCTAAAGGACATTGGGATACTTTGATGGATTATATTAAGAGTAATAACAGGTCTGCTTCATATATTCCTAAGTGTTAGACGTAACTTGAAAAAATACATACTTTTTGCTTTAAATGAGAGAAAGGAAGTGGGAACAGTCAGATATCTTTCATCCCTCTCCAATCCTCATTAAATTAGTCGAAAACTAAACCATAAAATGAGGAGAGAAAATAAGAATCTTGTGAAATCTTCCTCTGAATAAAGGGTTAAAAATTTATGTGCTTATGCAGCATTGTCATTTCTCATCTTTCATTCTGCTGGCCTGTTTACTGGTACCAGTCTGTGTTGAATAGAAAAGCTTGCATATATTTAACATCAGATAGTTCTGGGATTGCATGTATTCCTAATGAAAAAAATTTTAAGCAAAACTTCAACCTATAAAGTTTTAATCCAGTAGTTTAGGATGTAAATTGAAGGTTAATGGAAGTTAATATAGCATTAATATTTTTCATGCTTTTCTCTCATTTACAAAGTTTGTTCCTGTAACCTTTCAGGCATTCAGAAATAATGCAAGCGGTCTGCAGTCGCTGCTAAATCCCCGAGTAGCTGGGAGATTTGGGGTATCTTCAGTTAAGCAGCCTGTATAGCTGCTAGCTCCCAGAGGAGTTACAGGCATTAACCTTGGGAGAGAAGGGAGAAATCCCTCGAGCACAACAGGACGGAGCTCTCACTGGTTTTCTTGCGCTCGTGAAGCTGCAGCAGTGTCACCTCTCTGTACTAATTAAGAGTTACTGAGAATCTGACAACTAAGGACAGCGTGAACTTTAATGTGGATAAGCATTGGGGGACAGCAGACAGTTCTAAAGCAAGCAAAGAATCAGAAAGGAAAATAATGTTGACCGTGTGGACTTCAACAATCTGCATGAAATAAATGTCGAAGTAGAGGAGTTGGTCACTTCACAAATGATGCCTCGTTGTAAGAGAGCAAGAGAGCAATATCAAGGAAAAGGTTTAGGCACTTACCAAATAAACACTGAGATGTCTGACTTCTTGCTTAGAGATAAAATCTGTTAAAAATCACAGAAGAATATTTTTTTCTCTCTCACCTTGTGGCTGGACTATTGGTTTCCTGTTTCCAGGATGGTTTGTGCATTTACAACAAGCAGCCTTTGTATAAAACCAGAAGTAATACCAAAGGCAGGAATTACAGGAATTACACCAGTAATGTGTACGTTACTGGTAGAGCATGGCTCTAAACTACTGGATAAAAGGCATGTACTGCAGTCTCCCTTTCCATACTTGAAAAAGACAGTGGCTGTGATACATGTTGCAAAAAGTCCAATCCTGGCTGTAGGTGTTGGGCATAAAAGACAACCCTCCCATGACCCTGGTTGGAGTCACTTAAAAAGCTGCTGTCCCCAGCTGTCCATTAATACGCTTGAGCATATGTTTTGACTTAAAAATCTAACTAGCTCTCTGAGAAAATCTAATCTTTCAGTATGGGTTTACTTAACCCACCTTCAATGTTGGTTGAAGTTAGCCTGGCTGCCTTGACATGGATGCAGCTCAGTATCCACCTGGCTGTTTTTGGCTGATTTTGCTTATCACATGGTAATGACAAGAGGCAGAATGACCAGGTGGGGACAGTAATGTCTTGCCCTCCCACAGGTTTCGTACTACGTCCCTACTGGGTCAAGCCTTTCAAAGGACTTACTCATGTTTTTAGACCCCAGTGTGAAATAGGCGGAGTGGTAGTCAGCTGCTGTGATTATTGAGGCAGCTTTGGACATGCTAACAGTCCTGGACATCACTAAAGGCACTTTTTAGGGGAATTAGGAAATAGACACACTTCCAGGCTTCTGAATAGGGGTTATTTGGTTTGTTTGTTTATTTGTATATTTTCTTCTAACTCAAAGCCAGTCATTGCTGATGAAAGTAAGAAGATAAACCTGTTTCAGGTTTAAAGCTTTGCATGGTTTATTTTTAACTAATTATTATTAGCTTTTCCAGTGCTTTTTAAAACAAGTTGAACAAAGATTGTAGGCTAGGGACACTCTTCTATTACTAGGACCCATGAGGGAGAAGAGCAGTTGTTTCATTTTCAGAGGAACGCAGACACAGTTGCTTTCTGAGGCATGGCTAAAAATGAGAAATTAAATGAACTGGATAAGATTTTTTAAAAACAAAACAAAACAAAACAAAACAGAAGAACAAAAAGTATAGCATAATCTTGAATATCTTTGAAAAACAAATGAATCGGTGCTGTTTATATTGTTCTCCTTTACAAGAAAAAAGGTAAGGGAGGGTAGGGTAGTTTGATGTCTAAATGAAGTAATCTCCAGGAAAAAAAAAAAGATTATATTTGTTAAACTGTATAAGAAAAAAATCAGAAGATAATATGGCTTTGTTCGCAGTATTACATAAAGAAGATTAAAGACGGGAAACAAGCTGCTTAAACACTGTAAACTAATTAGTTCGACGAATTGTTTTCCCGAGGTTCATGAGATATGAAACATTGGCACCAGTGCGTGAAATACACTCTGCCTCAGTGCTCTTTTCAATTTATTTTTCTGTTAGTGTCATATGTGTATATAAAAAAAGAGCAGCCAAAAAGAAAGAGGTTACAGAGGGAGACCAAAGTCTGTCAGATGATTGAAGCTGACATTTTGTCATCTTAAGCCCAATACGGGAGGGCCCCCTTCTAATGCCCGTGTATAAATACCAGCTTCATTTTCTGCTATCACAGGCTACACTGCCCAAATGATGTCGTGACGAGGCCCAAAGGGATTCCTGTTGTTCCCCTGTGCCCAGCTCCATGCTAAGCTATGCACAAGCGAGCTGACAAGTCGCTAATTAGCTCACCCAGCATTGGTGGGTGACTGGGGGGGAGGCAGGAGACCGGGGACACTGCACGGGCTGTGACTGTGTGCGTTGCGGGAGGTTGGCTGGATGGGGGAATAGCAATGACAGGTGTTAGGCATGGGAAGTGTTTCAGCAGCTTTGGATTTTTGTCTTTCTCTGTCAGTTGACACATGAATTGGGTAACAGGCCAAATCGTGCAAATGTTCCAGATACTCTCTAGAACACACATTTGTCTATGTACTGAAGTGGCTTTCCTTTAGGAAGCTACTAGCTTTAATAAATTTAATTATTTATTGTCATAGTTTGATAAATATAACTTGATAAATTATATTTAATTTGATACATTCTTTTTGTTCTGCACTATACCAAAACACTTGATCAGATGTGTTCAGTATTGTCCTGTTTGTAAGAAGATATTTCTATTTCTTGATATTGGACAGAATACCCAGGATTTTGGCACTCTAAAAAAAAACAGCAATAAAGATTCCTCTTTTCTGACTTTTTTTTTTTTTTTTTTTAAATAGATATAGCGGTATGTGGGATATGACCGCATGGAACCCTACATAAATTTTCATATCAGATGAGAACATCAGAGAGTAGCGCTTGGGGGTGCCTGCACAAGTATAAGAATAGTTTTGCTTAGAGAAAATGAGGAGGGAGAAATTCCATTGTGACTTCAGGTTGTATTTTTAATAGTACTGAAATACTGAGGATAGAGAACATTTCAATTTAGACAATAGCCCAAGGGGTTTTAAGTAATATCTGAGGGGCACTGAATATATAGCTGAGATAACGTAATAAGGACATAATGGATACATCATTTAGGTGAGGCTTTATCAGTTGCTTTCTGGAGGTGAGAGGAGGAGGAGATTTGATTTTTCCTCTGGGTTTCATAATGATTTTGGCTTTCCATGGGACACACGTGACATTCTGTTGTATATAACCAGTGCATAACTTGGGAGTTCTTGATATTTACACTATTACTTATGAAAAGAAGTCTATCTGTCTAGCTTATTTTGTTTTGTTATGTTTTTAATGAATACAAATCTTCTTGCAAATGTTATGTCTTAGGTGGTAATCATCTGCTGTGTTTGAGGTTGAATTTCTTAAGTATGCTACTATGGAATATAGGTTTGTAGCTTGAAAAACAAAGAAGTGGGTTTGGAAAAGGAAAAAAAAAAGGAACCAGGGACAGGAAGGGAGGAGGGAAAGACACTCTCAAAATCAATTACTGTGTCATGTCCTACTTTCTAAAGCTCCCCGGTAATGCCCTGTTTGGCAGCAGGGGTACCTAGCCAGTTCTGCAGAGGCATCTTCAGCAAAAAGGACCACACTTGGATACAAATCATTATTTGGCCAAAGTAGCAGAGGGCAGGGGTACATTTACAGACCTCTTACTCCCACTCGCTCTTTCATTTTTGAGCTGTTGAGGTCAGTACATGAGTTCCTAAAAAGTGAAAGCAGCCCTGTGAGTCTTGCTAGCATGGGTTCTGCTCAATTACGGCTTTTAAATAGGCAAATCAGATTCTAATTAGCACCACAGTCAGAACAAAGTGTTACTTTTATTACCCATTACAATGCATTTGCTTACATATGTACCCTGCAGTTACAAATGTGTTATTCATTATTTGTTTTTGTTGGTCACACAGGTAGCATTTGTTACTTAGGGTTTCTGAAGTTACCAACCTGAGCAATGCTGGAAGATCATTGTTCACAAAAACATGAACAAGCAGCACTTGTCAATTTTATGTCAGGCCCAATGAACTAAAAATCTGCCTAGTGAGGATGATGATTGCCTCCTTGTAAAGGTGACAATATAGCCGCATCTTTCCCCTGGCAAGGTGATAGAAAAGATGTTTTTGTAGTCTGCAGTAAAGTAGAAATTTAGAAGTGAAAGCTCTTGATCTTAATCTGACGTTTTCTTCAGAATCTGGAGCTACTATCTGGCCCGATGCCATGACAAATTTTGTTATGTACTTCTCCTAAGAAACATATTTCGTGCTACTTCCATTAGGATGTAGTATTTGATATTGCTTAGTAATATACTCCCTTGGAAGAACATACAGTACATAGCATTCTGTCATGTCAATAAGAAACAAACCTTAGCTTCTTAAAAGGAGTATATTTCAGTTTAAAATGGTATCTGATAAAGAATGAGCTAATCTGTTGAGGAATAGAAGGGAATAAAACCTCAGACTTTTTTTCAGAAATAATTAGATACTTAGGGACCTTTATGGGTTCCAGAAGTAAACCCGTGTGACCCTGTCCTATTTATTAAGACTGATGAACTCTTGTTAGTGTGTTTACCATTTCCCTCTTGCATTACCACTGTTTTACAAGCTGTCTAGAAGTTTGCAACTTTTATGCTATATATTTTTTTTACCATCTGACTTTCATGACTTTTTCCATAAAATTTATTGGTTGTGGGAGTCTTAGAAATTCTAAACTACTTAATGGTTCTGGCTGCATCCATTATATAGCCCTTCCCCCCCACCGACCCCCCTTCCGACATCTGTGTAGATATCTCTGAAATTTACAAAACCTTTGTGACTAATCCCACAGGCTGACCTACACACTGAAATCCTACCAGTGTTTGTTGCTGCTAATTATTCTGGGTAAACCTGTGGGAATCGGGCCCTTTCTTAATGAGTTTGGGAAAGCAACTAAAAATTTTGTTCACTCTCAAGAAGATTACTTACCCCATCTTTGTGACTTCAGTTTAGGGTAAAACTTGTGTTCTGCATAGAGGTGGTGCCCACAAAACTGCTAGTTTAATTTTGTTCTTTGTTAATTTAGAGTGAGGAAGATGGAAAGAGAGAAGGGACTGTATTTGGCACTGCAGTGTAACAAAACCAGCTGTGTAATGTGGCACAAGTGGGTTATTAGATATGACATAATGTGTAGTATTTCTGTCATGGCATTATATATCTGTCAGGGCTTTTGGCAGTCAATTTTTTCTGAGTTTGAAATCCTTCTCATGTATTTTCAGTGGGTATCAGTTAAAATGTCCAGAAATCCCTCTGCAACCAATCAGTTTTGCTTCCTCTAAATATCTGCCTTTAATTGATGGCTTGTTAAACTGAGCTAGGAAGCCATGGGGAGCTCAGCCTACACTGTGTGGACACAGCCATAACTTGACACAGAAAGTATGGATTTGGAAAGGTTTAGGCAGAATGGCTACATCTAGGTAATTTTTTTGTAATTAGAAATCTGTGTAACTGAACACCTGTCAAAGTTTTAATTCCACTTAAGATCAGGAATGCATCCTGTACCTGCATGTTTCGAAAATGTTATATATGCCTTTTTTCTAATGACCATTAAAGAAGAAACACATTAACAACAGCTCTTTTTTTGCAATTGCAGACACTTGGTTTTGAAAGCAGTTGAAGCAGCCAGCAGTCGCTGGTGGTGTGAAAGAAAAGAGATTTTTCTTTCCATAGAAAACACTTTTTTTTTTTGCAGAAAGGAGATACTAAAAAAACCTCTAAAAACAAACCCCTGAAAAATCTGTTCTTACTTTTGCATATCTTTGCTTTAAGTAGCCTGTGTATCAGCAAGTATCTTGTGTAGGTACCTTATTAGGTCACACATAGATATCCTTGTTGGTTTAACTGTTTCTGCAGTGGTCTATGATGCAGACATTTCAGATCTGCAAAAGTGGTGTGGAAAAAGAAAGCGTTATTCCATTTCAGCACAGGCTATTGGGTTTTCTCCAGGATGTACCTTACATGTAATAGAAGACTAAAGGAGCGTCTGAATAGTAAGGTCCTTCTCGAATTCCTGCTAGGATTTTAGGGCACATACTCCAAATTTGAAAAAAAAATGGCGAGATTTTACCCATACAAAAGCGCTGATGGCATTTTTGGATGAAAATGAAACACTGAAAACCATAATCTTTGCATTCTTCTCAACCACTCTGCATTTGTGTATTGCTGCAGGCTGTGCTACAGAATTCAGTAACATTCACACTTGGAGTTATTAGTAACCAAAGCTGGTAAATCTTTGCAGTCTTTTGTTATTAGCTTCCCAGCTTTACCAAGCACAAATGTGGTTACTTCCAGCTGTTACTTCATGCAGCTCTGTATATTGCTCTTAAGGGCTGAGATCTTTTATTTTTATTTATTTTTATTTTTTTAAAAAAGCTCTTTTTAAGAAGTGTATACATGTCAAAATCTAATAATTACTTGTTTAAGTACCATGACTATATCTTGTTCCTTGGCAATGTGGTAATACAAACCTTTCTAAATTTCTGAGTGGTTAAGCAGAAGAAATTGGGATTGAAAGAAAAAAAGACCAGTGTGAGGAATAAGTATAAATGGACTAAAGAAGAGCTGGGACTTCTTGAGCTTTGAAACAGCAGACTCTCTGAAGTGGGACTGCTGGACAGGAGAGGGAGGGAGGAAGACTATAGCCAGCAAACAGGCATTCCTCTGGAAGAGGGTGATCTTCTTTTGACAAAAATCCTCAGGGAAATGAGTATTTCTAACAAATTGCCTTCACCAAATGTAGCTTGAATGATTTGAGGTCTTGCTGCCCACAGCTGGCCATCATACTTTGCTGCCAAATCTGGTGCAGCAGTGGAGGTGGCAGAAGGTGCCCATGCCCTGGGACTCTGGCTTACGTCATTAGGCAGCCCGTGAAATCTGCTTGTGCTAAGATTCTGGACAGGCATGCCTAAAAGTGTGGACCTACTAATTCATGGGCAAATGGTTCCGTATGCCACCACTCGTGTGGTAACAGGCAGCTTGTGAGGGCTGAGGTGCACTGGGGCGACAGTCACATAAACAGCTGCAACTGTTTGCTTGGGCAATATGTGCTGGGGGCCCAAGGGTCGGCAAAGTATCAAATTAAAATTAAGTAGAAATGAGTGCTTCAGAAAATGCCTGCCAAAAATTGTTTACAGATTTATATTTTGATCATGTGATTTGCTTATGCAATTCTTCTTGCTCACTTTGAGGTCTCTGCATCCTGTTTTTGTTTAGTCATGTATTTTACAGATTAAACCAAATCGATTCTTCTTTTTTTTGCTTTGTTTCTTTTCTCTGACAAGTTTTGATGTGCCCAGGCATGGAAGCATTCTGTGTGGTTGAGAAGAGGAGGGATCAGCCTAAAAGGCTGCAGCTATCCTGTAGTAATTTATTGAAATCTTTTGGTTCCTAATGGGCATGTAGGAATGCAAAGTTCTCTGAGTTTTATTTGTGCATGTGCACAACTGTGCCAAGTTCTCTTCCAGCTGTAAACTTATTTTACCATTTGAATTTCTTGAATTCTCTTTGTGTATAATATTCAATCATTGAGCCCCGAATTGTAGCACATTGTCTTAGATAGACTGAAAGATCTGCGCTTTGGGAATGAGAGAAATAAAAATTCTAGTTCCACCTGTAACAGACTTTTCCCAAAGTACATCTCGTTTTGGGAGGGAGGAGGGAATTAACAGTTACAGGATTTGCTTGCCATAAACTGCAGCAGCAGGAACTGTGATTAAACACATTAGCATTTTTAGCTTGTCCTAAGGTCCTTAGCAAAAATATAAGGTGAAGGCAACATAGTTTGCTTTTCAGAGGAGCATGTGGAGCAGCCTACACCATAATGTCTGAACAGATGAATGGCGTTTTGCACGTCATTGGAGACTTGTTCTCACTGTAAAGATTCCAGTAAGTCAGTTTGCCAGTGTTACAGTTAAGGCTTTTCATCAGTCATGCATTTGCGTTACTTAGGTAGTTTTATTTCAGAAGTGCATATAGCTCAGAAAGCTGATCAGGTTCATGTAACTGATCTGTATCTGTTTGTGATTCTACCCTCTTTACCTCCCACATGAGTTGTACCTTTCTTGTGCAAATAAGCTGCTGCTACTGCCTCTGCTTGATCTCTATACTACAGATGTTTCTAATTAACTCTACTGTGACAGGCCAGGAGGATATAGTTACAGAGGTTGACAGGTCCCAGAGTCCTTGGAGGCACTGTTCTGTCACCTGACGCATTCCTTGTGCTAACATCTTTTTGGCAAGCTTTCCTAATTATTACAGCCAACCAGTACCTCTGTGTTTAATATGGAGAGTGTGGAGTGATAGCGTCTAAAAGATAGCAAAGAATGCAGGCTTCTGAGCACCGAAGGGTTTCGGTGTCTGTTTTGTGGCTAGAGGCATTGGTGCTGCCATTATGCCGGATTTCAGTTTTTTCTACATTCTGTTTTGCTTTGCACCAAAAATGCACTTAGGTTGTCTTTGCTGTTTAAAGTCATAAATAAGAGGCCCTTCCAACCCAGTAATTTCTCAAACTTAATAACCCACAGGAAGCACTGTGATACTCTTGCTTTCTTGGAAGATTTAAGTTGTAAAGATCATTGGCAGCCAAGTATTGGTATGCAAGTTACTATGAGCCAACTTCTTTATATTGCAAGTTTTAAGTGGTGATTGTGCTATGTGATGCACTTGCACCTGTCCCTGCATAAGGTTTTTTCCTCAGATTGGGTCAGAGAACCATCAGCTGGAGAGTACTTGCATACACATGAGGAATCTCTTGTGCTAAATGAGCATCAGCGTTCCTTGGTTCTGGGTGAACTTTGCATTTAGAGGTATCTGGAAGAGGTGAACAGTGTTCATGAGGAGGATATTGCAACTGCACCTGGAGATAGATGGATATCCTGAAAATGTCTTTAGCTTACTGCTTGATAGTATCAAACAGAAGTGAAGGTGCATGTGCATTTCAGTAATGAAAGATAAGAGATACCTTTCCAATAAAGAAAGACTGATTCTTTCTTAGAGTAGGAAATGAGAACTACCCGTCTAATGAATTTAAGATTGGGAATCTCATTCTCTTAGATCTATCACTTGAGAATAAGAGTAATTATTTCCTATTGCTCTTCATGGAATACAGTTATAATTGCCTTACTGTAACAATGTTCACATTAACACTTAATTGTTAATGTCCTCGTAATTTGAGGAAATCATCACCTCTTCATATTTCATCACCAGAGAATGTTCTTACATTGGAAGAGCATTTGTAATCACTGAATAAGGAAAGACTACGTATGACGTATCTTTATCTTTTTCTTGAAATTTTTTTCTGTTGTCTTTTGGGTAGTCAGACTTCTTTTAGAGGCTAAATTGCACTGACAAAATTGTTTATTGTACAGAAACAGGAACTCCTGCATAGTATAAATATTATAATGGAGTTCACTGGCAGAGAAGGGCACTGGCTTTCTTTATCTCATTTGTACATTCTGTCTTGTGCTGAAAGACACATCGGTAAGGATGGAAATATTACACAGGGGCAAGGTCAGGCCGATAGTGGTGATCTGCAGTTTTCCCCTTCCAGATCTCTTCGATTTGTTTCTTTGTATGAGACTCAGTTTCTTTATGAAAGCAACCCTTAAGCATGGATTTGACTGTCCACTGAGCACCAGCATTTATATATTCAGATAGGGAATGGTCGCAAGGTCCCTTCACTTTATCAAAACAAGTAAGTACTTGCCTTGAAAGCATCGAAGGAGTGCTATCTTCAGTCATTAAAGCAGTTCAAAGTAGTACGATCATTCATCAACTTTAGCGATGGACACATGGTTCGAGTACCATTTTATCTGGTGAGACTGAGAAAAGAGGAAAAAAAGTGGGAAAGTCTGTAGGTATAAGTACGTGTACACCAAAGCAACACACATTAACACAGTCCACTTCCTAAATGCATTAGAGAGAATATTTGTGAAGATGGCAGTGGAGCAGCATATTCCTCGTGGTTTTGTGCCAGTCTGTGGACTGTGCATTGCTGTTGTTTGGACCAACTAGCATGGAAGGTTTGTGCCAAACTAGCACCAAGTACAAATTGGTGACAGCTTACCAGGGGTGTCCCTCTTCTATTCACTGTTTCAAAAGAAAATTTGTAAAAAATATAGTTTGAGTCTTTCTTTCAGGCATGAGAGAGGGCCATAGAAGGCTGAAAAGGTAAGTGGAAAGAAAGATTGATAGGAGATTTCTTGACTGGAAAAGCTCCTTCCTTCCCCTTCAAGTTGCCCGACCTACTGGCTGGGGAGGTTCCCTGAAGGAACTGCTCTTCTGTTACGCTGTTTCTTCAGATTTCCTTCACTAGGAGGTTCTACCATAACTGTCCAAGGTGGGAAAACTGCAAAAGGAGCAGAGCTTTCCAGGACAAGGGAGAACAAGAAAGAAAGGGGTAACAGAGGAGAGGGGAAAACCATCCTTGTCTTACTTGCTTCTGTTCAGTTCCTTCCAACGTCAGCTGGACATTAGCAGACATCATATTGTGAGGATATTAATGTCATATAAAAAAAAGTGTTTGTCCACCGGCTGTCCAGAGACAATGCTCCATAATTCTGTGCATACTAGTGTTCAGTTATATTTCTACAATTCCCTTTGGGTCCATTTTCTCTAAATTTCTAAAGCACATTGCAGCTGCGTTCTCTTTTGTTGGGAGTACAAATGGTTAATCTTCAGTCATGTACTTTAGCATATAATTTCAGTTCTTAGATCTGTCAGAGCTGATGGTTCAAAGTTGGTTCCTAAAAACAAAATACATGTGTGTGTAAAAGGGAGGAGGAGGAGGAGAGGTTTTATTGTAGGACCCCAGGGAACTCCTTGTATTGTAGGAGTGTGATAACTGAATACTGGAGAATTTCAAAAACACCTTTAGAAAGTGAGCCCACTCCTCTAAATAATGTTGATTAGCACAATTATGATTCAGGAATGTCTGTAAAAGGGTTGCTTCTAGCATGAGCTGTTATCTTATGAAGTAGTTTGCTGACAAGTGAGAAACTATAAAATCCACTTTCTTCTGCTGTCATAATAATACAATTATTAGTTTGTTTTCTGTAAACATCATCTCCCCCCTTTTCTTGAAAGTACATACTACAAATATTGTCATTAAAAGCACATTTTTTCTTCTCTGCCTAAGGAAGATTGTTTAAATTGAAATCTTTTTTTTTTATTATTATTATTATTATATGGTCTTGCCTGTTTAAATTGGTGTTATAATCCCATTTTATTTGGTGATAAACTGGTTTTCAACTTTCAGGCTTTGGGAGAAAAAACATTTTCAAGAGTTCTTCTACTTAAATAAATAAGCATCTGTGTTTTAATGTTCCTTTAAATATCATTCAGGACAGATTTTATGTAGATATATTTGTTCCATCTAATCTATACTAGCTGTGCACCTGACATGCATATTAGTTTTCTGTTTCAAGGCAAACACAACTGGAATTCTGCAGAGACCGAAAGAGAAATAGTGAAACACATCCCTCTCATCAAAAAAGCCAAACAAGGCAAATAATCCCATATCAACAACCTAGCCAACCTGTTTCTTACAAAGCACGTGTAAAAGAAGCTGAGAAGTAGATGCTAACCACATGAGATATGAAATGAGAATTTAAGTAATAGGCGCCATACATTTTTCTAGCTTCAGTCCTTTAGTAATATGTGCTTTTCTACTCATGTGCAGTCTGGAAAAAATCTGTTGCTGTAAAACAAGCATTTATTTCTTTTCCTCTTAATTCTCTATGATTTGTGCTGTACTGTTGCATCTGCTGGAACACTCTCTTCTAACATCCATGCAAATTATAATTTGTGTTGGCTTCATGATTGTGCAGATGATTGTCACAGCAAGTGCTAGATGAATATGCTCTGTGTGTTTGTGTGTCTGTGTGTGAGTACAACACATCCTAAACAACATAGAAGAGAAGTAATCCCCGCTAAGAAATATTAAAAAATAAAGATCAGTACACGTACATTTTGGCTTTCCATATTTGAATTAACAGATCTAAGTGGGATGCTGAGTTTTACTTTGGCTGTGCTTTGGCTTTTTCACAGCCCCTGATATGATATGTATGAACTCTTTATCAACTACAGGAGTCTGACCTGAGATTTTCTACCGTAGCATGTATGTGTTTACATATGGTTGCTCATTCACTCGCTCTCAACTTCTTTTTCTGGGCCCCAGTTAGAGTTTCATAGATGTTATTATAGTCACAAGATACACGATGTGATCTGTGCGACTGGCTCCAGCGGATGGTGTAGGAGGCAAGGGGTGTAAAGAGCATGGCTATGCATTCCCTCCCCGGGAATCTGGGAGGACTGTTTTGCCGTGACCTTGGTCTGGTTTTTCTCTACATTCTTTGCTGTCCCCAAGCTGTGAGGCTGATGTGTTTGGACAAACTCATTTTGTTAAGTGGAAATCCCCTTAGAAAACTAGGAATAGAAATTGATGGGAACTCTACATGATTAAGTGTTCAGTGATTTTTTTCTGCAACCTATGATGAATTTACTTAGGAGCAAAGTCTAATAAGTATTTTGATTATCTGCTTCATATGCTTTCAGCTTGAGTGGTCTGAATTCTTTCTATAGTTACTATGACACGATAGTTAACAGTCTGGCTTGGCCAACATGTTAAGCCATGTCTGCAAAAAGAATACATCAATGGTGTTCCTTTGCCAAAGGTTTTGTTTTCAGTTTTAAATAACTATCGTGAGGGAATCTTAAATATGTTGCATTTCGCTCTTTCTTTTTAAAGAGGAGAAAGAAGCTAAAGAAGTTTTCAAGGGAATAGAAAGAGGGATAGAGGGAAGTGCCGGTTAATTTCTGTGTAATTCTTAAGCCAATTAATGACATTGCTAGCCTATAGGAGCAATGCAATCAGCAGAAGAAAGAACTGTATTTTTTAAAAGCAACTGGCTCAGTGATAGTCCTGTGTTTAGGGGATACATGTAGTCACCTGCTTGTCCTGTGAGAATACCAGCCTGGTGAAAAGCAAAACTGTGTGTTATAAAATGATCACTGAACAAAACATGGGTTGGTTATGTTTGGGACACAGGTACAAACCTTTTGGTGCTGTTTTGCCCACAGGAACTGACACCAAGGACTAAACGAAAGAGTTTTACATTGCCAAGAGATATCATCCCTCAGTCGGTGGGCACAGGCTGCCATGACATGCCATCCCATCCCTGTTAAACAAAAGGGCTTGGAATGAGAAGCAGTAAACCATTCTCCAGATGTTTATCTCTTCGGTTTGCATTCCTTCTTTTGTGTATGGGACAATTACCTGCCACACACAGAATTTGATTTAGTCCCAGGTTCTGCTGAAGCAAGTCATAATTGAGAAATTGAGGAAGGAAGTTTGTTTCATTCAAAGTTTATTTCAGTTTCATTGAGGAGATGAAACCTGCAGCAACTTTCTTTCCAATTTAAGGACAGCTGAGAGTGTGGTGGAAGCCTGAGTTTTATTGACTTGCTCTAATACCTCAGCCAAGAAGTAGAATCATGTGCCAGGCAGGGAATGGAAAGCTACATTTCAGAGGCGAAGCCAGGGCCAAAGTACTTCGTGGTAACTTGCTCCAGTGCAAGAGTGCCTCTTATTTGTCTCTTTTTACTGTATCTTAAAAGCTTTTCATACTTCAAGTTCTTCAGTGCTCTTTAAATTTTATGTATTGCTTTGAGTAACTTTCCTTCACATTTAAACCCCCTCCTGTTTCCAGCCTTACTGAGAGTGGACACTGCATAAGAAAATTACTGCTGTGCTTAGACGAGGTTTGCCAGCTAAACACTTCATTCCCAGATATATAGCTCAATAACTGCATCCTCATACCTTTAAAACAGATCATGAGTCATGTACAATTGTAGCATTTTCAGATGAAAGCATCTCAAATGAAAGTTTCCTCTCTGTATTGCTTCGCTCCCCCTTCCTCAAAAGGAAAGAAAAAATGGAATGTGGGGAGGTTTGTGGATTTATTTAAAACTATGTAAAACATTATATACAGCTGTTGTGTGGGGAAACATATCCAGCTATATCATTCATAGATCAATTCTGGCAGGAGTTTTCTCAACCGCATACTCTAGATCAAGTCATTCCATTGGTTACAGTTCCATTTTATATCAGAATTACATTCTTATACTGTCTGCAGTGTTAAGCCCAAGTGATTTTATTTCTGAATACTTTTTTAGAAAACATATTTTTAGCTTATTTTAGAAAACATATTTTTAGCTTAATCTATTTCCTTGCTACATAGTGATTTAAGAGGTATTCGATCCATTTCTCTAATTTTTGGCTGGGAAGAGGCTTTTGGGATTGTTCAGAAAAAGGTCATACAGTTAAAAGCAACAAAAAGTCTCAAAGATACAGAAAGAGGATCGCTCCTTAAGGGAAGCAATTCAATGTGAATACTTCCTTGTATTTGTTAAGAAAACCTACTTTTTTTGTAGGCACAGTGTTAGTGTCCAGCTGTTTTGAATGAACTTCTTGTGTTATGTTGGTTTTCTGTTTTCCTTTTCTTCAAGCTGCCTTAGTGGAAAGAGGAAAGTTTTTTCCATTTTGTGAAGTGACCAGAGGGTACTCTAAACATGCAAGAAAAGAGAGCTTTAAAAGCACACATGAGGCTCATGAGAAAATTGCAAGTAAAATTATAGCCACCCAGGTGCTGATTATTTTTTTTAATTTTATTTTTTATCTGCAGCCAAAAAGCAGAGTTTTTTTTGAATCTTATTTAAGATAGTGGTAGAATTCCCAGTGACATTAATGGAAACAGGTTCAGACCTTCTGTATTAAATTGTTGTCTCTTATGCAGCATTGTGGGTGGCTTGCTTGGAACAAAGTTTGCAATTGAATTTACGGTACTAACACCAACTCGGCAGTGGAGCAGATGTTTTATTTTCTGTTTATTTGCTACATTCTTCAATGCAAGCCTTGGTACTTCAGCCAAAAGCTTATTACATGCATCTAAAATGCTTGTGTCTTAGTTTGTCAAGTAACTGCATGCGGTTAAGTTCTTCAGCATGAAGTAAATTTTTTTGTAGTGTCATTGATCACCTGATATACCCAAGGTATATCAAGGCAAACGTAAAAAAGAACATTTTGAAAAGTTGCAGGAAATACTTAATCAAGAGGTTGCAGTACGTAGAACACACTGGAATTTGCGTAGCCTGAAGCAGAAAGTTCCTTCTTCCTTTCAAGCCCTTTTGCAAACCTCTAAAAGTATTTGGTGACGAATTCAGAACTCAGTTTAACTTTCTTTGAGTCTACAATATTGCAGGAGCCATTGCGTAAGTTAGATGATTATTTAAAGGTATTGCCTGTATTAGATAATTGACTTTTTTACAAATCAGCTTGATTAAATCTGTTAATCAGCTTATTGCTGCATTTGTTTTATGTCTGTTGTGCTTTAGATTGATTGTCACTGTGGGCTTCTGCATAAGAAGGCAGCCTCTGTTCCTCACTGCGCTTTTCAGTGGTACTACACTTTTCAGCTAAAGTGGCAGCTGATACAATGGGATGATGAGCTAGGAGTCAATGCGGATTGCCAGGATGTAGGCATGGCTGCCTAGCCGAGCAACAAGTAGCTGGCGTGGTCCTGGGATGCGCCCTCCTTTCTGGGAGGGTCCCCCTGGTGCAGGGGGTGAACGGCGTAAGCGGTGCTCCTGGTGTTGAAGCTGGGTGGGTCACACTCAAGGCAGTTACCCGGTGCAGGACTGGGGGCTGTGCATGGCAGTGGGAGAGCTGCGCTGAGCTGCAGGGTAGGGAGACTGATCAGGAGCTGTGCTACCCTGGGACATTGTCACCCCACTGGGCTGGGGGTTTCCTTCTGGAGTAGAGAGGGAGAGAGGCTAGTCAGTAATTCCAAGCATGAGCTAGCGAGGGGACAGTATTTCTGGGGCAGTAAGCTAGCAAAAAGAGACTTGTCCTGCGTTCAAGTCTTACCTAACGTGTCTGAGACCTAGGAGATTGATAAGAAGTCTGCTGAGTGCCTCTGGAGCCAGTGTGGGGCTGACAAAGACGTGCTAATGCATAGCTGGTAGGACTTTATGAACCTGAGTGAATATATTGAAGTAAAATACCCTGTGGTATGTTACCCAGGCTTGTCTATTACCCATAGTATTTGCTTGCCTTTTACCTTAGGTAATTCAGAGATGACAGTAGTCGCCCAATTACACTGAACAGCTTGAATGGATAGTCAGAGGAAAATACTGTCCATGAGTACGTGAAAGGACTACATCCTAGACTGAGAATAAATTGGTGTCCAGTGTGCATAGCCTGTGAATTGGTCAGAATGAAATAATATTGCTTACCACTCTCATTTTGAGTAATGACCTTGTCTGAGTTTAGAAATAGCTGTGAAGGATCTAGAAAACTGGAAATTAAAGACTGAAGATATTCAGATGGAGCTGCTGCTTTTTCTGGATTGTTTCACATCAATGAACAAGCTCTTTCAGAAGAACTTGAATTTAGCTGGTAATAAAGATTACCTCGGCAAGATGGTCTCGGTTTTTCATTTGAAGTTATCAGAGTTACTTGTAAGGGGAATATGATTCAGAGTAACTTTAAATACTATTTTTCCTAGCTAACAATTTCTTTAAAATGTAAACGAAAGTTATATCAAGAGTAGATGTTATTTTTTGTATTTTTCCTTTGGTGAATTATATACTACTGAGTCAACTTTTCAAAAAATCAGTTACGCTGATATGCTTTCTGTGTGACAGGCTGCAACTGAACCTCATTATTCATACAATATGTCTGTGTGATGTTACCAAATCAATTTGTGCTATATCCATTTTGCACTTATGGATAGTTTGCACTCTCTTATGAGCAGAAATAGTCAGCTGGCAATAGTAGAAGAGCAAAAAATGCATGGAGTCCACAACCTCTTTCTTTGCGGCAGTAAGTCTTTCTTTCATCCACTTCCAGTTTTTTCCTTATCTCATCAATATGTACAAAGCAGATGCTAAGTCAAAAGGCAGATACACTCTTAGTTCTTTATAAATCA
>NW_009647421.1:1141119-1197049 GCF_000708025.1 Charadrius vociferus | reverse complement strand
CTGGCAGAAAAGGGCCATGCCTAGCTGTAATTGCTTATTGGATGTAATTCTGTTCAAAGGCATTGACTTGGCAGGCCTGTCTTGCCAGAGCCCAGGCTAGTGTAAAACAAAGCACAGGGTATTTCTTGTGTGCTGAGATGCTGTTCATAGCATGAATGAAGGAGCAATATGTTGTTACAAGCTTAGTAAATACGGAGAAAAAGAAATCTAGATGATGTCACTTGCTGGTGTATTGCACGTGTTTAGGAATTGGGGAATGCATTCTCTGTGATTATTTCATACTCTCACTGTCCAGCTCTGTTGCCTGATTTATCTCAGAAATGTTTTTTTAGGAGTTGGAAGTAAGATGGCAACCTGAAATGACAGGATATGAAATCAATCAGAAAAGGAAGTCAGAATGACTTACACAGTTATGTGAGTGCAGTTGGTTGGATCCAATGCAGTTACTGTCCCTCTCTGCATCATCCTTTGCTTTGCTTGTGAAGTACACAGGCTTAGTCATTGACCTTTGGTAGCTGGTGCTATAAATGTATCCACTGAGTTCAAATTCCAGTATAGCCCTTCACTGCCAGTTGTCACCCACCTCCGTGATGCTGGGACCTAATGCATTCCTTCTCTGGATTGGGCTTCACTGTCCCTTGTTAAAAAGACAAAAAGTTTTTTCTTATTTTCCCTCACTGCCTGATGAAACTTGCTCTCTGAAACTTAGTTTGATTTTATTTCTAATTCTCAACTGTGCTAAATGCACTGGGAATTAAATTACAAAGCCGATGTTACCTCATGTTCTGCAAACTAGCTCCCTGAGGCATTTCATCACTGTGCACACTTGAGACTTTACAGTGTTGCAGCAGGGCTGTAAAGTGCCTAAACAAAACATTATGCAGTTATTAAAACCAAAATAAAATAATAGTAAAAGAATAGGTTAAAAGGGAGAGAAACTCTTCCAGCCAGGTTTCTAGGCAGAACTGCCAAGTGCTGCGTATCCCCGGTGATGTGCATTTGGCAAGGGCGTCTTGGAGCCCTCATGCAGTCTGCAGGGAGGCAGCAAGGGTTCCCCCTGTGATCCATCTTGCCCACCAAGCAGTGCTTTTCTCCCCGCTGGATCCCAGCTGTGGTGCTCAAGCTAGAGCTGGGGGTGTGGAGGGAGTAGAAGAGGGACACATGCTGCTGCCCTCTGCAGGGGTCCCTAGCTATGAAACAGGAAGGCAGCTGGAATGGAGGTTAGCCCTAGACATCAGTTCTGGGGTGAAAGAGTGCAGAAGCAGGGATGGAGAAAGACCAACCACAAGAGGAGGTTGCTTTGGACTCCTTTTGTCCATTGAGCACATGCTCAGCTGAGATCTCTGATCTCTGTTACAGCAGGTTCTGGTCCTCTGTTGACATGATCTTATGCTCTAGCTTCTCATTGTTCCTTTTATGTATTATAATCACCCACTAATATGGATCCTGAATTTTTTTGTTATTCCTCCTATTAATTTCTCACCCACATTCTCCACTTGATTGAGGGGAGTTCTGCCTGTTGTGAAAGGAGCTGATTTCTGTTATGTTTGGCTCCCAAAGTGTCTGTTTAGAATTTATTGAGAGAGGAAGAATATAAAATCATGTGTTTCATTGAGTTCTATTTTTCAACTGTTTTTCTTTGCATGAAAATAATCATTAAAAAATCAGATTCAGGTGGACTAAAGGCATTCATAAATTTGTGTTCAATTCATTGAGTGGTTTAGGGGAAACAGTTGCAAAAGGTGAAACAGTAATTTCAGCATTTAAAAAGAATATTTTTTAAAAGTGTTAATTAAATTATAAGAATTAAGCTTTTCCCATGTCCCAAAACCAGAAGTTACTTGCACAGCAGTAATACTTACATGTTTATTCATCCTACACGCTACAGCTAGTTCCTTCCAGCTGATTCCTGTGGTGACTGTTTCAGTGAGGAAATGGTTTTAAGCCCCTATATCTTCTGACCACATGAAGAGATTTGGGTGAAGTTCAGGTGGCAGACACGACTTCTGGTGTTGGCAGGTCTCCTGCCTGTGCAGCTGCTCAAAATCCATTGCAGAAAACAAAACCGGGTGTTGAAATTGCAGGAATAGCAGATAAGTCTGAAAGTTGGATGTACTGCTCATCTCATCTTCCTAATTAGATATTTATGTGGCCCATAGTATCCAAATGACTCAGTCATCAGTGGTTATTTTCCCACAGCAGTGAAATACTGCTGATTTTATCAGGAAAACCTGAGGTAGGACAGCATATAGGAAATCTGTTATTAGGCCAACACCAGACCGTGTTGTTCAGGTCCCTAATCTACTGCTCTATGCCTTGTTTTCTCTCATGGAATTTATCTACCCACCTTTTTGTTGCAGTCCCTAATAGGCAAGAATTGAGTAACATTAAGGAAATAACGTGGATAGTCATAGTAGGGTCTAACTTTATGTATTTATTAATGCATCGTGTTCTTCCAGTGTCTGAAAATGCATTGATGAGCTCCTCCTTCTTTATGTTAAAACTGTGCAGGAAAATTCGCTGCTTTGCAGGAGAAAAGGGTAACAGGGAGCCCCTTTGGTAACAATCTCATGATGGTACTGTGACACTCTGTGCTCATCAGCTGATGAGTCTTAGGGTAATATGTAAGTCAGGTGCTAAGTGGGTGGGAGGTGCAGTCTTCAGTGCATGTGAGCTCCTGATAAGCGTGTAGGTGTGGGGAAAGGCTTCTTTGCACTTTGTAAGTTGGTAAGTTAGAGGGGCAGAGCCCTAAAAGCTGTTTTCTGTCACTTACCTTTACTGCTGTGGGAGCTCTGTTTAAGTCAAATGAGCTCTGCTCTGGAGAATGCTATCTGGATGGAAAATAACAAGAGACTTGAGTTGTTAAAGCCTTAGAACAAAGCAGAGAAGAGCATAGAACTATTGTCTGCATCCTAAAATTAGGACACTGTATCTTACAGCCCCTAGCTGCAAATAGTGGGACTCTACACAGGTATTCTGCCAACTGAGTCTCAATGAAGAAGTTTGATGCTGATGTACAAAATCCTTCAGAGCACACTGGAAACAAAAATGAGAGCAGCTTTGTAGATGCTGGATGTAACCCTGCTGGCCCAATCCAGACCATCTCTGCAGAATGTTTATTGGTGATGTAAATCTAAAGCTTACTGACAGGGGGGATTTACTGTGAAAAAAACCTAAGTTATTTCCTGAAGTTGTAATAAGTCAGCGACGAAGGCAACTCTTCTGCACTGACCCTCATATGAGATTGCTTTTGGGTCGTGAGTGGTTTGGTTAAGCTCATTGGAACATTTGTTTACACTGAGATTTTTACTATTTGTTCCAAGAGGATGTTTAAATTTTCTGCAGTCTTCAGGGGTACTGAAAGGTCTGGGACATGTCTTTTAGCTGAAGCAGACATTGATCACATGCTGCTACTGTTACGAACCTTGAAAGTAGTGCAACTTAATGCTCTACTTGTTCAGACAAACCCTTCTTGGCTACACGGCAGTTCTGAGAGCAGCTGGCTCTTCTGCTGTCTGTAGTGTTGCTGTGTACTCCTACTACTGTACAACTGCTTTTGGGGGGTGGAGGAAGCCTTTAGCCCAGGTAACAGCTTTTGGAGTTGAGGAGAGGGCTACAAACACTTTTGCAGAAGTGGTCCAACAGCATCTCCGTGGAGGCTGGGAACCAGGTGTCAGACAGAGGAGCAAGATCCTGAGCTGACTCAGATTCTGGCAGCATCCAGGATTTGTAGCAGCATAGACAGTGCCCTTGACTACTGCTATCAATCACATTGATGTAAACCAGCAGGCATCAACAAAGTTAATAAGTGAAAAAAGCAGTGCAATCAAAAGTTGATTTAATTAGCTATTGGTTCTAATTACGGTGTTGTTGAGTGCCTTACTGGATTTCATATCAGCAGAGTAGCTGGAGTAGTATGTGTATGTTTACCAAGGTAAGGTATGGGAGGTGCATGTGCATATATGCGTTGAAAATGGATTGAAAATCCTGCTAGCAAAACAAAATTATGCAGGTGAAATCTACACACTGAAGACTCAAAACCAGACGTTCTGCTTCAGGAAGTCAATGTGGTCATCTATTATGGGAGCTGGGATGCCGATGTTAACTGAACCAAAATGTTGGTTTTACAGTTCATTAGCAGTCTTGGTGAAATAAGCAGCTCACGTGGAGCCGTCTGAAAAAGTTTCTGCTTCTAGAATGCTCTGAGCCCCAACTAATGTTGAGGAGAGACAGCTGATCTTTTGTCAGTCGACATTTGTTTGAATGGAGTGGGTTGAGGTTGGGAAAAAAAGTATTTTCCCTTTCAGTACTTGCACAGCATTCTGAGAGCAGGGGATGGTTATTGTTTCAAGAAAATTCCTATTTGGCAAAGACATATGGTCTCCTGACACGTCGAGGGTGTATAAACTAGGTCTGCAGTAAGCTCTTTCACACATTTACTCATTCCTTCTTTGGTTAAATGATTTCCGGCAACACACTTGACAGCTGTAAATGTAAGGGTCCTGCGCATCTCTCCCCAGACAAGACCTGTTAGCAGTGTGAGCAGGTCTGGGCGCAGATACGCACAGCTAGCTGATTCTTGCTTATCCTGACAAGAAGAATGTAAAAAATGTGCCAGCTTTCAAGGGTCAGAGGCTAAAATATGGATGTGTTTATTGCATATTTTGGTTGTCCCTTTAATAGACAGTTTGACACATTCTTTCGGTGAACTTTCTGGAAGATAAATAGCTCAAAATGGACACAGGAGAAATCGCTGCTGTCAGGATTCCCATACATGTAATTACCTTCAGGTGTCAACTGTACTTAGTGACTGTTGATTTTAATTTTTTTTTGCTGTTCAGACATTTATACCTTGTTGTCAGTGAGGTATTTAATTTTATTAATGTGGATATTCTTAAAGGGAGGACGTGAAAGATCAGTTGTTTCAGACTTTGCTTTCCCTTATGAAATGGCTGGTATCACACCGTAGATAATTCTTTTGAAGAGACATGCTTTTGGTCTGTTTTTTCAGTCAGCCGTGTGGAAGGATGCCTAGATCTCCTTGCATAACTTAAGCACTGAAAGCTGCTCTTAAGCCTTTCCTTCTGTGTGTATGATAGCTAGATCGTTGTGAAAAACTGTTTTGAGCTCCTTTGTTCCTTTGCTTTTAAGCTTTTGGTGTGTGATATGCTTAACAGTTTTGGAAGTTATTAAGTCTGCTAATTTACCATGGTGCAAAAATGGTGGCAAGATGTGCTTCTTAAAATTACTAGCCCTGGAATGTAATTGTCAATATATATTACTATGCATTCACATTTTTTACAACAGCAAGCGACTAATGGAAGGATGAAATTATTGTAGTTGGAAAGCAAAAGTCTCAGAATACAGAACAGAGCACTACCAAGAAAACATAGTATGAAATCTGTTTTGAATATGTCTGGCTTGAAGTTTTCCTAGTGACTGGGAATGTAAATTGCGTACTGAAAAAACTGGGAGAGATGATGTAGTCAATTACAGAAAGGAAAATGCGTGTTTTATTGTGGAGGGACATATTTAGATAAAATCAGTCAAAACACCGCGAAAAGGGAATTCAAATTAATTTGTGTTGTATGCAGCCAGCTCATAGTAATTTAATTCAACATTAGATAACCTTTTACCAATGCAGGGACTGCTGGAATTTCACAGCTCTTGTTTTTCAGTCACAGAGTGTCACTGGTTCTCCATATCCAAGAAAAAGTGGAGATCAGCATTTTTTTAGTCTATATGAATGCAATCTCAAAATGACAGAAGGAGAATGTTCGAGCTAATTACCAAGGGAATTATTGGCTTTGCTCATATAGGAAACCCTTTAATATTTGGAAGAGTAGTTTAATGATGTGATCTGGCATTCATTCTGCAGTGCATCATCATCAAACAAACAAACAAACAAAAAAAAGCCCTTGGTTGGCATTTTTGCCTAAGGGCTGCTGAGAGCTGATTATTCTTCTAATCAGAACCATCACAATCAAGGGAGACAATTAGCTAGGTTAGGTCTCTACTGATTTCTCCTGTGGCCCTAAGCATCAGATGGCCCTGAGCACTCTTGAATCCTATCAACAAGTATTTGAGTAATACCTGTTTTGCTCCACCTGTTGTCATTAAGACCCTCTTTTCTTCTGTTGAAGTGCTTGGTTCTGTGCATGCTTATTTACATTACACTGATACTGGAAGACATTAGCTATCCTTCAAGAGAGAAAGCTTACTAGTCTAGACAATAAATACAGAGTTTTAAGTTTCTAGCATGTAGTATAAACCTGTAGAGATTATTTTGATATACTGTGCATGTGTTTGTAAGTGTGTACCTAATTCTGTATTTTTATCAGTAACATTTATTTTCACACATAGAGTAAACACATATATTTAAACAGTCAGCTGTGTAATCGAATATACAACTTGGGCGTGTCATGTGGTGAACCTTTGTGTTCGTAAATGGCAACGTGCTCCTTCTGCCAGCAGCCTACTTCAGTCACTAATTCTGTTTTTCCCCTATTATTTTTGCACAGAGCTGATGCTGTTCTGCTTAACTGGAGTTTATCTACCCAAGTGGTCCACTTGATACCTAAATGAACTAAATATTATAGTTAGTAGGCCTGATTTTGTCCTATTCATCCCACATTATTTACATGCTGAAACCAAGGAGTTGCTCTCTGCTTTGCCCTACTGCAACAGAAGGTGAAACTTGATCCAGTAGCTCTTCTGGGGTGGACATTTTTGTCTACAGATCGTGTGTAACTGAAGTAAATTGCAAGCTGTCACATTAACTTAATCGTCCCCTTTCTCTGCTGTATTCTTAAAAACCCTTAATGACTCAATAATGCTTTTCTTCCTTCAGCTTCTAGTCTCCTTTTGTATAGTGTGTGGTTTACTATTGTTAAGAAAATGAAACAAGCCCAGTGTATTTAAAATATAAAAGGCGTGTTTAGCTTATACCTAACATAGCCAAAAGAAAAAGTAGAGCACAGAAGGTGACTGAATCGGTAATTCCCTTCAACACCTGCCATGACTCTGAAGCTTGTTGGTACTATTAATGTAAATTTCATAATGTTTCTCAAGCATAAAAATCAGTATGGAGTGATGAAAAATGTTTAAGGGTTTTTTTTCAGAATATGGATTTCTTCAGTTATTATTGAATGTAAGAATTGCTTCTTGGGACAGTCTGGGAGTTTTACACTAGATTTAGTCCATTCTTAAAAGTAGTTATTCATGTGAAGGTGATTCTTTTTCTGTATTTGTTGATGAAAGAACTCAGCTTGCTAAGTGGCTGTTTTTTAGCTATGTGATCTTGCTGCCACTGTGACTGAACAAAATTTTGGGAACAGGAGCTGTTTTTTGTAGTGTGTAGACAGCAGTGTGGAGATTCTTGCATTTTGTCTACTTTGAATAATTTGAATAACAATGTTCAGCAGATAAAAAAATCTAATTTTAAGGGTATAGAAATGAGTGAAACAACGTTTAGCCAATCAACCCCGACATATTAAGAAGTCATCTCCTCTATTGTGCTGCGCTGGAAAATGATCTCTGTGTTTCAGGTTGAGAAGTTTAAAATAATTGATTTTGAAAGGAAGAACAGGTTTCAATTAGCCTTAATGCAAGTTTACTCATTTGTAATGCATTAACGAGAGTAGATATTCCATACCCCATGTGTTATGAGCACACACATTTGAACAGACTGTGTTTCTATGCAACACACATACATAGCTGATATCAACCAGTGGAGCCGATTTAGTCTCTTGCTGTCTGGGTATTTAATCAAGAGCATCACTGCAGCACATAAAAGCAAGAAAATCACACGGGTGAAGTGAATTAAGCTTTAATGTTTGAACACATAGGAATTACGTGCTGCCACCTATGTTCAGATTACTGGTAAAATCAATGGTAGCATATTGATAAAGTCTCAGGTCGTTTTTTATCTTTCTTAGTGTGGGGATAGTGGTGGTGATGTCATGACCTTCTAATGGACCCAAGAACCATACTTAAAATGTTAATCCTGGTAAGAATTTTGTCTTTTGTGCAATAAAAGGTGCCTGCTCATTAAAGTAAAAGCTTTTTAACCCTTTCCGTCTGTGGATTAAGAGTCAAGTATTGACCGCTAAGATATCTGTAGTTCGGTTTCCCGGAGATAGAATAATTAAATGAAAGTCATAAGAGGAATTACTGTAATAATATTGGTAATGAATGATTCTCAGTATGAAGTTATTCGTTATCATGTTTCAAATCATAAAATGCTGTGTTCACACATTCTTCTTTGGCTGAGGTAGTTTTCCTCTGACATAAGCATAATAACGAATAATTTTACACCACTATGTAGTCCATGCAGATTCACTGCTTTGTTGAATGCTTTCTGCACAGTTAGGCCTCAATTCAGGAAAGCGTTTAACCATTTACCTAAATCATTTGGTTTAATTCTAAAGCATTAGCTTAATTGCTGTCTTGAACAGAGCTACTTATTAGAACAGAGGACCTTAATAGTCACGTATCTGTAACCTTTCGGGAACTTTGGAGCTACTGTGTCAGGATGTATTTTTTACATCAGTCATAGCTATTATTTAAATAAAGAATCAATATTCATGCACTGTTACTCAGACCATTCTGTAATCTAACAAAAGATCTCTTAACATATATTTAGGTGCATTTAAATGCCTGAGTTACAACATGCCAAGGTGTGAGTAAGGGGGAAAATGCACTAAGAAGCTGAAGATGCTTGATCATTAACAGAACTAGTTCATAAACAATGGCAAAATAATTGATTAAATGGAAAAAAAAACCCCAACAATTAAACAGCTTGATTCAGCACTTCGGCAAAAACGGTCTAATAGCTTAGCAAAAGGCAGTAATTTTCTGTCGGCTTATTTCATTCTGTAATCCAAGGAACTGTTAACCTTCTTTTAAGGATTTGGATGGCTTAGGATGCTTTGTTTCTTTGATGTAAAAGCTGAAGTAGATAGATACATTACTATACTTAAGTTAGTGTCTTAATAAACCAAAAATTATTGATAATATATCTTAAACCATGATTTTTATTTCATTTGACATATTTAATGTACAAAATAATTAAGATTTTTTTCTACTTAATTGATTAAGGGAAAAGTTAGGAAAACAAAGCAAATGACCTCCAGCTGTACAGTATGTTGTCTGGAAGTTTGCTGAACACCAAAGCTTTAAATTGCCTTTTGCTCCTGGGAGCGTGGAAGGCGTAATTTAGGAGAAAATTTTTCATTTGAGGGAAGTAAGTGGGGGTCTCTACAGATACTTCTTGCTATGTGGTAGGAAAAAGCAGGTGTAAACCAAGTTTGATTATGTTTGCTTCACTGTAAAAATTCTTGCAACATGTCTTTGGGCATAGATAACCTCTCAACAACTTTAGAGAGCAAGCTTGAACAGTAGAAAAGCATTGTTAAAGAAATGACCATCTGATTATGAAGTGTGCACCCCTGGAAACACAGGACAAGCTGAGCAATAAAAAAGTAGAAGGTATCTTTGAAGTGCAACAAAATTTTCAGTTCTACTATTTTGATTATGAGTCAAAATGTACAAAATTCTGAAAGGACAAATCTTGACGTCTGTATTATGTTTCAGTCAATCCTTTGCTAAACCTGTATTTCAGACAGTAGAAAACCAGGCAGCCTTCATTTGTCTAGGACTTCTTTATGTGACAGCCTCCTTGGAGAGCTGGTGAGATGCATTTAAACAGATTTTAATATTACTCTTTTTTTTTTTTCTACATAAGCATTTATTTTGATTAATATTACAAACTGGGATAATGAAAATAAAGATCCATGTTTTCTCCAATGAGTAAATTTGCCTTCAAAAAAAATCTTGTCTCTGAGGCATTGACGAGGTGCACTCTTGCCTCTGATTGTTACAGTTAGCAAAGGTGAAAATGTTCAGTTGATAAACATTTGAGAACTACTGCATTTGGTTATACAATTGTAATCAGCTGTATCATTCCTTATCACTCTTCTTCTGAACAATGCAGCATCACAGATTATAAATTACTATCTTAGCTGTGAAATTCCTGGTACAAATTGTGTTTCTGGTAGAAATTGTCAGATGTCAGGCTCGGAAATGCAGAGGAGCTGGTACTTTTCCGTTTGGCAACCAGGCTGTACAATTCAGTGTCCACAGACTGTTGTTCACCAAATTCCAAAAGTTTCCAACCTACTCGTGAAGAAAAATGTATTGTTCCCTTCTAAGCACAAAGAGCCCAGACCTCTGGCTATGCAAAATATTGGTGGCCGTTGTGCTAATATGCTGGGGAGGTGTGGCTACGTAAGTATTTAGTGTCGTCTAGACATCTGCTGGCAGTGTTGGTCTTGATGGAAATTTGCTTTGGCCCAGGGTGACTGTTCCTGTTGCTTTTCACATTGATGCTCTGTAACCGGGATTTGGCCCACGCAACTAGTCTAAGTTGCATGTGCTGTCTTTTAGCTTCAGTTTACGTGTTTATGCCCCAACTATGTGCTTAAGCTACGAACACTTCATTCTTGAGTTTTAGGGTTTGTTTTGTGTCTGTATTGCTAAACTAGTACTTAAGAGTAAGAATGAAAGGAAGAAATAATTCATTGTAACATCTAAGGAATGATGCAAAGGCTTCCCAACAGGCAATAATGGTTCTTACTAGACCTGTGCAGTCCCTTCCTCACACCTTCCTTCTGGTGTCTTTATAATAAGCAGGAAGAAGAAGGGAGGGCAGGGGAAGAAACCTTTGGTTTAATTTGTCTGTGATATTCTCTGCTTCTGATCTTAAACCTTCACGTCTGTACTTTTAAAAATAGTTGCTATGTTTTATGCAGACAAGATCATAATTCAGTTGTGAATGAAGCGATTTCACTACAGGTTGAAGATTAGAATTCATTTAAGATTAATTTGGAAACACTTTTAGGAAAAATGCAACAGGGAAATTAAGAGAATAGCTTCAGTTTTACCTCTCTGAAATTTCTGATTGATCTGAGAGTGATGCATTTTTTTTCTTCCCCATTTTTCTCCTGTATGAATATTTTACACATGCATTTAAAAGTAAACGAGCAGGTTTTGCACCTTTTATCAATTCAAGCTTTATTTATAGTACTGAAAAACGGTTCCTATCACTCCTGAAGAGATAAGAATTCTAAAACCCCATAATAGGAACCACGTTATGAGAGCTTCATAATTTGAAAAGGGGATTGTGGAGTAATATAAAAGCTGCATTGAATTCCAGCATTTGTGGATCTCATTCTGTTAAAAAAAAAAAAAGAAAAAGAAAAAGAAAAGTTGTCCATGAAATTGTAATCTTTGTAATGTCTTAGGTGTTTTACAGACTAATTATCAGTTTATAGTGCAAAGCTTTTCAGATCATGTTTGTAAATACAGAAACCAATTTGGATCAGGACCTATCTTGTTCATATGGTATACAAAGCTTAAGATAAATTTCTGTAGGTAAAAAAAACATTTTAAGTGTGTATCAAGATTAAACCTGCTGCAGTTATACACTCTATTTGAGTGCTACAGTCTGTAGTCTAAAACTCTGGTTGTTCTTCTTTCGCTAGTTTGACTAGCACACAAGAGAAACTAGTACAGAAGGGTGACAGGAACACTGTGAAATTGTTATATTTCTCCATAGAACTTTCTCTAAAATGATGTTTCTATGTCAGGAAAGGAAATTTTTTTCATATGGGTCTTTTAGATAAACAGAAGGCAATTGTGTAGCAAGAAATAAATTCATTGATTGAAGCCTGCTTTCCTGATAGCACATTGTCTCCAAATATATGTATGCACTTGTTAGCTATTCTAACCTTGTTTTTACATGAGCAAGATCAAATAGATTTTGAGAATATATTTGAATATATAGGTTATTCACGTTAATAGCAAGTCATTTTCTTGTTATGTTTCTGGGTCTGTTTGTGTGGGTCTGTGGTATTTTTTTTTTTTTTCTCTATGTTTTGCTCAGGCTATTTATATTACATCTGGATTCGTTTCTTTTAGCTGGAGGATGTGGATTAGGACCATAGCTTCTTAAAACATACACAGAAATCAGAAATACTGATTTCTTCTTTTCATGGCAACATTCAAACATTAAAATACTGTGAAACATCTTGAGGATTAGTTTCATTTTATACACTTACATATTGGGCTATTAAGGGGTAGATTTTACCGGTTACAAGTTATTAGGGATCTGAGTCTCCAAATTCTAATTTGATCACAAAATATTTTAAATTGTTTGTTGACAGATTGAGAAATTAATAAAAAACACTTATAGCTTAATGTCAGAGAAAAGCATTTCTAATGCAACAGCGACTGTAGGTGTATATGCAACAGATAGGCATTTTTATCAAAATGTATGTTTCTTCTCAAATACTGCCCATATATTTAGTGCAAATCAATGCAGCATTTTTTCCCTAGTAGCGTGGAAGAGATGGAGATTTCAGTTTATATGAGTTAGCCATCACTCTGCTTTTAATATATTAGTGGGAAAATAAATTTGCAAAGCTGACTTGCGTTATGTACACTTCCTTGTGGAAACAGACTGCAGTTTATCTCTATTATTCAGTGTGCAGGTCAACATGCTTGTTGGGCAAGTGTTCTTTTCTTTCATTTTCTGAGTGTGAGAAGCAAGACCTTTCTGCAGATAGGGCATTGTTCTCCATATCCATTAACAGATGTCAGCACATGCCTCGGGCAGGGTTAGCAAATACCAGTCACAGAATCACATTCCATCAAGGCTGATAGACTGTGTCTTCTGGGTTAGACACATGGTCAACACATGTTGTTGGAGTCCAGTTCAGACTCTTTAGTAGTACTCCTACATGTAAGGTTGTTTTTTTTTTTTTAATTATTATTTTGTTTTGGTTTTTAAGAATTTAAACTCTGAATAGGTTGTTTTCTCTCAAATGTGCCTGACAGTAAAATGTGCGTTAGTACAACAGAGATCCGATAAGACTTTCTTGCTTTTTTAAGAAACGTGCATATGCTAATGAATCAGCAAACTGCAGTTTTTCTTATATAGGCCAGAGGTAGCTGAGGTAGGTTTTGTATTTTCAAGCAAAGGCATGGAATAAAAGATGAAGCTGACATCTTGTGTGGTGTTAGTGTCTACAGTAGACAAATGGAGAGTCATGTGTGGATGGTATTGATGACTACATTTAAAAATATGGGAGTAGTAATTACCAGATCTCCTCGTTCCACCTCAGATAAAGTGGGATAAATGTTGCTGGTGAACTCCAGAGTGGTACTAATGTGAACACAAGTAATGAGCTTGTGTCCATAAATCAACTTAACAAAGAGACTGGCTTCAGCCCTGACATTTTGGTTTTGCAGGGTGGATAGAGGCTCCAAACACAAATCAGGCTGCCTTTAGTATCTGGTTGGGTGTGATACCTTTCAGATTATGTTACCAGGGTCTACGACGCTGAAGTTTGTCCTGTAAGGCTAAGTGATGCCTTTGACAGAATAGTAAGTCTTCCTTTACCTTCCCCTCCCTGCTTCTGTCCTCATTCATCTCCGCAAGTTAAATGCCCACAGCAATGGAAAATCAATAGCCAGGTAGAGCCTGCAGTCATGGGGATTAAAGCTATCAGAGCTGGGACAGCTGAGAATGAGAGCCTGACCTATTCGGGAGCAATGCTGTGACTTGTTGTACCCCTTTATCACCCTTATCATCCACAGCATGACAGTGTCACTGAAGCCCCCAAGATGCAACGAGTGCTTTGCTTCAGAAGTTGCAGCAAAATGAAATTCTGAGAGATCAGGTGAAAGTCATTTGTGCCAGCTTAGAACAAATTTTACAAATGCAGAGTCTGAGGAAACAGTTTTAATAAACAGAAAGAAAAATGTCCAGCTTATCGATTAGGCAGTGAAGAATGATGGGAAGTTAAGTGGGTGAGGGTGTTGCAGTACTTGAGAATCTCTGGAGTACTCAGATTTATAGGTGGGAAATAAATGTTGATTTGTTTATTCCCTCCCTCCCTCCCTCATAGCTACTCAGGGAAGAGCAATTAGTTTCTATTTTTTAATGTTTGCATTATCATTGAACATATATCTTTCTGCAGTGCCAGCTATAAAAAGTCAATACAGGACCCAGCTGTACAAATAAACAGTTATGAGCCTAAGGGGGAAATTATTAACAGTAAGTGGAGTAAACACATTTTTGCAGAATTTATTTCTTAAAGAGCTTTTAAAGCATAAAAAGAAATAAAAGATATGTCTGAAGTTTAAATTCAATGTAATTGTTAACTGTTATGATGCAACTGAATTTTTTGTTCAGCAATAGAATCAGAAAAAAAGTATTTCAGATCTCTCAGGTTAATGGAATTAACACAGTGTGTGTCATTCAAAGATCTCGTACACATTAAATACGATACATCCATTTCCCATTCAAACCTACTCCTTCCCTCCTGTGTTTTGCAGTCTTTATTGTTGTGATTCTGCTGATAGAAGCTGCCTCCAGGATTTAGGCTTTCTTTGCTTTGCAAAGGATGTGTTTCAGTCAAGAAGGAAGTTTTCAACAATTAAGTTTTATTGAAAACCAAAGAAAAACCAACAAAAATTGAGTGTTTGGTTTTGGGTTGGTTTTTTTTGTTTGTTTTGTTTGTTTGGGGGTTTGTTTTGTTTGTTTGTTTTTGTTGTGTCCGTCGTCCCCCCCCAAAAGTTAAAGACTTTTACCAGACTCTATTTGAGGAGGTTTCTTGGTTCTGGAAGTTATGAGAAATAAAGGTTGTAACTGGTCACCTGCAGGATAGCTGTAAACTTCAACAGCATGAACAGTATGGCAAAAATGAAGTTTGGGCAATCACTTCAACAGGACTGGCCAAGGTTTACAACACTATCTAAGGAGTTTCCAGCTCAATTGCCTATGCAGGGGTATGTGCTTCTGACATTTCAAAAGATCTAGGTTTTGTATTATTAGATATACAAAATAATATTTTATTATTATTATTGTTATTGTTATTATTTATTATAGCGAGTTTCATATTTTTTGGTGAATTTCTTCTGTTTTGGCCAAACATTCTTTGACTCTTTAGAGCTACTCCATGCTTAATGGGTTCTTTTCTTTAAAGACATAAATGCTAGCTCTAACTGATTTGTTTCATGTTTCTTCCCATGTTTTAGTCCCTGTAGTAGATGCACTTGTTTGTCTCATTTAAATAGGCAGCATGAAGTACCAGATACAATGGTAACTGATCAGAATCTTGTTACTTAACAAGAAAAACCCTAACCCTCTAAATAGGAGGGCACAATATCTCTCTTGTACCGTTGGCTGATAAGAAGGGCATGAGATTCCCCAGGGAGACAAGCCACATGAAACTAACGCTTTTTCTCCCAAGTCCAGCTTAATGCAGCTCTGCTCTTTGATTTTCATTTGTTGGGCACTTTTGCTTTTGGATCCATCCAAGGAGTGTGAAAAATCTGCCAGGCAAGAGGGACATAGGAGGAATAAAAGGGAAAGGTAGATCTCCAACAGATGCGTGTGAAGTGAAACTCAAGGAGATCACTCGGCTCTTTCAAGAAATGTGATAGGCTCTTGCAGCCGGTTGTGAAACAGCATATTTGAAGTCTGATGAACTCTTTCAAGTGCAGGAGCCTGATTCTGCTCAGCTGTGTAATTGTGATGGAAGGGAGCCAGCCGAAGGCAGAGACCTGGGTGCAACCTTCTGGGAGGCTTGTTCTGGCAGAGTGGGTGGGAGAGTAAAATGAAGGTTACAAATAATAAGTTTCTCTGCCTGATTGATAATGAACTAGTAATAAGTGGCCTTATTATAGTAATAAGTTTCCCATGGAAGCCCGATGATTGCAGAGAAGCTTTAGCTGAGTGCGTGTGACCACATCTTATTTTGATCAGCTGTAGCACAGCAAAGCTGTGTAATTATCATAATCTAACAATTAGCCTGGCATCCTTTCCCAGTGTTTAATTACTCCAATAAATGGTAATTGAATAGAGGACTTAATGACAAGAGAATAAGTTTCTTTCTGCATTGTGTACTTAACTTGCAGTCTTTTCTAGGCATAATTTTTGAATACTGTTTTTTAGAACAACAGCCTTGATTAGTTGTTTCTCTTTTGTTTTGTCAGTCAGTATTTTGCTTCCTACATAGTGTTTTCTCATGGTGTTTTGAACTTGTCTTAACTTGTGAAACTGTAACCTAAGGACTAAAAGGTCATAGACAGCTCCTTTATATTACAGGGGTTTTTTGTTTGCTTGCTCAGGGTAGCAATATCCTGCTAGAGATCTAAAATGTCACTGGCTTGCTACTGTTAGCAAACCCGCTTCTCTTAGCATCTGGAAAATGTTGAATTTTCTTTTGGTTTGAATAGAGCTAAAATTAAAATAGCTCTTTGATTATTTCATTGTTTGTGCATTAGAATCATTGTTGATGTCAGCAGAGCTATGGGAACAGAGTTTATTAAATGTTGTGACAAAGCCAGTAAAAAGAGCAGAAAAGCATTAAAGAGGTTATTTTTGCGTAGCACAGAAATAGCATCTTTAAAATTATCTGCAGTAAAATGGTACACTTAATCCCACAACCCCTCAGATAATTAACAACCACAAGATTTCCCCCATCACACATAACAGCTTTACATTAGTTGAAATGAGGGGGCTTGGACTGTCTAAAAGAGTAACGAGACTCAAGTTACCCTGCTGTATTCCAGTCACAGCATGTGAGTAAAGCCAGGGATGGTCTAATGCACTACACTTGCCACCTAAACAGAGGCAAAAGCTGTGAACAAGCTCGGTAGTGTGGAATGGTAAATAACTGACATCATCACATCCGAAGAGCAATTAAAGTGCTATCCTTTTAAAAGATATTAACGTTTTCCAGAAAATCTTTGGGGTTTGTGTGTCATTGCATATGCAAATACCTACTTTATACTCATCTTTCGGCTATTAGTAATTTAGGCAAATAGTTTCATAACTAGCTAATAGAAATAAACTTAATTTTCAATCTATTTATGTATTTTTCCAGTTGCACCTTTTCCTGTGTCTACAGCATTTGTAAGAGATGTTTCTATTGTCTAATAACAGTTGATCTACTGGTTGTTCAGCCTTGTTGAGATACTGGACGAGGGGTAATGGGCATAAACTTGAACATAGGAAGTTCCATCTTAACATGAGAAGGAACTTCTTTACTTTGAGGGTAGTGGAGCACTGGAACAGGCTGCCCAGAGAGGTGGTGGAGTCTCCCACTCTGGAGACATTCAAAACCCGCCTGGACGCTGTCCTGTGTAACGTGCTGTAGGTGACCCTGCTCTGGCAGGAGGGTTGGACTAGATGATCTCCAGAGGTCCCTTCCAACCCTAACAATTCTGTGAATTCTGTGAATTCTGTAAGGGATCTTCTCACCTGGCTGCTTTTTTCATGATACTTGTAGGAAAGGGATTCTCTCTGAGACCTCTCTGTCACCATTAAATCTAGTTAAAACTTGCTTTGTGGCTGTGAAAGTAAAAAGAAGGAGCTGAGTGACCAGCAGTTACAGAGGTATGCACGTGTGCTGCTCACAGAAGCCTTTTTTCCTTAGGAAACTGAACAAGTAACTTTTTGCTGTGCTGTTTCTGAAGAACTGTGGGTGATTATTGTTTGTATTTACCCCAAGGATAAATCAAGTGAATTTTGTTGATGTTGCTTTGGATTCCAGATTATCACTTGATAGCAAGACAACTGGTGTAAGGCATTCAGCAGTGACAGTGTCCTCTGCGCATTGGTGT
Organism: Charadrius vociferus; assembly: GCF_000708025.1. Classification (NCBI taxonomy): domain Eukaryota; kingdom Metazoa; phylum Chordata; class Aves; order Charadriiformes; family Charadriidae; genus Charadrius; species Charadrius vociferus. Next base: position 1,179,355 of record NW_009647421.1, on the reverse strand, counting down.
TACAGGCTGTGCAGGCTCGAGGCAGCAGAATTGGCGCCATTTGCATCTTGTCCCTTCTGATGCTAGACTGAAGACCGGAATTTCATAATTCATTGTTAGAGCAGTTATTTGAAGTCTTTTCTGGTTTCCAGTGAAGCCTTGCTGCGTGCATTTGATAGAACAGGCTCCAAATAAAGAAAGGTTGACATAGTAAAAGGAACATTTTCCAGTACACTTATCTTGAAGTAGAACATCTGGTGTGTCAATTTTACAGGAAGGGGTCATAGAATATAACTAATAAGATTTGTATGGGAAGCAACAAGCAAGAAACTATTGAAATTTTTTATCTATCTAAATGATAATGGGCAATTAGTGTTACTTGTGCTGTTCTTAAACTGGATTTTTATAGTGTTTATTCCAAGAAAGAAAGGAAGAAAGAAACAAAACCAAACACACTGTTGTTGCATTCTAAGTATCTCTTTAAATAAATCACCACTTGTTTCAGTGACCAGCAAAGTTATTAAATTTAAGACGAGCCACATATGCTTCAGAACTTAAAATGATGAACAGAAGCATGCACACAGACTGTGTACTTTCACTTGTGTTAATGGATAAACAAAATACAGAAGGCAATAATTACTTTGAAAATGTTTTGCTAGTCTTGTGTTTCTGTGGTTAAAATTACCATGAAGTTCTTTCTCTGTGCCCTGAATACCTGCGTATTTCACCAGTGGCACTTGAGTGCAGAAAAATTCATATGACTGTTTTTGCTGGAAGGAGTGCGCAAGTTTTGTGTAGCAAGCTGATGTTTGTTGGTTATGGAAATGTTTAGGTTTAGAAGCTACTTAACTATCTGTCTCTGTCTCCAAAATGGCTTTTAGAGCCCTACTGCCTAATAGCTAGCTTTGTGGTATGCAGGTTTTCAAGACACTGTTTGAATGCCACCTGACACAAAACAAAGGTTAATTATGTTTGAAGAATGGCTGCGTTTTGCTCTGTGTAAGCCAGAGTGTATGGAGACAAATGATATTAGTTGCAAGAAAGTTTGTAGATCCTGTCAGTTTTGGAGAAGCCTTTTTTGGTTGGTTTCTACCACAACAGAATGTTCTGTTATGCAAAGTCTAGATAGGACTGGTTTCTCCCTCGTAGTGGGATTTATGTAAAGATCATGATTACTGCGTGGTTCCAGAAGGACATGGGAGCCTGGATGAGAATCTACTAGAGCAGGATGAAGACCTAACTGAGAAAAGTACATCAGTAGCATTACTAGGGAGTGTAGGAAAGCAAGCTTTCTATTCTGAATGGGACTGGGAAAAGGGACAAACTTCTTAAACCTTAAATGCAGTCATCAGGAGATCTGCCATTCCTGACTCCTTTACAAATATATCTGTTAACTGATTCCACCTTCCCCTTACGTGTTGTGCTCCTCAACATATGTAGGTGGCTAAACATTGATAAATGCTTTCATTTGAAGTGGAACTTTTGTTTCACTCTAATACCTGACATTACACTACTAATAATTACGCTTAACACTGTTAAGTGTTTTCCTCTCGGATGTGGTTTAAAATTCTTGGAAATGTGTTTCTGAAGTGCTTCCTTTAATAGCTTTGAGGAGTCTGAGCTGATGATTTTTTTTTTGTGAGTTACTCATGACCATCCCTTGCATTTCTGTTCAAGTTAGAGGCCTTGGTGTTTCCTCTTTGAGAAGGTAAATACAACACACTGCCTTGCAGCTGGAGAAACGAGAATAGTCTCAGTTCACTCCAAGAGGCATGTGGGAGATGTCGCAGCCTCTTTTGCAAAAATAAAATTAGTTCTACATCTCTTCAGTACACATGCTGAAGTTCCGATTACTGACTTCTTTAAGATATTACAAGAGGGGAAATAAATACCTACTTTCTGCTTCCTAGTTGGCTTATAATCTCTTTTCAGTATTGCTGTTACTGTATAGAGTGAAGAGACTTCACTCCGAGCGGCTTGATAAAATACCTTGGTACATGTTTTCCCTGGAGAAGGTTCGCTGCTGTGCCAGCGATATCGGCTAAAGGCCAGTTCAGATCACTTAAAATATGCACCATCTTCTTCCTTTTTTAGACATGTAAATGTAAACACTCTCTGGCTACGGCGAATGACTGTGGAATGAAAATATTGAGAGAGCGGAGGAGCGGGGAGAGAAGGGGACTGGGATAAAAAGGACTTGGGTGTGTGCTTCACTCTCAGACTTGCTTTGCAGGCAGCGCTTGCTTCTTTCCACGTGTTTGACAGGCAAGGGTGTGCTGGGGCGAATGAAGACAAGTAACTGCTTCAGCACTTTGGGAAGCAAAAATAAGAATGAATCTACTAAATTACTGGTGATCAAAGAGGACAGTTATGTTGTGGTTTTGTTTGTTTAACAAGAATGCAGTAGGGGACTTTGCCAAAAGGGAGTCAGGTGAGCTCTTTGCATGCAGTATTGGGTAGAACAGCTCACTGGTGCAGATTGCAAGTTTGATTTCATTACTAACGCAGATTTAAGGTGTGATTTGTCTCTTTGTATTTATCATCTCCATTATCATAGGCTGTGCAGTTGGGTTCTTCCCTTCAAATTCAGCTATTTACAGTGCAGACTGTCTGGAAAGTGTCTGTCTAGACTCTCCTCTTGGTTAAAGGAGAGAAATAGCTGCTTCTGCAGTGTGATGCATCTCATTCCAGTGTACCTTGGGCCTAAACAGGCCAGATGAATTCTGGCCCGAGAAGTTCCTGTTTCTCTTCGTAGACTTAATGAGAATGTGGAGAAGCAGTTCACGTGAAGTTGTTTTTGTTGTAAAAGTCTAATGTTAAGGAGACCTCTGATCCTGAATGTCTATAATTACATAAGTGTAGTTCTGGAAGCATGTAGTTTATGTCTCAAAACCGTAATTGTGCATTATTCTGAAGGAACAGGCTGATATAAGAGGCAACCTTGAGAATTCCTTGAGAAAACTGCATTGTCTGTCACCTGCATGGTTAAAAAGAAGCACACATACATAAACACGCATATATAAAAATATATATTCATTTTCACTTACTAAAACTGTAATTAAAAAAAAGAATATCATTGCCAGAATGTGGCTTTCATATTCATAACTTAGAAGGTACTCTTTTACATTACCTGTAAGAAATGGTATACTGTTAACTGATACAGAGGACAGACACCAATTTGAAAACAATACATTTTTGCAAATGTGTTAAGACAGTATCTGGTCTGGTGACAGGTTTTGAAAGCACTGGAGTACAAAAATATATATTTTAACTAATGATTTAGATAAATGTAAATTCTCTTGGAAGAACTGAGGTTCAGAGAGGCTTTTCTGTGTTACAGAATGAAACCATGAGGCTGTGCACTGGCTGATATTATACAGATCTATCACGCTTTGATGCGTGTTCAGTTTTTCCCCTTTAAAAAGCTATTTTATTGAAGTTAAATTATTGTAGGGATATGAAAAGGTGTAGTTTGCTCTGAATTTATCCTTGGAGGGCCAGCAGATCATTGCTTTTTCTCTGAAATTAGATAGAAGGATCCAGATGGCAGATTTCAAGCCCATCAGGTGTTTAAAATATGCCCCTCAGCTAAAAAGAAGTATTATAGTTAAATCTGTCATGGCCTTTTTATTGCTCTGTGGTACACTTGACAACTGCAGCCGTGAAAGAGAGAAGCTACAAGTAGCCCAGTCAGCCTGAAGTGGAGTAGGTCAGTGGTTGGTTTCTTTGGCTGCCCCAGGGAGTTTGATAGACGTACAGACCTGGTTTATGGAATCATTAAATCCATCATGGTATAAGCTCCCATGGAGGCAGTGAATTTGTTCCCATAGTTTCTTCCAGATACCGTGGTAGGCATTAGAGAAGTAATGTAAGTGAAACGTGGAGGGGAAAAAAAAAAGGACACCCTCCCCACCCCCAACAAAACAAGAATCTCATATCTCTAAGGAGTCCTCTGTAATAATAATAGTAATAATAAAGTGCATCTGGGCTGGTGCCTTGTGCTGCATTTCTCAGCTGGCAGTCATTCAGAACTGTCACATTAGGCTGAGTGCTGCTAATCGTATCCCAGAATCCTTTTATCTGAACAGAGCAATGTCTCCACTGTGTACTTTTTGGCAAAGGAGATTCACTGTTTTTCAAATATCTTTAAAAAGCGATACACGCTTTTCTTTGCATCTTGACAAACTGCTGCTATTCATGAAGAAAGAGGAAACCTGTTTGTGCTCTTGTAGTAACTGTAAGTACTTGCAGTCAAATCAGCTTTCAGCACAGGGGTGATTACTGCCTGATTCAGAGAAGAGGATATGTTTGGGTTATTTATTTGCATGCATTTGTAGATGTTTATATAGACACTGATTTGGGGAGGCTGATACAGTTTTGGCTTCTTTACTTCTTCTTGCTCTTTCTCCAATTAAAAAATAAACCAGATACTTTGTTTGTTTTTTTTATTCAATAAACCATAGGGAAAAAAGAGTCTGTAACTTTGTGTGCATTAGCAACAGACTCATTTAATAAGAGAAGAGAGCAAAACCTTTATCCAGAAGGTCGTATGATCGTAGTCCTGCATAAGCAGTCTCTGACAGCTCTGGTGAATTGTAAGGGTTATTTTTAAGAGTGAGTATGCATGGCTGGAGTGAAATGAAGTGCCATTAGTGATGCCCCTTTTATGAGAATGTTACCCTGTAACAAGGTCATCCTGAGTTAACTGTGCTTACGTCTGAACTCTTCCTGTGATTTCAGATTCCAGCAGGGTGACTACCACATCGATGTCTGCATCAATGACTACCTGGATGTGTTCTGCCCTCACTATGAAGATTCAGTGCCGGAAGATAAGACCGAACGCTATGTTCTGTACATGGTGAACTTTGATGGCTACAGCTCCTGCGATCACACCTCCAAAGGGTTCAAGAGGTGGGAGTGTAATCGGCCGCATTCCCCGAATGGACCATTGAAGTTCTCGGAAAAGTTCCAGCTCTTCACTCCCTTCTCGCTAGGATTTGAGTTCAGGCCAGGCCGAGAATATTTCTACATCTGTGAGTATATAGAGATTAACCACTGTTGCACAGCAGGTGCAAGAAGCCCAGCTAATTTTTCACCTATGCTCTGTGGAAACGCAGAGGGCCAAACAGTATATAATGCAGATGTCTTACAGTGAATGCAGGCTTAACTATCCCCAGATATTAGCTAGGAATCTAGCTAGTGAAAATGAGATTAAATCACAGCTTCTTTTCTCACATGAAATAGCATATCAACCTGTTCACTGAACCATGGCTGACTTTTAAAGCAAAACACACTATTACGTTTATTCCAGCACTCTGAGGTGGAGGAGGAGGGGGTAGGGGCAAGAAGGGTAGGATGGAAGCTGTCCTCAAATATGAGGAAAAATAATTAATCATTTGCATGTGAAACTCCTGGATTTTCTTAATTGCTGAGATGACTTACTCTTGTCTCTGTAATATTTATCACCCAAGGAAAGTGAGGTCTGTGTAGCTTGTAAGTGGTATGGCTGCTGATGTCCATAGTCCAGTGGTGTTTAAAGTTGTAATTTCTTACAGTGAATATTGCTAGCATCAAGCCAAGTGGCTCCTTTTTTTATTCCCTCCTTTTTTTCCCCCTCCGTTTTTTTTTTTTGGACGAGCTGTTTCAGCATGGGCGATGTGGGGTACTGTGGGAGCAGGTGGCAGGCAGGGGAGTGTGAATGGGCTCACACACCTTTGTGCTCACTCCCCGAAGCAATGGGGAGAGCTCTCCGGCAGCTCTGCGCTCCCCTTCACGGAGGCCTTTATCGGGGCTGCGCTGGGCACCCAGAGGAGATGCAGGATAACATCTGGGCCTAAGGAAGTGGAGACATCAGGAGGTTAAAAACCAGTGGGTGAAGCAAACTGATTCCCCAACTCCGCTGTGCAGTTGATACTGCTTAAGCTGTCTCATTTGCTTAATCCTCCAACAAAGATCTTATTTCATGAATTCATTTTGTACCTGAATCTTCCACTCCTAACAAATTTTGACTGCTCCAGCAATATTTTTTTTTTTTTCTGGTTTTACTGTTAGGCTAGAAAGTTGAAAGCTTTAGACAGACTGTAGATTCCAATAAATATTGCCTTCATACATGTAGCTGGCCTTTCTGCTGTGAAACAGTCATTCCACCTCATTTCACTAGAGAAATCAAGTATGTATGATCTCTATTTTAAAGCTTCATTTCTTCAGCATTGAGATTTTTCTTTTCCTTTCCTAAATCTACAGGGATATATGTTACTAGTGGACAGTTTTCCATTCATTTCTTTTTCTTCCAGCAAATAAAAACTTCTAATGAGTGGTGGTTCAGCATCAGAACAGTGCCGCCTTTTTGTCCTGAAGCACAATAGTAATAATAATTATAATAAAAATAATTTTAAAAAGCAAACTGTAATGTTACTTAAAACTTTTTTTTTATTATGGTCATGAGAATTCATGTAAAAATATCAGAGTTAAGTGGATAACGTTCTAGGATGAATAAATCTGTACTGTGTAGGAACACTCCTACTCGTGTCACTCACAAAAACTTCCCATTAACTTTAACAGAAATTTTGTGTCATTCAGAACTCCGCTATCAGGTTCCCTGAAAGCTATGGATTTTTTGGTGGTTTTTTTTTTTGTTTGTTTGCTTTGCTGTTTTTTTTTAATTCAGTTTTTGAGTATCATCAGTAAAACAAGCAGTAATACTTAAGCTAAGGAGTGGAGTCTTTACAATCACATGGTTGCAATAAAATGTAGCACAGGGCTGGCATCAGTAGCTGCAAGCATTTAAAAATAATTAAAAAAAATGGTTTTCTAAAATTTAAAAAAGAAAGAGAAATGTTTAATAAAGGTGAAAACTAAATATGCAAGTGAAGGAAAAAAATAGGAGAAATCTCAGCTTGGTCTGTCTAGCTAATAGCTTCCTTGTTAGAACGTACAAAATCCATTGAACTCTCAAGCAAGATATTATTATTCAAATACACCCAGATTGCTTATGTCTGGTTTTCCTCATTTGTGGTTATATTCAATATTTCACTAAAAATCATTACGTATCTTCTATAACATTCATTCAACTCAGTCATTTAACTGTCAAGGGCTCTCTTCAAAATAATTGTTCCAAAGTGCTTTAAAATATGATGAGCTTTATGATATTCAACTGCATTTAGATGGAATTATTTTTTTTTAATGAAAGGTAAAATAGCAAAAAAATAGTAGCAAAGAGATGTTCATTTACTAGTAGCTTATTGGCCTGGTATTCACTGAAATTAAATTTTTAGGCATGTTTCAGAGACACAAAAGCATTTCTCCTTTTCTGTAGCTTAAGTAGGTTTTGCCTTCATCGTTTGCTCTGTTGAGGACAGTAACAAGGTTGGCATTACAGCAGTTGCAGGGAAGCCCTGTACTTGAAGTTAACCATTAAATGCAAACCACCTCAGGGGAGACTTGTCCATCCTGGAATGTTTTTCTCTTAGTTTGTGCTGAAGAAACAACATGGTGAAATGTTGTTCCTTGTTTTCTCATCAGAATTGTAAGCAGGCTCTAGTCCAGGCTATGGAGACCGCCTTTGTTACCTTTCTGTGTTTGCATGTTAAAGAAATTACTGCTTCACCAAGTTTCCTTTCTTCAGCAGATCTGAAACCTTTGCCCTCTCTGCAGCAAGGGGGAAGGCTGACTATGTCAGGTATATTCTATTTAGGGGTTACAAAATATGTCGTGTGGTCTAGACCTCTGGATAGACAGAAATATTAAGTGGTTAGTTAGACATTTGGCTGGTGCTTTTTAAAAAATCATTGCAATTTACCTTTGAAGGATGTTACTTGCCTCTCTTGCTTCCATTATTATCAGAAAATGCAGTAATTTGAGAACAATCACTGTCTCTTTTTCTGAACTGTTGGTTTTGAAAATGCCACTTTTCTTTGTTGTGCCGTTGCCTTCATATATTGCTGAGATGAACTTGGGTCTCCCTTCTTTGCATGTTCATTCGAGGAAAATACAGGAAAAAAATAATCTATCTTTCTGATATCAAATTTACACCGAGGAAGTGAATTGCAGACATGCAATCAACAAGCACTGACTGACTCTACTTTTGAAAGAAGAAAAGGTTATTAAATATTTACAGAGAAATTAACTTTTATTTAGTTAGGGAGTGCACAGTGTGGGGTTGCGGAAAGTAAGTAATAGATCATAACCTGAGGTCTCGATTTTTACTTAGTTCTTAGGAGGCACTCACCTCAGGTTAGTGTATGTTAGCCTGAAAACAGACAAAATAGTATTACTACTGAAACAGAAGCAAATGAAATACAGAGAAAGCAGAAACTAAATACTTAGTGGTATGACAGTGATTTTAATGTCCTTGGCAAGAGAACATAAGTTTGGGTATGCAGGTTAAGGTGGGTTTCTCTGCAAGGAGAGATGAACACAAAAGCAAGGAAAGGGGAGAAAAGGGTCCTAAAATGGATAGTTTTAAGTAGCAGACATTTTGCTTTGAAAGCAAAGACTGCATTTGTCTTTCAGCACGTGAAAAAAGGCTGTCTGTCTTCAATTCCACAGGTGTTAATTAATGTAGGTACTGCTGGTGTTTGTGTTTTCTCGTTGCTGTTTGAAGACAGGAGGTTAGAAAATCCCTTTTGGAACTCTCCCTCCAGATATCCTGGTTTGCACCAAAAGCTAAAACCCGAAGGTTAACTAAAGAACGTTATTAAAGGATGCTGAGGGAATTACAAATATTTTTAGTGTGTTAATTGCACTTTTCTTTTGGGGAAACATTGTTTATTGCCAGGTCCCCGATGAATCTTTCAATGAAGATCTGATCAGCATAAACACTGCTCCTACTTTGACAGCAGTGGGCTCAGACATGCCACTCTACTCTGAATCCTGCTTTGATAGCTGGTTTACCAGAGTCACTCAAGATGTTTTGAATGAAATCAAAGCAATTGAAAGGGTTTGATAAATGTGTACTTGAAAAAATATTTTTGTGTGATAATATTAGACAGACAAGGAAGGTGACCTTTGAAAGGGAATTCATGCTTAGCCTAGTGTGTAGATTAAAGGACTGGTTTCTGTTAGAAAGCATCAGAAGAATTAAGTGCTGGTCCTGCTAAAAAGAAAGGAGAAACAATCACCAGTGTCTAATAGATTTTGACGTTGGTAGTGTTCTTAGAATCCTCAAAGGGAGCATTAAAAGCTGTTGAATAATTTGGGACTCAGGAGAAATCCATATAAGAAAATGAAGAGAGAACCCACGGAAGTGCTGGTCTCTATTGTTTGAGTTTTTCAAAGGGAATGAATGTCTTTCAGATAACAAGTTGAAAGAAGCCGATTTGGATTCATATGCTTCAAAAATTCAAGTGCCATTAAGATCCTGATAGCAACAGAAATGTAAAAAAGGGGAGGATATACTATATATCTGCAACTTTGAAAGCTGTCTCATGAGCATATTGTATAAGGTCTTCACCCCTGTAGGAAAACCAGTGACTTGCATTGCTTTCTGCTGAAGTACTGATTTTGGACGATTGACGAATGAGAGAGTTCCCACAGACAGAAAGGATGAGGAACAGACTTTTCTTTCCTTTGTCTTTTTTTTTTTTTTTTCATTTTGATCAACATGATTGATGAAGGCCAGTTCATTTTGTAGGAAAATAAAGCATGTATTGAATGTTGTTATGTGATCATCAAATCACAAATGTTAAGAAGATAGTTTGGTTAGACCTTGGATAAAAGACCTCCAACGAGCATTAGGAACTTGCTAAGGCCATATGTGACACACCTGCCCTAAGGGAAATTGTGACTAAGTGTTCTATACTGGTGGCTGTGTATTACTGTAATTTTTAACATTCGTGAATCTTGTAAAAATCCCATTGCAACTTTCTTAAAAGCAAGTATTTAAATTCCAGTGTTCTGCTGGAAGTACAATTGAATGAATTACCCACAGCCCTTTAAATCCTGGTGGACCATTCATCATTCCTTGCTTTAAATCAGTTTTGATGTTCAACAGCTACAACTTAACATCTCAGAGGTGGCTGCACTTCAGTGGTGGGTGAGGCTCTTTGCAGTGGTACTTCACTGTGATGTTATGAGATTAATAAGGTGAAGCATGTAGATTCCTTGGATGAAAGAACTCACAGAAGTGGAGAATATTATTAATAATTATCTGAGGACTTATAACTCTGTAACAGTGTTCTAATTTGATTTCTGAGCAAACTGAAACCTGTTTAATGAGCTGCTGTATTGGAAGTATGCATCTTGTAACATGGAGCAGATGCCAACAGAAGTGGAAATAACGTAGCAGTGACATTTGGAATAACAGTGTTGTACTTCATTGCCTCCATGTCATCAGCATGTTAGTCTCCCTGTTCCTCAGACTAACTCACCAAGGCAGCACTTTCTCCGCTGATACTGTCTGTGTGTCATGATACAAACTGAGTACATACGCATGCTTGCAACCAATAGACTAAAACCAAACTCCCTCAATGAAAAAATGCTTCTGCATGCTGAGCAATTGGCTGATGATCTTGCTTCATAAGTTAATACTTAACATTAAACTCCGTATACATAAATACTCAGATTTAAAAGAAGTAAATTTCTTCCTAAGCTACCTAACTCTGTGATACTAGAGGAGGCCATAAAATAGGAGGATGTTAAGTAATGCTAAATAACCTTTTCTTTTTATTCTCCAGTAATGCATGCTATTCAGACAAGGTGGCTAAGACTATGGGCTCAAAATGGCACATGCAGTTCATACTCCTGTCTTCAAGATTTTTGGCAAGGCAGTATAAATCACACAGAATACAATTTTTCACAGAGTATTCAGAAATGCATAGAAGTGCTTTATTCTGAAAAATTACAGAAAAATCTTTTCAGACTTCCAAATGTTTCCACTTTCCCTCAGGAAAGCAGTAGGTCATCCTCAGATCTACATTATTGGCCAAATGAGATTTTTACTGCCTCTAAAATGTCCCTGGCTTCCCTTTTACATCATGGATATTTAATATTTAAAGTATCGAGTGGTATAGCTAGCTAGATACAGCATTGCTTTAGGGAATTAAGAATGGTTTGAAGGTGTATCAGAGTCTCACTCGTGCCATACCTCTATACACAAAAGTAACCAGGCTCTTGATGATGGATATAGGGAATAACATTGCTGTTGCTGATCTTCTGGGGGTGAAATGATCTTAATTATTTGAAGGATAATCAGAATGGCAGTATATTAATCAATTTAAAGAGCCTTGACAATTCAGTCATAGTGGTGTTCAAAACGTGTTCAGGGAAAAATACACCAGAACAGCTGAACACATACTATGTGTTAATAGTTGTAGGTGGGGATATTGTGAAGATATGAGCTTGGATTTCTTCTTATGTGTGTTTTTTGATACATCTGCTTTTAGTAATACGGGCTCATCTTCCTGTCTCTTGATGCCTGTATCATTAAAAACTGCATATGGACTACTTGTCTCTAGTATTTTAGGGTTTTGCAGAAGATGTTCAGCTGTGAGGCAGTGAGGAATCCACTATCCTACAGCACAGAGCCCTGTACTGGGACTGAAGTCAGAATCTGTAGCAGCAGCTGCAGCAGGGCTTGCTGTCTGTACGCATGTGAATATATTTCTGCCTGAGAAATCTCGAGGAGAAATAAAGTAGCCCTAGGCTGGAAAAGATGTTGTGTCTTTCTTCAACATCCTAGGGACTGTGAAGGAGTGCAACCTTCTTGTTTTGAAGGGGGCTTAGTATTAAAACCTCCCTGCTTCTGGCTGGTGATGCACAGAAAAGTCATGAACTTATTTTTCCCCAGGGGAACGGAGTTGTGTGTGCCGTTCCCATTGAGACTTCATGGAGGTGGCTTCCTTAGGTCCTTTCTGTCAATAGCATCAAGAAGTACAAGGAGTCAAAGAAGAAGTAGAAGGGAGTCAAAACTACATAGGCACATCAGCAAGATAGAAAATGTGTTTCTTTCTCAGAGAGAGGTGCAGAAGCAAAGCACGTGTTTGTTCAGAAATAAAGGCGTGTTCCAGTGAGGAAGATTACAGTGTTGTGTAGTTCAGACGTGAGCAACTGACATCGCTAGGTTATTGTTTAGCAATCTCTTTTCTCAATTTTTCATATATTTCACAAGACTTTAAAAATTATTTTATTAGCAGTTGAATATAAGCAGGCAAATTATAGTGTTACTGGAGTTTCAAATTAGTAATCATGTGTAAGAATGCATTTAAAGTACATTTGTAACAAGACAAAGATATTAGTTGTTGAACCAGTTGTCTGAAGCCTTGAAATATGGTTATTATTTATTTTTCACCATTGGTAGTGCTGTACCCCTTACCTGGTTCTCACTGGAGTAATCTGTGTGATCACAAGACTGCCTCTGAGGAATGAAGCGTCTTCTTGACAGCTGTTCAGCGCTGTGCCCCAGAGCGCCCTCATTCCAGCCCACACACTTTGCTCCAGTACTGAGTTTTGAACTTAAATTGGGAGGAGTTTAGCTGTCTCCCATTGCAGCACTAAAAAAAAATGCTGTTGACTGGGTAGTAGAAGGAACGGCCACCTCATACATTGTTGTAACCGGCTCCCACGTCTGTACAAAACGTGCCACTTCCAACTCACAATTAGAGGGTGTTAGGTAGCTTTCACTGCTGACCCTTTTTCCCCTAGTCCAAGCAGAACAATCAGCCAGTATGGTTAGAAATGATGGCCAGAGATAAGGTTCCTCATCTGTAGCGCTGCACCTGCAATATCTTGTTTAGAAACATACACCCGTGCAACAGCATTTTTTTGTTCACAGTCCCACTTGAAATACTCAGTGGCAGCTCAAGCGAAACTGTGTAAATTAGTCACTGTCACGTTTAGGCATTAAAAGTGGAATTAGTAATTTATATTAATCACAAATGTTTCTCCAGGTTTTATTAACAAGCAGATTGGCTGCCAAAATGCTTTCTGGAAGACATTTTTTTCTCCCAACTGCCACAGAGAACAAAACGGTTATTATGGGCGTTTAGATAAAGATTAACGGTTTCAGCAATTCATTTGAGGAAAACTGTTTTTTACTATACATTCCACTTCAGTGCAGACCGTCACTGCCGGCATGATTTGTTGCCTCCTTGATAAAATTATACAGTGGAGACAAAAGATGGTGTAATCCATTTTAAGAGCAGAAACAGGTTAATCAACAAAGCAGAATGAGGTTAAAAAACAAACCAGACCCACACTTCTTAATTTTTGGCAAGTCCAAATTTCCAATAGGAGAAGTGAGATGTCTATCTAGCTGCTGTTTTAGCACATTTTGGGTCATTTTGTCATCATGCTTTCTTCTTTCTTTGCCCGCATCATGCCTTTTTTTTCCTCAAGATGGCTTCATGTGCCCTATTTAGATCTCCAAGAAAAAATAGTACTGGTGACTGCTTCATATTCTGTGCATCTGCAAGTAGTTCTGTGGAATACTGTAGGAGCTGTTTGTGAACTCAGTACAGGGTGTGAAGAAATGACTAGAATGATAAGAAAGAGGTCAAAACGAATATTGCAGGGTTTAACAGCAATGCAGGGCAGACTGCCAACATGACCTTCACACTTTCACGTGTTTTGGACAGACAAAATCAATTTCCTAGCATACTACTTTTTGAGCTTATCATGTTCCAAGGAATTAAAGAATAGACATGCTATATTTTGTTCCGTTACGGCTAGCTTCCTTTTTATTTCCACTTTTGCGTTTTAGGATGGTGTAAAATGAAGGAAGTCAAAACACAAGTGAAAAATCAGCTGTTTGCTACAAAGGAGACAAACAAGGGTTGAAGGAGAAAAAAAACTCATTACAGAGAGATTAGAAAATTAATTGATTGGTGGCTCTGACAGTTCCCATTGGATGTCTAAGAGTTCTGTGAAAAGAAAGTATGGTCTCAAACATAACACTTCTTCCTATTATTTCTTTCTCTTGCGTAGAGACTCCTCTGAAGCATCATTAGGTTCCAATTATTTTCAGTGAAATATTTCACACTAAAAGGGCATGATAAAATCAGTAGAGGTACTGTTATTCCCCTGGGAAACTTACTATGGCTAATAGTCAGTAATAGGGAAGGCTTCTGTTCAGCATCAAACTTAAGAGTTTTCTGCAGGGGTGATTCTGTTTCATGGAGGTTTTGGAACTCCTGTGACATAGAGTTAATGTGGCCCCTCTTCCCCCAAAACTTGTACGGGGCACCTGATGAATTCAGTGGTGTCTGAGAACTTGATCACATCCATGCCTTCATGTAAGTGTGTGGGAAACTTGCAGTGAGTCTATTTAGTGAAGTACCTATTACTACTTTTTACCTAAGGCCAAGTGTTGGCTTAGAGGTACTGTTCTTTCAAAAATGACAAAATATTTGTAACAATGTTTTCTTCTCTACTGACTGACTTTTTTTCCCTATATTTTTCATGTATTTGTTTAGCTATGTGTGTATGGATTGTGTACTCTTATATGTGCATACATATATACATATGTATAAAATAATAATATGAAAAAGTCACACATTGCTTAAATCTTTGATAAAAAAAAAATCTTTTTGTGTTAAAGGCTTTAGCTATTCTGATTATAAAAATGCTAATTTTGTCAAACTAAAAATATGCATAACTTTAACTCCAGTGAAAGATAAGGTATTTGTAATATAAAATGCCAGTGAAGTGCCTCCTGGGCATGGTATTATATTTTCACTAGATTATATTTCTCCTCTATGGGCTGAGCTGACCAGTTGTTCTTTCTTGTCCTCGATGTGACATAACCATGCTATTATCACTACAGATCGCTTATGCTTTCCAAAATGAAAATGAGGTTAAAGATAAATTCAGCCCGAGTTCAGACAGGGGACTGCTTGCAGTACGTCTCAGGGTAGAGGTGTGACTATCATCTCTCTATCTTCACTTCCCTGCTGTGCTTAGTTCCCCTTTCTTTCTTCCTGGTAACTAATGTGGTATAATGGATGTGTATTAGAGGAGAAACATTTCCACTGAAATCTCTCCTGTGGAAGAAAACGGCAGAAGAAGCCATCCTCTAGAGATGTGCTCCAGCTTCTGTAAAGAAATATGTCCACTTTTCAGAAAGTTTGCCACCAAAATCCTTGGGATGCAAAATATAATATGTTCATTTTCACTGGAGCTCTCCGGACTATGTGTCATGCCACAATATTGCCGCCTAGTTAAGTGAGGGAGGAACTGCCTTTTCCAGTAGCTTTGCAGTTATCTGGCACCTAATTCTGTGTAATGGTCAGTGTTTGCTGTGAGGGGTGATTTGAGGGCGCTGTGCACTCTCAGACCCTTGAATTGCTCTCTGCTTAGCCACACCAGCTGCTTGTTCTCATCAGAAACAATAGCATTGCTTCTAACCAAATTATGGGATAATTTGGAAATCCAATAATCTGTTCTAGATTTTACACAGGTCTAAAAATGTACGTTAAGATTTAGCTTGGCAAACGCCATTACAAAGTATTATCTAGGGAGAATATTTCTTAATACGCCAACTTGTCTGAGAAGAGATATTTCTGCCTACAACTTTTTCTTTTTAGTAAACTAAAGAATAGTTTAAGTGAAAAATTGTCTTAAGCCAAACATAAATCTCTTGGGGAACCTGGTGCCACATCAAAATTGTGGGCAGAAAAGGAAGAGAATTTTTGGAACTGTATGGACTATAAGGCTGAGGAATATTGTGCTTTAGAAATGTAAATTAAAATTACACTTCTGGTACTTGTGTAAGTACAGCTGGATTTTCATGAGGATGTATGCCATTCCACAGAGTGTTTGTGGACAGCATATGTTATTCTGTGAGCTAATATATACATGTAAATCTGCACTCCACCCTTATAAGCATGAGGTGAAATTATAAGCACATGTACATTCTACAAAAATGTCAGAAATGAAAGCCACACAAATAAAACAGCCACAGAAGGTCCCATGGAATTGTCCTACCTCTTCAGCAACTGTATTTTCGGCTGAAGAAAGAAGACCCTGAAATAATAGCTTTTAGTGAGGGGAGGGGGGGGGAGGAAGACTAAAAGTAGCAGTAAAGTTTTTTCTGTGCCATTTCATGAAGAGACAGCTTTTTTATTTATAGACACACATTTCCCACTGATGGTTTTGCTTCAGATTTAAAAAGTAAATAGAGATTGTGTATGCATATTGAGTGCTAAAAATTATTAATTTGGTTCACTTTAACTGGACTTCTGGAAAAAAAAAATTGATAACTGTGCACACAGATTATTTAATCATCATGGTCTTTTTTTGACTTGACCATCAGTGAAAATGACATTGATTTCAGTGCATCTACATCTAAGTGGAATCTCTGTCTAGGCTTTAGGGGACTGATGTGAAATGCACCTGAACACACAAATTTTCAAAAAAGAAAAAACAAAGACCACAACAACCCACCTAAACCCAGGGTAGGATACAATATCTGTAAGTTATTCTATATAAATTGTACA
The DNA here is from genome assembly GCF_000708025.1 of Charadrius vociferus. Taxonomy (NCBI): domain Eukaryota; kingdom Metazoa; phylum Chordata; class Aves; order Charadriiformes; family Charadriidae; genus Charadrius; species Charadrius vociferus. The sequence continues at coordinate 1,162,946 of NW_009647421.1, read as the reverse complement.
TACACGTCTTCAATCCTGTTCTTCCTTGATCCTAGTCCAAAAGTAGGTAAAATAAATGGATTGCATATTACAGGCCATATGTCAGAAGTGCTTAGCATTCCCAATTAGAGTCATAAATTTTGAAGTGCTTAGCTGTCACTTAGGTATCCAAATAGTTGGCCAGATTTCTAAAATGCTTTGCACATGAAGCACTGAGTTCTTCTGAAAATGTGTTCTCTATTGCAGATTGTAAACAGCTTGAAAGCTTGTCAGTATGTTCTTTTGAACGGTATGTTTGTATTTTACCAGGTTTTTATGTTTGGCGGGTTTTTTTGTTTGTTTTGGTGTGTTTTGGGGTTTGGTGTTGTTTTTTTTTTTTTTAAGTGCAAACACAATATTCTTATCAACTTGAGCCCCATTTCTGCTCTCCCATAATCAAGGGCTAAGATAGTCTGGTATTGTTAGCTGTTCCCTCCTTTTAACTCAAAGTGCAACTGTTAGCTTAGAAACACATAAAACAGTCATTGTAGCATTGATGTGGATGGAAACTGACTTGAAAGTACAAGGTTTCTTTTACCTTTAAGTAGTGTTTTCAACAGGTAACTCTCAAGAGCAAGTCTGCGTCTCTAGACAGCCAATGTTTTAATCAGACAGAAACACCTCGATGGAGAGACCAGTAACAGAAGGAGCTGGAACACTGGGCTGTCTTGGCCTTTTGCTCAGGTGGCGCTAGAGTCCTGCCATGTTCCTCAGAGCTGGTGGGAGCAGGGTTCATATCAAGGTGCTCCACTACTCAACAATGGGATTTCCTGTAGGCCTTTGTCATAAACTGAGTAGCAGAGCCCTGACATTAAGCTGATGGGTTTTTTTGTGTGCCCGTAGGTGGGTATTGTACCAGCAGTCACATCTCAGGTGGGAAAATTTTAAAGAAAAATTGTTTAAAACCCCCACCTTTTTCGTGAGCTACTAACGACTGGAATCTATGGATACAGCCATATGAACCTCCAAGTGAGTGCACGCAATTTCTGTAATTGGAGCTGATGGAAACTTATCTTTACAAATGCCATCACCTTCTACTGGAGGTGGCTCCCACATGTCACTGCCAAGGCTTGGGCTGAAAAGCAGACCTAATGAAGGAGTTTTCCGGCCCTTGGTGCATCTGTGGCACTTGCTGTCCCTGCTGCGCTGCATAGCGCACCGACCATTTGTTGGCAGGTTCATATTTCACACTGCAGGGAATTGAAATGATTGAACAGACAGGAGAAGAGTTTTATTTGCAGTAGCCTGTGTATCCCTTGACTCTGATTTGGCATAAAACATCTGCTTCATGATCTGTTTCAAGGCCAGTTCCTTTCCGCCAACAAAGGTTACAACTTCAGGCAAGCTGTGCCTTCGTTGGCAGGGGGAGATTTGCCTGAAGACTTGATTTAGTCAGAATCAAAGCATCCTGCCACAGAAATCCTTTTTTCAATTACTCCTGAAAAAGCAGCCAGACGGTAAATGTATTAACATATTAAACAGTGAGTAAAGGAGGCCACTGACTTCTGTTGTATGGGGTTTTGTGAGAAGTTGATATAAACCATATCTGCGTGTATGTGTGCATTGTGGCTAGGAATAAACATTCGTTGTTGTTCTGACAGTAAGAGAAGTGACAGGTACTCTACATGTATCTGCTTAACTCTGCTGCAAATGAGTGGAGGCAATAAGTAAATCTATTGGTTTCAGCTACAGTTTATGCATATTTTCAATTTGGAAAGTTAATTGGTGTAATATTGCTGTAGTTTCTGTTAAAGTCTTAGGGAATATGCCCTACAAGATGCAATATTTGGAGATAAATTGATGCATTAACTATTTTTTGTATTTATGGTGGGGGACTAATTTCCGGGGCGTTTTGTCTCCTACCAAAAAAGTCAATTTTTGAAAGACTGGTACAGATTTCTTTGCAGAAGTGTCATCTTGATCCATACTTACATATGTACAAATAAAATGCACATTCCTTCTTGCAATAACATACTTAGAGTCAACCTTTATTAAAGTGAGTAGCATATTACCATCTATGTACTTCACTGCCATTGATACACAGTCTTTGCAACATATGGCTATTTTTCCTCCGTAGAAAAAATCCTTTTTCTACCTTACAAAAAAAAAAGTAATTGAATATTTGCATATCTCCAAGGAGCCATGCGGGTTAAACTCTGCATTCATCTTCTGCAGTTCTTAGGCCGCTTTTGGTTTAAGAGTAAGAACTATTGCTTTTATGAAGTGCCTTTTTCTATAAAGTCAAAACCTCACAGCAGTGCACAGAAAGCCAGTGCTATAAAGGAGCTAAGTAGAGTTTTTAATAGAGAGAGCTAGGTTGTAAGTGTTTTTGTTCCTATGGAGCAGATAGATTTGGTTCCATCTGTTCCATATTCATAACAAAGGAGCTCACTTGCAGGAGGACTGACTTCCCGGGAGTAGCATGGTAATGATCTTTTCACCACAGATTGAAAGGATCTGAAAATGGTCACTTCAGCTCAGCAGAAAGCAGCTAGCACTGATAGCGATTCAGACCTGCTGTTTTCCTGCAGCTCTGTTTCAAGATGCATGTTTTTTCTGAATAAAACAAAACAAAACCATAAACCTTGATCTCCTCCGTGCTGTACACCCCTCACCCCCGCCCCCCCCAGCCATGTCAGTCCTCCTTCTGAGGAGTTCAGGATGTTTTCTCAAACAAAAATGGAACGACATGTTTCAAATACAGGGTCAATTTTTCTTCATTTGATCTTGGTATTAAAGGCAGAAGTGAAAAATGATTTACTGCCAGTCTGGATTCTGTCTCCTGAACTTTTCTCATGATCTCTGCTTTCTCAGCAAGAAGATTCTGTGAACGAGAAATCTGAAGTCCACAAAATGTGTGCGAAAGTTCCTTGCTGGGTTTCGTAATTAGGATGCTCCAGTGCCAGCTTTGATTACACACCTCATGGGCTTTCAAAAACAAATGAAAAAACTCCCGCTTGATCCAAGAAAAAAAAAATCTTGTCTCTGCTGGATATTTCACAAGGGGAGAACAGAAAAATGCAGGAGTGTACCACAAGCACTCTTACTTGGCTAAAGAACAAATTATTCAGTGACCCCTAAAAGGTGGGCTGGAAGTTTACAAAGATCTTAAAAATGAACTAGGAACGCAGCCTGAGCAGAATCCTTCTGTGTCATTGGTCAGTCTCTGAAAGAGGCCACAAGACAAACCCAGGTTTATCATTATCCTGGCTGGAAGTCCTGCTGGGGCGTGCTGGACCCCATGTGTCTCCCTGTTCCAGGATGCTTGGTGCCTGGGGCAGCTGTGAGAGTGGGATAGGCAAGCAGCAGGCGTGCATAGCCTGCCTTAGCTGGTACTGCAGCATCCATGTAGGCATACTCAGGGATTTTTTTGGCCTTCCAGCCAACAATACCATATTGTATAATTCATAGATGCATATGAAAGCATCTGCTGCCCTGGTTGTTTAAGACTCCAGATCAAACAGTACACACATATTTGCAGATCTGATGCTTCCTCCCACCCCAAAGTGAGAGGTTTGATCTCAGACTGGGGTTTTTTGTTTGGTTGGTTGGGAGGTTTTTTGAGTGCTGCATGTTTTGCTGCCGTAACTCAAGGAGAATATACATGCATTTCAAGTGACTCTCTTCCTAACTAAGGTAAATGAGAGTGTATCTGGGCTTCTTTGGAGAAACTCAGTACACTGAACCATCTTTTAAATGTGAAAGGAGCATCTGATGCACACTGTCATGCAGCTCTGCACAGCTACCAGAACTACATTCAGTCCAGGTGTTCATTGAGAGGGACTAGCCAGGAATTGAGATACAAATGGAAGTAGATCTTCATGATTACAGAATGTGGGATAGGGATTGTGCACTTCACAGGCAGGGTCGCTTTAGTATGACCAGGCTTGAGGTCTCCATCCACTGAGGAGTAGAGACACCACGTTAGGTTAGAGGGACTTAAATGAAGCAGTGATGGATACTGTGTGGTTGAGAGAAGTTAATTTAGCAGTGTTTTTCTCCATCTCTTTTGAAGTGAAATATGTGTCAGCAGGGAAGTTTCAAGTAAGTGGTTTGTGTTACCCCATATTGTTTTCCATATGTATGATCTTAGATACACATGGGAAGCACCATTAGAAGCCACTCACAACTTGGTTACACAAGTTCCTTAACTGGTTAATATGTAAAGAATAGAGGAGCAAGCTTGCAGTGGGGAGGTGCTTGCTTAGATCAGAAAGTAGCGGGTGGAAAATAGAGATGAGAGTTTCCAAATCTGCTTGGGAAGATTGTTAGTGTGAAACATGGACTATTCTGGAAAAGAGGTGGAGAAATGCTTCGGTTCTGAGGGAACAATTGTTACAGCATTCAGGAAGAAAAAAGCTTGAGAGGTACCTGTGTGTTTCAGCAGTCTGATGCAGTATTCATTGCTTTTAAGAAACGGGTTCCAAACCACCAGGCCTTTTGAGTCCCACTTATGGAAAAGCGTACACATATATATCTAATTTTGAGTTCATCTGGGAATGATCACTGGAAATAGGGCTAAACATCCTGTGGTATACATTAACCTTAAAAAAAAAAAAAGGCGCAGGAGGAAATGATTTGTGGCAGAGTAAAATGAAAGGTTAGATATCCCACGGGTGTTTTAGACTTTCCCACAGTCATACTTATGACAGTCTACAGTCCTTTTCTGGCATAGGTGAGACATGTCAAGTTCCTGACAAGGCAGCAGTTCTCCTTGATGAGGCTGTGGCTATTCTCACATAGGCTGGCTTTTTTGAAATACAGGTTTCAAAGTGTGGGTGCAGCCTGTGGCACTGAACACAAGCTAGACAAGTGAAAGAAAGAAGCAGAGATCTAGAAGTCTAAATAAAACTGCCTAACACACTGGACAAATTTTGGTTAAAGAGAAAAATTCAGCTTCTTGTGTTCCAGAATTTTTCATGGTAAAGGTGACAAATTGAAGGGTTAAGGAAACCCCTCTAAGGACTGGAGAAAAATTTATGGCTCATGTGGTGGAGTGATTGAAGGTTCAGTAGTCTCTCTGCAGGACTTGAGCAAACTGGGAATTCACTTGATAAAGATGCACTGATGTTAATACAGTGCTGGCATCTGTTACTGTATTTCTACTCTACTCGGTCATGGCCTGGGACCCCGCCATTGTAGGTGTAATGATACAGAAGGTCTCTGTCCTGAGAATCTTTACTTGTCAGAATCAGAGCTTGAGTTACAGTGGACTATCATGCGTTTTACAAACTTCACCTTTTCTATTTAATATCTGGTTTCCATCTTGCACAAGTTTGGATTTATCTGTGTAAGAACTGTCTGTGCGCGTAAAGGCATTTTCTGGAAAGGCTGTGCCGAGGTGCTATTAGAACTTTGCCAAGAGAAAAAGCGCTTCAGAAATCTTTGGAGCAATGGTATTCTCTCTAAGCAGTGCCGCTGCAAACTTTTGGGTATGCATGTGCACTCAAACACGTTCAAACTTGCATTGTTCTCACTGTTTGCCTTCATTTTAAATAACAACAAAATACAATCCGCAGTCTATGCCTTTTTACAAATTTCCTCTGTCCTAAGGCAGCTTCTTGAAGATCTCTTCCTGCCTTTACATTTTCTCTCTCCTCCACAAGACATAAACAAGGTATTTTGTTGCTTTGCTTAGGTGAGTCAGCAGAAGCAACTTTTCACGTCTATGTATGTGTCACACTCCTAGCGAAATACAACATTTATAATTACTTCGGTATTCTTATAAACTGACAGAATTTGCAAGCATAGCATTGGAAGCTAAAAATGTTTCTAAGTATTTTAAAGGCAGTGGCAAGCCCATGAAGATGGAGTAGAATGGAATGCTTCTTTCTGCTTTAATTATAGTGTCAGCAGTGGTAAAGCTAGACACAGATAATATGAAGTCCATTAAAGTATATGAGGTTTAGTAACATGATACAATACCCACAAATTCCATGTGGGTGAACATGTTGCTTTAAAGATCAAAAAGAAAAGGTCATTACTAACAAGACTATAATGTCTCTTCAAAGGGTTTACTTATGTCTAGTTCTTAGAGATGGAAATTAGCAAAATGGATAGCCTGCTTCAAGAAAAGCATTTTATTTCTAGTGATACCAAGGGAAAATCAAAGTACAAAAGTGCTTAGGAAAAGTATGAGTAGGATATATTTTTCTTTAAGTGCTCTATTTGATAGTATTAACTTGTTTTATTATCAATTTACTCTAATACAGTCTTAATGTTGTACAATAACTGTATTTGGTTTTGTTAATGCCACTGAAAACAGTAATGAGATCTGAGGTTTTTATTTCATTCTAGTTAATAAGTGTTGGTTTTTTCCAATAGAAAAGTATGACATCAGTCATTTATATTGTGCTAGTGCAGAAATGTTAGCCCTTATTTTATGGTACATAATACAGTTTGCATTTATGAAAGAGAAAGGCCTGCAAATATTTCATGTGTGAGCAACTATCTGATTTATTCTTCATCTATACCTCCTTATATTTCACAGGAGCTTACGTGCAACTAAAAGTCCATTCAAAGTACGATAGGCCTTTCATTTATTTCCAGCTGAGCTTTGTTTGTTTTTTAATGAGAAGAAACACCACAGAGGCAAGACTGATTCTCTGGGAAGCTCAGGCTGCAGTTAGATGACAGCTTTGCCCTGGTTCACAAACAAGCATAACTGTTCTTGCTTTTATGAAAAAAAAAAAAGAAGTCTTTGCAAAGAACAGCTGAGCTTGGTTCTCATATTTGTTCAGGGCTTGGTTCAGAGGAACAGCTCAAGCAGCGTTGTTTTTTTCTGCAGCTGAAATACTGCTTTGTTGTTCTCCTGAAGGTGTGAAGGGTACAGGCTGCCCTGCACTGAGGTGATTTTGTGTTTTCCTGAACTCAACTGGACTTGGCAACTTGGGAGGACAGATAATAACAGTAGGACTATAATAAACCTTTGGACTGGATCCAAAGTGATGCTGTCTGCCTTATGTGAGCCCTCAGCTGCTGCTCACCTCTGGAGGTGCCCAGCACTGTGAAGGACTGGGTTTTGGGATGCTTTGATGTTCTGCACTGAAAGAGTCTGACTCCAGTGCAGCAGTCAGGCCAGCAACAGAGAAGTCTTGTCATTAAATCACCCTCTAGAGCAGATAAGTGACCTTCCTGAGAGAGATACAGGACTAGACCATGCTAGGAGGAAATACTGGACAAATGGCTTAATTAGGCTTGAAGTCCATGGTTTACATCTCTTACCACACAGGATTTTATTTTCTGTTTTGTGACTTTGATATGAAACCTACTTTCAATCCATGCAGCCTTCAACCAGATATATAAACTTCAATGAAATAGAAGCTGCAAGAAAAGTTATATTCTTCCTGGCCAAGCAGTTGCAAGGGGACAGTTAATTCAGCATTAAGTGCTAATGCAGAAACAGTAACTATGTATTACTTTCTTCCAAGAACTCTCACTAAAATAGCATTTGTCTGGCAAGTCATTTCCATTTACTAGGCTATTTTTAGAGGATCTGAGAAATACAGTCACTTGTGAGATAGGCCATTGTAATCCAGTGGTTTTACATAGTGCAAAGCCAGTGCAAATTAGGTATAAGACATTAGGAAGTAAAAGTGGGATTTCACAATCAGCTTGTTGTTGTGCACGTGGCTTTTATCAAGGCTTTTATCTCCATTTCTGTGCACTTTGTGATTTATATTTTGCATGAAGTGCAGAATATAAATCTGTGTGTGTGTAGGCATGTATGTACACACAGAGATAAGTACAGAAGTATGATTTGATTGTTTTACCTTCACTTCATACAGATGAAGTTGAGCATGCAGGAGTGAAATAAAATATGCATTTGTAATAAGTGCCCTTTTAATAATGTGGATTTTAAAACTTCATTTGGAAACACTAGTATCCATAGTAATTTTGCCTATATTGGGGCATAGACAGTATTAGCTGTGACCTTGCATCTATTTGTTTGGTTTTTTATTTATTCTACTTGTTAGGTAATTTTTCTTCCTTTTCAAGTGTTGTTGGCAGTCCTAGATCAGGTGGTCTTACAGATGAGATTCTCTCTTTGTCTGTTGGCATGAGACTTATGAGTGCTTAACTTGCTCAGTAATTTTTTTTTTGGTGATCTCATCTTGGTGATGACTAAATTCAGAGACATAGTAGACTCGGCAATAGCAAAGGTACAAATAAGGCTAGGCACAATTTACTGAGGAAGTTTGCTTAATTATTAGGTCTGAAGAATGAGTAAGTCATGGACATTCAACGCTTTGATTCTCTCAGAATGGAGTCTTGTTTATGCTACCACAACAAAACTTTTGCTAATGTGTCGGAATGAAAGAGCAGACATGCAAAGATTCTTTTTTAAATTAAACTCAAGTATTGGTGAAAGCTGGGATTTCCATAGGAGCAGTATTTATCGATTTTTAATTTTTTATTTTAACACTTACAAGGAGAAAATAAGCAGTAAATCCTTTCAGGTAGCTTCCTTTTTGATTAATAATTTTGAAGACTCCTTCGTTGTCCTTAGATATGGGTCTTACTTCATGTATGCACACAAAGGAGTGTTTTATTGATTCATTAAATTCTACCTGACTTTTTCAGTTGTACCGTTTATGCAAATTTGTAACTTTTTTCAATCTAAACTGTGAGAAGAATATTAATAACTAATTCTGCATTTACCTTGCTAATTTGCATACATTTGTGTTGTATGGTAAATCACATGAAAACCTACAGGGGAAAGGCTCAGCTCTTCTAACAACTAATAGGCTATTTTTTCTTTTGACTTGCACAAATTGAGAAATATTGCCTGTGGCAAACATAATGGAAAACTGCATTTTTAATGCTCTCACACATACTCATTTCTTTAGAAAGAAAGAAGCAGATGACTGTTCTTAAAAATAAAACTTTCTAAAGCTCTGTAGCTGACACAGGATATTGGATGCTAAAACACTTCAGGTTGGTGGAATTATGATTTGCAGGTTGTATAACACTACCTGGATATTGGGTTTGACTAATGGGAGTGGTATTGTGACTGAAAGGGCTAGAGGCAAATCACAGCTATAAATATTTTCTCCTGAAGAGATTGTCTTTAACTTACAGGACTAAGAGAGTGGAAGGACTGCCTAAACATGAGTTTCTGATTTACAACATGCAGCGTTCTGCGTATGGGGTCGCTGCAGGTTCTCCCTCTGGTGTTTCTCTTTCTCCAGGTGATCACAGAAGTTACATGTGCAACCCATTTGACTGGGCAGTAAGTGTTAGGTCTTTATTCCAGCTATATGCATGTGGCATTTCAATTGAGTGTGCTGGGCAGAAGTTAAAAATTAATTCTCTGTTGGCTTCCCAGTCTGAACCAATGCTTCTGTTCCGTGCTTATGGTTGGGAAGCCCTTATCAGTGCACAAATTTGGGTAACACACAGAGGGTGCTGGTAGTAGTATATCTGCAATGAAGTGAGTTGACATATTGGTGTGATTTCTCAGATCTTCTCTACAAGGAGACCCTGTTTGCTGGACAACTTAGCAGAGAGCACAAGAAAACATTCATCACAGTTTTCAAAAAATAGAACAGACTTGTCTCCACAGTGTTTCACGGACACTGCTTTATAATCCTTCTGAGAGTACTCCAAGTGAACTGGTAATGGAAATTTGAAATACAAAATAGTAAGAGAATTATCATCTGCAGAGTATCTGCAGCATGCTGTATCAGGGCCGTGAGGAGATGCGGTGGGGGATGTTGAGTTTCTGCACAAGGAAAGGATGCTCCTTTACCACTGTCCCCCTGTTCTGAAACAAAGGTGCCGTCTGAGTGACTGAGATAAATGGAGCACTATTTGTACAGTGAACAGTTCCAGTTTTGCTGTCTAATAGGGCCTATAGTGGATTGTGCCTTGAATATGAAATATATTTGTAGTGCTAAATGAGAATTTGAATTACATTTGTGATTTCTTGTTTTTTCTATATCAGGACTTGTATTTTAGTAAACAATGCTGTAACTAGAAAGCTAAGAATCAGTGAGGGGGCAAGCAGAGGAAATCACCGATTTCCTCTGAGAAGGCTGAGGTACATGACTTTTTTGCATCAGTCTTCACTGGCAAGGGCTCTAACCACATCATCCAAGTTGCAGAAGGGAAAGGCAGGGGCTGTGAGAATGAAGAACTGCCTGCTGTAGGTGAAGATCAAGTATGAGACCATCTGAAGGTACACAAGTCCATGGGACCTGGTGAAATCCATCTGTGGGTCCTGAGGAAACTGGTGAATGAAGTTGCTAAGCTGTTTTCTATTATATTTGAAAAGTCGTGGCAGTGTGGTGAAGTTCTCACTAACTGGAGAAGGGGAAACGTAACCCCATTTTCAAACGTAACCCCATTTTCAAAAAGGGAAAAAAGGAAGACCTGGGGAACTACAGGAAGACCTGAGGAACTACAGGCTGGTCAGTCTCACTCCTGTGCCTGACAAGATCATGGAGCAGATCCTCCTGGAAACTCTGCTAAGGCACATGGAAAATAAGAAGGTGATCAGTGACAGCCGATATGGCTTCACCAAGGACAAGTCATGCCTGACAAATTTGGCGACCTTCTATGATGGGGTTACAGCATTGGTGGATAAGGAGAGAGCAAGAGACATCATCTACCTGGACTTATGCAAAATGTTTGATACTGTCCAGCACAACATCCTGGTCTCTAAATTGGAGATAACACAGATTTGATGGATGGAACACTCAATGGATAAGGAACTGGCTGGATGGTTGCGCTCAAGTGTGTTGCATTCAACAGCTGGATGTCCAAGTGGAAACCAGTGATGAGTGACGTTCCTCAGGGGTTGGTACTGGGACTGGTGCTGTTTAACATCTTTGTTGGTGACATGGACGTGGGATTGAGTGCACCCTCAGCAAGTTTGCTGATGACACAAGCTGTGTGGCATGTTTGAGAAACAGAAGGGAAGGCATGCCACTCAGAGGGACGTGGACAGGCTTGAGAGGTGTGCCCATGCAAACCTCATGAAGTTCAACAAGGCCAAGTGCACGTTCCTGCACATCGGTCGTGGCAGTCCCAAGCCCACATAAAGGCTGGGCCGAGAATGGATTGAGAGCAGCCCTGAGGAGAAGGACTTGGGGCTGTTGGTTGATGAGAAGCTCAACATGAGCCAGCAATGCACACTTGCAGCCCAGAAAGCCAGCTGTATCCTGGGCTGCATCAAAGGAAGCGTGGCCAGCAGGTCAAGGGAGGTGCTTCTGCCCCTCTACTCCACTCTTATGAGACCTCCCGTGGAGTACTGCATCCAGGTTTGGAGTCCTCAGCGCAAGAAGGATATGGGGCCAGTTCTCTTTAATACCTTTGTCAATAACCTGGATGAGGGGATCAAGTGCACTCTCAGTAAGTTTGCAGACGACACCAAGTTAGGTGGGAGTGTCAATGTGTTTGAGGGTAGGATGGCTCTACGGAGGGATCTGGACAGGCTGAATCGATGGGCAGAGGACAATGGCATGAAATTCACCAAGGCCAGGTGCCAGGACCTGCACTTGAGTCACAGCAACCCCGTTCATGTTCATCACTACAGGCCTGGGGAAGAGTGGCTGGAAATTTGCCTGGCATAAAAGGACCTGTGGGTGTTGGTTGACAGCTGGCTGAATATGAGCTACCAGTGTGCCCAGGTGTCCAAGAAGGCCAATAGCATCCTGGCTTGTGTCAGGAATAGTGTGGTTACCAGGACTAGGGAAGTGACCATCCCCCTGTACTCGGCACCAGTGAGACCTGACCTCAAACACTGTTCGGTTTTGGACCCCTCAATACATGAAAGGCATTGAGGCGCTGGAGCTTGTCCAGAGGAGGGCAACAAAGCTGGTGAGGGGTCTAGAGAACAAGTATTATGAGGAGTGGCTGAGGGAACTGGGATTGTTTAGTCTGGAGAAAAGGATGCTGAGGACGTGGTAGCGAGGTGGGAGTCGGTCTCTTCTCCCACGTAACAAGCGATAGGACAAGAAGAAATGGCCTCAAGTTATGCCAGGGGAGGTTTAGATTAGATATTAGGAAAAATCCTTCACAGAAAGGGCTGTCGAGCATTGGTCAGGCTGCCCAAGGAAGTGGTGGAATTGCCATCCATGGAGGTATGTAAGAGATGGGTAGATGTGGTGCTTAGAGACATGGTTTAGTAGTGGTGTTGGCAGTGTTAGGTTGATGGTTGGACATGATGATCTTAAAGGTTCCTTCCAACCTAGACAATTCTATGACCTGTTGAAGAGAGTTCAGAGGAGAGCCATGAAGATGATCAGAGGGCTGGAGCACCTCTCCTATGAAGACAGGCTGAAAGAGTTGGGGTTGTTCAGCCTGGAGAAGAGAAGGCTCCAGGGAGACCCTATAGCAGCCTTCCAGTATCTGAAGGAGGCCTACAAGAAAGCTGGAGACGGTCTTTTTACAAGGGCATGTAGTGATAGGATGAGGGTTAATGGCTTCAAACTGGAAGAAGGTAGATTTAGATTAGATATCAGGAAGAAATTTTTCACTCTTGAGGCTGGTGAGGCACTGACATAGGTTGCCCAGAGAAGTTGTGGATGCCCCATCCCTGGAAGTGTTCAAGGCCAGGCTGGATGGGCCTTTGAGCAACCTGTTCTAGTGGAAGTTGTCCCAGCCCATGGCAGGGGGGTTGGAACTAGATGATCTTCAAGGTCCCTTCCAACCTAAACCATTCTGTGATTACACATGAATATCAGTAAATAGGATGGTTGAGACACTTCTTGTATGTGGCATCCCAGTAACTTGCTCTTAGGTTAAAACTGAGCCTCAGATAGTAGCCAGACAAACTGCTGCCTGTCTCAGGAAAGGAGATACTTAATTACAGCTTTTGTGACATGGCTAGCAGGTCCTGATAAGAACTTAGTTTGAAATTTTAATACCTTTTCTTTTTTGTACATATACTTTGTAATTAGCTTACTTTGTAGGTTGATTGGGCCATATCTTGATGACTCCTTTAAGCAGTCTTTGGGATTTAACATAGTAAATTCAACTGCAAAACTGTTGGGAAAAAAAGGCCTCATTGTTTTCTGTGTAAGTTACTTTTTGTTCTCCATCTGTGGCTTCCTGCAGTCACTGAATAACTGCTAAGCCTTATCAGGCTGAGGAAGGACCTAACCTGTTATTTTTATCTAATATATTAATAATGTACCATGTGTTTTCTAGCAGAGAACTGCTTAGGAGTGGGATGAAGGGAGCTGATTTTTTTTTTTTCCCAATATTTAAATATAGCTAGCAAATACTGAAATATTTATGGTTTGGCTCTAGATGAGGAGAGAATAATTTTCTTTACTCTCTTTGCTTTCCTTACAGGGTATGAAAATGGTAGCCAGAAGTGTTTCAGAGAAGAGAAATTTTCTCATCTAATTTGTCTTTTATGGGCCATTTTTGGATCCAACTTGGATCTAGTCCTATGTGCAGTACCTCATTGCATGGGTTTTTTTTTCTAGTACAACTAATGGAGATGGAATTTTCATCTCAAGAATACAGAGATCATGGCTTGAATTTCTTCTGAATCATGGAATTTTCCTATTAAAAAAAAAAAAAATTAAGAGACCAAACCAGCTATTTTTAAAAACATTGAGGTGTTTTCTTGTATCTTGTGATTTCAGAGGGATTTTAGTGTGCACTTCCTTCTAAGCCCAAATCTTTGTGTAACTATGAAGTCTAAAACCTGTTCTTTAAAACAGAGACCCAGGAGATTGTCATGATGTTGCTGGTAAAGGTGAGGTAGGGCAGGGGAAGAGTGAAGTATCATAGGAATTGTAATGAAATATAGCACCACTGCAGAATTCCTCTTCTGTTTTTCTTTGTAATTCTTCCTGACACAAACTAAACCAGTCAGACCTTTTCTGTTCTAATATCATTCATGGAAAAAAGACGATATATCCTCTTTTGCTTCTTATAAGGGGTCCTTTATCCAAAGGTTTCTTTTTGTTGTGCAGCAAGGTTTCAATTGCCTTTTTTTTTCCTTGGGAATTTCAGCTTTTGAAATGGAAAGTGTTGCTTGGGACAGGTTCCATTAGCATCAGAGGCTTCCTGCTCTCAGAACTGGCCTCTATTTTATAGCTAATATCACCTTTAAAACGGGCAAATAAAAAAGCCTTATACCAAAGCCTTAGGGGCTAACCTGGTTTTGTGCAGAAAGGAGAAAGGAATTTCTCTTTGTACCACCTAGAAAGGACATCTTTTCTTATACTATAGCTAATTTCAGTGGAATGTTGCAACAACAGCAGTAGTTTACCTGGGAAGCAACTTTTAACAGATCCCAGCTAACAAAGAGCAGTTCTCTTTCTCCTTTCCAGAGTTCAGCAATGTTGCTCTCTTGCAAGCTTGCAAGAAAATGTTAGGGAGTTTGCCAGACTCTGCTGCATTGGAAATCCACCTTTCCTGGGAAGCGAAATGCCTTAAAACCACTGAAATTTCTTCTGCTAATACTTTGCTCTTTCCTACCCTTAGGTCCTGAAGTCAAGACTTGATTTTTTCCACTTGTAGTCAGTTTGATAGGAGACTTTTGGTTCAAACTGATTGCAGAATTTTTCATGTAAGCCTCAGCTTTTGTTTGTTCCTAGCTACAGCATTACTTCTGCACCAGAAAAAGCACATTTAGCATTTATTCTTAGTAAATGTTAATATGTGCCATTTATCCTTTCTACTGTGTTACTTTGGTCATTTGGTGTTTCTTTGTAGCTGTTAGTCAAATGCTGTCAACGATGTCACCTCTTCAGCAAAATTTTGCCATTAAAGCCACTTTCATATAGAAGAATAGGACTTCAAACTTCAACCTGAGTTCAGCTTTGAGGCATTAACTTACAGGACTTTTGGCTTTCTGTAGTAGAGAGCAAGTTCAGAGGAAAAATATCTGGAGCTTGTTGCTGAAAGAGGGTGAAAAAAGATCCCAGCTGTTGCCATCATATCCTGGACAATTTAATTCAGTAGGTAGGGTTTTCATTTGGTATTGGTGAAGACAGGGAAGAGAACAGAATACTGACAAACTTACTGCAATGTGTGTGAGAGGAAGACAGATGATATGAGCCAACCTGACTCTTCCCTGTGGGTGATACAGGTCTTAAAGCAAAAACTGCAACTGGTCTGTGCTTTTCATTTTAAAATGAAAAGGAGAAGGGAGAGGGAGGGAGAAGAAGAAAGGAAGAAAAAGAACCCAACTGATTGCAGTCATCCAGCTTGGCAAATTGTTTTTAATTTCTCAGGAAGGCCAAAGAGTTTGCAGCATATCCCTTCATCACCTTGGTCTTGGTTGTTGAGGCAGATGTGAGAGCAGAACAATATGTCACTTGATTATTATTTTTTTTTTACTCATTATTATTCCTTCTGAAGAAGTAAAACACTAATTAAAGGTGAATCTTTCTGGATTTACTGCAAACATTGACAGTATATAATTTACCTGGGAAGGAAAAAAGCACTTTTTCATACTTATTGCTGAAACTGCATCAGTTTCTGTGATGGTGATTTAAATGCAACTGCTATGGTTGCAACCGGCCTACAGTTCATGATATGGTCTATAGTTGCAAACACATGTGAGGACTGGTGGAAAAAGACATAATCAGGGAATGGATTTCAATATTTTCTTCCAAAGAACATGGCCAGTCACTAGCTGTTATTTGTTCTTAAGTATGTGCAAATATTATGTACATGTATAAACTTTGTATGTACAAAGCATTAATTTTCTGTTTTTCCAGGTAGAATATTATTAGCCTCTAGCTATCCTAGCTAACCAATAGTATCCCAGTTAGTCACTGACTAACAGAGTATTCTAATAAACATCAGTGAGCAAAATGTGCTTATTTTATGGATGTAAACAGCAGCACGTAAGCATCAAAGCTAAAAATTACCTATAAATAAATGCATGTCATGATCCACTTCTGAAATAGTTTCTGAGCAGGAAAAATCTGTTAGTTCTAAAATTACTGTAGGGACTCTATTTTGGCTAATGTTGGAAATAGTATTTCCACCTTTATGCTAGTAATGTGGTAATGACTATAGAATTCCTATCTTTCAAGAAATCTACAACTGCCTGTTTAGTCTGAGCAAAGCATTTAGCCAGTTGCATATATTCAGTGAGGGCCACAGAAAGGACACAATTTCCTGAATATAACCACAGAGTGCAAATATTGTGCCCTAAATAACACACCAGTTACTGTAAATGTCAGTAGAGGGAGTTTTTCTGACTTTGATTTAGTAAGAGCCTATAGCAAAGCCAGCTGTTAACACTTCTTAAGTGCTTGTCGTTGTGAAGGGGAGAGCATCCTTTCTACACGCTTTTGTCTTTTGATTAAAAGAGGGAAACAATTTTTCAAGCACTTCCCAACAGGTGCAGAACCACAGCATTAGTTGGATTGGACTCTTTACTTTGCTTCTTTTTTGTGTTTGTACTAAATTTGCTAGTTCCTCTTGGTAAGTTCTTCTAGGAAAAAGCTGACTCCTGCCTTGGAAACACATCATCAAAGACTAAGGGAATTTATTTCAAGTTACTTGAGGAGCCCTTCAAGTGTGAGCTTAGTGTGAAGACAAAGAGCGTGCATTCATATGTTTGTGTGTAAATCAGTTTAGTTATTTGTCACAAACAGGTACAGAATTAATAAAAATGGATGTAACAATTCACAACCAGAACAGACTAACATCTTGCCAGCCCAATCACCTTTTGTAAATCAAGACAGCTTCCAATAATTGCCATTTTCTGCAAAGGGCGACTTGTTCTGCCCTGATGCATAGCTTTTTGAATGATGGGGGACACTACGCAATGAAATAAAAATTACTTTGCAGTGCCTCAGGCAATATTTTCAGCTATAGCTTTTGAGGGTTTTTACAAGGGTGAAACAAATCTGTATGCGAGTGGTCTTTTACAAGTGAAAATCTGCATGCCCAAGTCAAGTTACTTGGTAGCCAGCTTGCATATTGAGCTGTAGGCCAATGTACAATTTCGAGATTGCAGACATTGATGGAACTTACCAGTGTGTTCAGATTGGCAGACAATACACTAGGGAGTCTGGTCTGTGGTGACAGGCAGGTGTATTTCCCTATGATCATGTATTTTGAGGCAAGCACAGTTCTATAAAGGAGGTTTTCACAGCAGCACTTGTTCCTGGGAAATAAGTAGGTGCTGACACTAGCCTTATGTGTATGATCTTTTGCCTTAGTGCTAGACATGTTGTTTCCACTTATTCTTTTTCTCCTAATACAGTAAGTACTCTTAAAATGAAATACTTTGAATGGGAAATGATGAAGGAGGACAGAAAGAAAGAATAATCTGGTTTTGGTTTGTTAGTTATATAACGTGGGGAAATCATGTTTTGACTGAAGCAGGCTAAGTATTTTCTCAACAAAGGTAGATGTGTTGGAGCATATGGAGGCTGAATTTGCTGTAAAATTTAATGCTATGTATTTCTACTTTTGTGGGAGTATATACATAGTTCTGTTTTTAGCATTGTCACCTTCAGTGTCGTTATGTGTTTTCTTCTCTTTTGGGGTCGCTGAAGCCTATGGCCTAGTGTTTCAAGACTAGTTTTTCTCTAAGTGATCTTAATTATTCTGAAGTGTAATTTTTCAAAGTAGACACCTGCATTACAGCAGAAACCGTGTTAAACAACCTCTTGAGAAAAAGGTGCGGAAAGGTGAAAGGAGATAATGAAAGATTGAAAGTACCATGTGCTTCACTTCCTCTATGTAAAATAATCAAAAAAGGGATTAGAATAAAATCTGCAGTTCTTTCCCTGCTTTTGCATAATCAAGCTACTTTGTGCACTTGAAGCTCTTACATGCAGAGGCTGAAATGTGTCCAGCCCTTCAGATGAAGGGAAGATAAAGGCTATTTTATTTTAGCAGAAACGATGATTTGCATTTTCACTCTCTTACTCTTACACTTGTCTTTCCTTCTTCCCCATTTACAGCTTCTGCGATCCCAGATAATGGAAGGAGATCCTGTCTAAAGCTTAAGGTCTTTGTGCGACCAGCAAGTAAGTTCTTCAGATTAAGCTTTTGAGGGTGGCTTTGTAGCGCATGCTTTACTGTGTGGTCTAGTAAACAGCGGTAAATCTTTTTTTTTTTTTTAACTGTTAAATCTTGTGTATCTGTTCTGTACAGCAACATTTGTGTTACAATTTTCATTGTATTTTCTTATCATTTTTCATAAAGCTTTAATTACATGGCAGTTGCTAACTTGTTGTTTCTTAAACTGTTGTACAAATGGAAGACTATATTGGCATTTGCACAAGTGCCACAGAATTTAAAATATAAATATGCTTAACTATATACAGTAAATAGAGAGCAAAAAGGAGAAAAAAAGGAAAGTGGGGAGTTTAAGGGTGTCTCACTAACATATTTGGCTGTTATCTCTATTTTTGTTATAGACAGCTGTATGAAAACTATAGGTGTTCATGATCGTGTTTTCGATGTTAACGACAAAGTAGAAAATTCATTAGAACCAGCAGGTTAGTATGCTTAGAGAATCTCTTTTAACAAATGCGTGTATCCCTCTGATGCTTCAGTACTTTTTTTCCTCTTCTCTCTGCATGCTTTGCATGGTACAACTGCTCTGCTTTTGCACATTTCTAGCAGTGCTAATATTGCTTATGGTATATTTCCTGTATCCTTGTTTAATGCAGGGGAGGAAAATGTTGCTTTATTTGTTTTTTTGGGTGATGTGTTTTAACAAAATATGGTATGTGCCAGTGTAAAATTTTCACTAGTACCCTGAAGTCACTGGCCCATCCAAGCCAAACACCCAGCATGTCGGCAAAAACCTCTGTTTACTAACTGGGTCCAAAGTTTTAGAAATAAAGTCAATGGGCACACTTTATTTATTATGTGGTTTCAAAAGACTTTTGGAAGAATAGAACCACTGCTTGTTTAATGCTGGTGCATGACACAGGCATGCAACTGACAGTGTTTAAGTAAGAAATTAGTCCTTTAAAATTCCATACATTTGTGTTTGCATTTAGTTAGGCAAAGTTTCCTTTTTACCTACGTGCACGCGCGCGCACACACACACACTCTGATACGTATAAATTCCTATGCTGTTTTTATTGAAGCAAACTTAAGTTTTGGTGGGCTTTCCTGTCTTTTTTTGCAAAACATCACCTTAAGGATAAGAATAATGCTTTCTGTGATAAAGCCCTTTATCTGCCCAGGGCAAAGTTACATTAACCTCCACCATCAATCAAGCTGATGTGTCTCTGTGTAGAAAGTGTATGTGTATTGTTTGTATGGCTCAGGTTTATGACAAATAGAAACATACTTAATTCTAGGGGTGTGAGTAATCCCACCAGCTTCAATGGGGTGACTCATGACATTAAAGTTAGGTGGATATGTAGGAAAAGTATTTGAAGTATCTGCAATAGCAGTATTACCTGTTTGTTTTATATGTACCTACACACTGCTCACACATTGTTGTATTCAAGCATCCATAATTTAAAAACACAGTTAAATAAACAGATTCTATCAGAAAAAAAAATACACACATACCATTTAGTAGATACCCTGAAGAACAGATTACCAAGATCTTTTTTCCTTGTTTTATGCTACTTGACAGAGACTTCCCCTTTTGTATGAAGCAACATACTATTTTTTTCGCTCTTTGTTATTTGCAGTTCCTTTAACTAAAAGTCACTATTTATATGGAATTATAAATAAGGCTTTCACAAGTTTTCCAGTTTGAATACCTATGGGTACACATTAGATTTTATTATTTTTCTTTAAAAGGATTTTCAGAACTCTCCTAAAAATTTTGGGTTTGAGAATGAAAAATGTTCTCTAAGGAAATTGAAATGTAAGAGCATTTACATTAGATACATTTGTACATTTATTAACAGCATTCTTTGACAGAAGGCATTAGGATCACCTTTCCCTATCTCTAGGTAACCTATGAATCTAGAAAATCCATGCACTTTTTTACATTTTGTGATTTGGTGAACATGGGCTATTAATGTGTGTTTCTCCTGTTATTGCTTTACAAGAGAGATCATCCAAATAATAAATGCCTGATTTTAGTGAACTTGCTAAACATTCTTTTTCAGCAGTGCTGCTAACTTCCCATTGAATAGCTATGCCTAACTAGCACCATCACAAAGGCGTATCGTTAGAAAGCAGCAGGAAAACTAGGGAACCAAAATCATACAAAGAGCATCCTGCAGTCTGAGATGAAATACTGTTTGTGTTACCGGGAGGAAATAATAGCTTTAATGAGAAGGTTTGGTACCAAAAAGTTCCCACTCCTGACATCAGTGAATATTTGCATTATTATTTGGACCAGTCACCATTAGATAATCAGTCATTTCCAGATCTGCCAACTACTGTCACACTTTTCTGTTATTAAGCTGTTAGACTTGCTGCTGCCTTGGTGGATCTTGTCGCATGTAATCTGTGTTGTGTACTAATTTACCTGCCTCTGACGTGCACCTTCTGCTCCTGTGCTCTCCCCTAGCCTGCCACTGTCTTCTTCCACAGTAGACACAAGAATTGGGAGGCAGGGGGATCATGTTCAGCAGATTACTTACTATCACGTTTCTATTAAAAATCAGCATTTGTGTGATTTTTGAACCCTTGTAATTTCACTGGGTTTGGTCAGGAATTTGTAGAAAACTGACCTGCAGAGATCACACTTGTTTTAGAAGTGCTGAAAGTAATTGGCCCTATTCCTGTCCTCCTCTTCTCTTCCTCCTTAATAATAAAAATAAAAACTCCCTAAACAAAAATACAGCTGTGCATATGTGGAAAAATTTACCTGAAGCATACAATGTAAAGCTATGTGATCTGGAAAATTCATGGCTGTCAAAATAATTTTTTTCTAATTACTGCTGGCATTCCCAGTCTTTTATTCAGGTTTTCCAGATTTTATTCAGGAATTTTGTCCCCTTCATCACTTGCCTTCAGTGTTTAAAATAAAGGAAAGCCTTTTCACCAAGCATTAAAGACTGTGCAGTGTTATAACTCTGCACCTTCAAGGAAAATCATATTTGTAAAGTGATTTTGAGAACCACAGATGAATCATGTGCTCTAATATACGAGGGCAGAGACCTTGGGACTGCATTGACAGAAAACCCAGATGGCTTCCTGAAAGGAACCCCTTAATGTTACATGAAAATTAATTCTTTTGTGAAGAGTGGCTTCATAAAAATGGCAACATAGAAGATCTCCATATTTTTCATTTAAAAGAAGTAATCTTTTTAGTTTAGGGCTTTTTCATTGAGGTTTTTGAGCCAGTGTTCCAGTCATGGCAGTATCTGATAGTCAAAGAGAATGAGGATTTATTACTGCTCTACGCTAGTTCTGCCCTATTGTGTTTTAGTGCTGACTCATGGATGTAATTAGGACAAAACTGTTGACATTCAGTGTTGCAAATTCAGACTTATTTGCAATTCTGTTGATGATGCAAGAGGCAGAAGGTAAAGTACATCATTCTCCTCTGTAGTTTTAGTTCATCAGCAGTGAGTAAATGTTTCCAAATTGGGAAGACCTGACTCTAAATATATGAAAGGAGGTAGAGGTTACAGTTAGAACAGGAGTACTTTTTCCCTGTAACGTCTTAGAGTATGATTTAATTGGGAAGCTGCTCTTGTGAAGTACTGTGTTCTCATTGCAGTGTCACCAAAGTACAAGAGTGGAACTCAGAAGTAAAATGTGGAGCAGCTTTTGGTACTGACAGCCACTGAACGGGAACTTTTCCCTAGCCAGCATTCACTGAAATTTTTAGATTCCTTTGGAATAATTCTTGAGGAAAAATATTGGAGCTTTGTTCAGGGCTGAAGTGCCTGGGAAGGTCTCCCTGCCATACATGGTGAGGAGCTGTAACCAAGCTCATTCCA
>NW_009647421.1:1130728-1141085 GCF_000708025.1 Charadrius vociferus | reverse complement strand
GATTATTTCTCTTTCTTACAAACGCGAACTTACTTACAGCTGATCAGTGCTTGCTTTTCATACTCTTGCCTTGAGCAGCACCTGTTGATAAGCCTGACACGGTTGTAGCATCATTTAGTGCTAGAAAAAAATGTGTTACATTGCTAATCCCGTTTACTGTGCATCTTGCTGTGTAACCAAACTGGGGCTGAAGAGCCTATTAACCTAAATTATGCTAAGTGCTCTACCTGCGTTTGTGCTAGGTGTCAAGGGTATGAAGGTGAGGGAGCTTGTTTCTGGCTAAAGCTAAGTAAGGTGAAAGGCTCCATGCCAATGCGACATGGTGGTCCCAGTGTCCTGACTGCCACTTCCCTTAGTGCCTTTAATTGGAATTGCATAGCTCTCACCCAGTGTAATCCTGGCAGTGCAATTTGCTGAGATGGGAGCTACGAGACAGATACATCATAGATATGTCGACATCTCTCATAAAATGGGGGAGCTTATTACACTAAGTAGGGAGATACTATTAATTTTCCTGGAAGCTTAGGCACTCTAAAATAACTTATGAATACATTTTGAAGCCACTTCACACTTCCTAAAAAGGTTCAGCTTATTTCATTCATTTAGTACTAAGAAAATTCAAAACCAGAGCTGACTTTTTATGGCAAGCCTCAGACAGTTACTTTTAAAATAGCCAGATTAGATAGATATGGATATGGAGGGCTTTGCAGAGAAAAATACCATACCTATAACAACACTGAAGTTGAATTTTTCTTTTTTTTTTTTTTTTAATGTTACAAGCTGTGGCTTTAAGGCTGATCTTTAGTTTACGAAAACTAAACAGAGCTTTATTTGGTATCATAAATGTATTGTTTGCTACTGTGTTCTCTTCTGCCACTAATGTATAAGCATGTTTTCCCAGCTCAGCAGGTTCTTTTTTTCATTAGTTTTAGCAGCCATATATGTAAATCTATATTTTGTGTACCATAAACGGTAGTCTGTTACCTGTGAGGTTTTCCAGATGGGGTGTATATTCTATAAAATTGGAGATTGTCATGTGTTAGCCTTTAAAATTCTGTTTCAAGAAAGGGAAATAGGTGTTATATCCCCTGCGCATCCCCAGATGCAGTATACTTCAGTGGGAATTTTATGCGTGGAAGTGGAATATATGCTTGGGCTTACAGGCTGTTGTTTCAAATCCAGAAGCCAAAATCTGTAACTCAGTAAGGGGATTAACTGCAAAATTAATTCTGAGCACGTGCAACTCTTCTTCAAGCCCTTTTGAAAATCAGGTGTTTTTGTTTAGCTGCCTCCCTATTGACTTTACTATCTAATGAGCCATCCAAAGCTAGAACTACAGTGTTTTATTAGAAGCGGAATCTTTCATTCCTCAATCTGCTGAAATCAGACTTACTTTCTGCTTCTCTGGTCTTCAGTGGGAGTTTTGCCAGTAAGAAATGCAGGACTTGGCCCCAAGTTGGTTACATAATGAGGTATTACACGCTTGTGAAAGTCAATGACAGCACAAGGTTCATTGCCCTATTTCATAAAGGCACTGAAATCTACTTACAGTTGTCGGCTCAGTGAGAGTTTATTAAGGATGCAAAATCTCATTGGAATGTATGCTTTCTGTTTGAACAGATGATACCGTACATGAGTCAGCCGAGCCATCCCGTGGTGAGAACGCGGCACAGACACCAAGGATACCCAGCCGGCTTTTGGCAACTCTATTGTTCCTCCTGGCAATGCTTTTGATATTATAGCACAGTATGCTCCGGCAACCTGTCGCAGAAAATATCAGGGTCTTGGAACATCAAAGATCCACCTAACTGCTCATCCCAGGAAAGGGACTTTATTGTTTTTGCAGATGTCAAATTGTTATTTTTCCCTTTTCCCTTTTCTTCTCCCTTTTAGCCTGAACTCAGCAAAACTTTGAAGGGGATAACTAGCTTCAGCACCCATCCCTACCTACCCTGTGACTTTCTTAACCCCTCCATATAAATAAACGGACTCCAAATGAAAATGCCAAACTATAATAGTGACACTAGTGATTCTTATTTTCCTCTGCATTCTCCTTTAAGAAGTCACCTCTGTTAGCTCACTGTGTCATCCGTATGTGGACAAGGAAGAACAGTGGCAGATGCAGTCAGTGAAGGATAAGGAAAGTGAGTGAAAGCCTGGGAGAGTTTTTCTCTCTGATACAATATTTATGCCTTCTCGTTCAGCACTGTAAGATGATCATGCAAGGCATCGTGTCACCATGTCAGAACTGGAGGGGAAATATTAAGAATAGATATAATATAACACCATTTCCTCCAGGAGTTTCTAAATGAACAGGCTTCTGAAAGGGAAAGATGATGTTTCTTATAGGACTGTCTTGAAACATCTTTGACAGTAAAATTTGTGCTCACGAGTAGAAATGCTGTCTTTGGTGAGAGGAAGAAGTTAGTATTTAGGAATGTTAGCACACAGCAGGCAAGGTCAGATTTAGGAAAATTCACTGGGGGTGTGAGTGCCTCTGTTATTTCGTTTTAAGGGGATAATGCACACCGGATTATTTTATTTTAAAACAAATCACCGTGGTGCTACAATTTTTTTCTTGAAATGCAGAGGCACTTTTGAGAATAAAGTGACCTTCCCCAGCGCTGACTTAGTAGCTGATAGCCTTGGATGCTGCTCTGGGTGTCAACACATGCAAAGGGAGGGAGGACATCAGTGGCCAGAGGAAACATGTTTGGGCCACAGGATCTCCAGTGTGCTCTTGATTTGTCTCTCCTGCAAGTTCCTCAATCATGGGAATACACCATGTGTAGAAGAAGCCAGGACAGTCTAGTAGCATTGTTTGGTGGGGCGAAAGAAAAGAAGTGTGGAATACTAATTCAAGTGTTGATATTTTATCTTTTCCCCTTCCAGCACAGTTTGAAGAGTAGAGGAAACGTGTTTATCAGCTGGAGATAAACTAGATGGGCTCCCAAAGACTTAACAAAATATTTTTTTAAAAATCCACTAGAATAGAAAATACATTATTTAGATATACTTTATGCTGAGAGTGAGTATATATGCTTGTCCTATTTAAACATGTGAGAGAAGTGGTAACCCTTGATGCAATTAGGAAATGGGACTGTCTTGTTTGATGGAATTAGGAGACCCTGTTTAAGGAATCTAAGCCTTGGCTAACGTAGAACTTTAAAAAGTCATTTGCCAGAAAGTGCAGGCCTTGGGGTATTTTTTGGCTAGGCTGCCAGGAAATTTGGACTGCTAAGCATAATCAGGGAAATATCACACCAAGACTGAAACAGAGCTTTTCTAACAAAACCTGTGATAATTATGTTTAAATGTGAAACAAAACATGGAGCGCATTCAAGCAAAACAAGGGTTTTCTATATTAATTCTGAAGAAAAAGTCTGTTGAAACAAAATGGAGTGGTACCATTAATGGACAGGACTTCATGGGCTTTTTTTTTTATTTTTTTTTTTCTGAAGAAAAGCTTTCCAGAAGCTGAAGCAGCCCACTATTCAAAAAAGGAGGAAAGGGGGAAATAAATTTAAGACATAAAAGGAGGTATATGCATGCTAAACTATGATCTGGGCTTGCCTGATATTGTACAATATGGTCATTAATGCAGGGCCTGTGCTTGCAGGAGGAATGTAGGAAATTTCCTCTAGTGTCAAGTGCACACAGTAAAGATAAGCAGTCTAAACAGTGAGGGAAGTCATCATCTCATTACAGGCTATATCTGGTACTTTTTTCTCTTTAATGTGGATGTGCTTGGTACACACACTAATACTTCCTGGTGGTAGGAATTAAAAAGCTTTGGATGAGGTGAGCTTAATCAAAGTGCACCTTATCAAACGGGTTATTAACCAGAGTACAGATAATATAGCATGATAGGCAACCATATTAAAATGATTCATAGCAAATGCAGGCAGTCATAGCAGTAGCACCAATTTAATGTAGAAACGGTGACTTCATTTTTAATCCTTTGTCTCGGAATAGTGTTGGAGTTCAAGACGTACGTTTATCCACGGCAAAGGATTTTTACTAGTGTTACCCCTGGTGAAATTCACCCGCTCGTTTTATCACAGAGTAGATGAGGAACACCACAAGTGACGCAGCTGCAAGGCAGATCCCCGCGCTGCCCAGCACGGCACAGCTGGGGGCCTACCAGACACCGTCAGTTCGACACTCGATGGCGTCAGGCAATCCCAGTCACACCGAGTACGTAAGTGCTGATGGGCTTTGTGCTGTGTTGCAAATCGCTGGATGCTTTAAATGCCAACGTTGGTGCCAATCCAGGCGATTTCTGCTCCCTTCCCCTTTATCTGCCCCAGCTCAGGTCTGAGGGACCGCTTTTCCCTCAGCCTCAGTGGTTTACTCACCCCCATGACCTGCACTCCTGGCTGCCAAGGGTATTGCAATGTGAAGCAGGGAAAATAGGGATCAGTCAGTTTAGTGGATACTGTGTATCCTTTAATAGACAAGGTAACATTTCGTGTTAGTTTAGAATATTGTTTTGTACTGTACTTACTTGGATGGCGAAGAAAAGACAAGTAAAACTTAAAGCTATGTTCTTTAAATTCTGTATTATTAGCAACCTCTGTTGTATATAGTGTTTGATAATAAAGTATTAATTTGATTCTTATGTCTTTTGTAAGTGAGAACAATAGACTTTCAGGATATTAAAATCATGCGTTGATTACAAGACAGAGCTTTGAAGCATCAAGTGTGATCATGGCTGAGAACTGAGAGACAAGTGGCCATGACACTGCAGCATACAGGACTCATCTTTGAAAATCGTTCATCTATTGCAAGACTTCACAATGTCAAGACCTGGAACAACATGACTTTTGATGATCAATGTTTTGTCCTCAGTGTTTAAAGGTCTGATGTTGGAGCCCTGTGGTTTCTGTGTTAGTTTTTGTTCTTTTGTATCATGTTTGTTTCTAAAAAGGCTTTGGGGATATAACAAGTCTTCTGTTATTTTGTTTGTTTGTTTCTTTTTTCTTTCTTTATTTTTTTCCTTCCTTTTTTCCTTCTGGTTTTGTTTCCATGAATAGTTTTTTCCAGAAAGGATCTTGCCAGTGTCATGTGCGATATATGTATGTACTTGGTTCCAAAAAAACTAGAAAGAAATTTGGGAGGTACTGAGAGTAGATGAGTAGATTGTTTCCTTTCCTATATAATTGTGGAAGGAAAATGGTTGTATTTGTACCTGTTGATTCCCGCCCGTAACCCTCAAAACTGAACTTAGTCCATTGCCTTGTGAGAGCAATTGCTCAGTCACTTTCAGAGGCTTAGAGTGTTAACTCTTCCCCTCCTTTCATTACACTTGGATTTTGTAATCACCAGTTTTAATGTACAACCCTCCACACTTCTCTTCCCCCTTCCTGCCCTTCCTCCTCTCCCACCCTCCTCCTTTTTTAATTTGGAGCTGTGAATGGGCAGATCTGTTTCTGGTCTGGCATCACTGAGTTTTTCCCATGCATTCGCCCTCGAGCTTCTCGGATGTGAGACAAATCTCCCTACAATAGGCTTGCTGCCATTGTCTGTACAGTTTAATAGATGCTGGCATGTTGGAGGTTACCCATGAGTCTGCGAAATCCGCTTTCCATGCTTACTCTTGACACCCCATTGAAGACACTCATTGTGTATGCATCTGGGTATGAAAGTCCAGCTCAGTGTGGTCCTGTGCTTGTACTGCCCTGCTTTGCAGTTTCTTTGCACTTATTCATTGAGTGCTGTTTTTGAAATGCTTACATTATATGAACTTAAAAGAAAATGTTAAAAAAAAAACAACAAAAACCACCCAAATCCCCGCCCTATAAGATCTGTATTTGTATATACACGTGTCCGTACAATTATACTTAAATAAAATTAAAGATTTTCATCATTTTAATTGGTTCTTTTAGGCTACATTTTTGTTCAATGAATTACATCTTTACTTGGGGGGTTATTTGTAACTACCTTACATATCTGTGGGCAATGGAAAGCAATGAAGAGTCCGAGTGGGAAAGTGTGAAGAATGCAGTGGGCACAGTGACTGACTATCTAGAACTGTAACTACCAACATCCTGGCTGATCTGTTCATAGCTCTTCCAAATACTTAGGAGAGTAAGGAACTATGTCAACAAGGTGCAGGAACACTGCGTGGTTTCCATCATCGCTTTTGACCTGCTTTGGGCCTCCAAACAGTATTCCTTACTCTCCTGGGTAACAGGTGGTTGTACGGTGTCACTCTCGCTTCTTGAGAAACAGAGCCAGCCCCAGAGGTGTGCAAACCGGGCAGCTGCACACCGTGCCCCTCTACCTGGGGATGCCCCTCAGACTGACAGAGAGGTGGATGGAGTCGGAAGTGGCTCTGAAATCTCAGCCATGTTTTTCTTTAGAAAAGGGAGGAGAAGGCCTGTGAGCAGTGGGAGCCACATGGATGGGAGAATTTGAGCAAGGGTGCCTCCTGAAGGCAAGAAGAAGAACGGGGAAGCAAGCAGCCGCCTAGCTGTTTCTCCTCCTCCTTTCTTCCACCCCTGCCCCCAGTGGCTGATGTAGTGCCTCTAAAGATACACACGACTGGATTTGGGTTGACTTGTGTATAGGTCTGAGATGGTTGTCTTTGGCAGTGCCCACTCACTAATCGTATGATAGGTTTAACCTGAGAATTTAGGTCATAGAAGGTGGGGGGCACACACTGAAACCTATAATACATGCACTGTGCATTCAAAACTCAGCTGTAATTACACCATGTTAGCATTAAACTCACTGAAAGCTTTTTATTACATTTAATTAGTTGACAGGGCAGCAAGTACTAATTATAACTTACTCTAACCTTCTTTACAAATGAGAAGTGACAGCTTGGTGAGAGGAGAAGTGTGTGTGAATATTTGATACAAAGAATTGATGCACCAGACCTTTTTCCTCTGGAGCTGTGATATTACAACCAGGGCAGGGTTATAAGTGACACATGTTCAGTATGTCTTAACATAATAGGCATGTCCAGAAAATATCCTGCAGTCTGACACACTTAATAGCCTTTGCTCAGAAGACACTCTGCTTTTGCTGAGAATGGTATTTGATTTCATTTTTCTGCATTATTGTGCACAATGGGCCTTTGTGCTCCCTCATCTTTCCTTCTGCAGAATAATTCTGCTCACAGACTACCTCTGAGGGCATTCTTAGGAATATTCAAGCATCCATCATACCACTATGATATGGTTGTGTGCCAAAGTGGTTTTATTCATTCAAAACAAAGCTTTGATTTATATAGGTTAGAGATGTGGTAACCAACTGGGACAGTTAAATTTTTTACAGGCTTTAACAGCACCGGATTGAAAAGTGCCTCTTTCCTTATAACTCTTATTTTTGTTAGCATTTGCCCCTACTAGGAAGTTTAGTTTAAAACATGGTGTAACTTCATATTACAGGTGTATGCCTACGAGTGCAGATCAAGACTCAATCTTCACTGTAAGGGCACTCTACAGACAGCTTTTGTGCAAGACAGCTATTTATTCTTGTTTGCTTTCAGCACCGTTTCCATTTTTTTGCTACGAATCAAAGAAAGCTGACATACCACCAATTTAAAATTTTTGTTAAAATTTTCTCCTAGTCCACATAGAAGCTTTTAAAACAAAGTATTTGTTAGATGCAAAAATATCCTTTGAAGAAAATTCAAAATGGAAGTGATATTGCAAAAAATGTTGAAGAGCAACGCAGGTTTTTTGTTGGTTCCCTTGCCCCAGATAAATCTGCTTGCTGATGGATGCTGTCAGTTGTATTTAATTTGGAAGAATTCAAACCATAAGATAACTGTCAGCCACCAGCACATCTTGAAACGGTCCTTTTTCCTATGATGGTTCTTCAAGCAAGTGCTCATGTCATTTGGTTACAGAAGGAGGAAAGTAGACACAAGAAATAGTAGGGCAGAAAGCTGGATGTCTACTTGGAAGGAAAGAAGGAGAATTTTCTGGTTTGCCTAGAACTTTATGAAAGCACACACTGCATTCAAGATCAAGAATATAGAGTGATTTCTAGATGCTTATCCACCTTGTAATGTGTCTCTGAAGTAAAGGAAGGAAGGAAGGTACCTCTTTCTGTATATACAATCTTAAATGCATTCTTGGACACAGCTACCTTTCAGTTGTTGTGTTCAAAGCATGCTATATCTAGGTGCTATTTTGCGGGACACACTTGCCCACTTAGCAATATGTGTTTTCCAGTACTAATTGTAACATTTAAACACATTTCTTTATCCACAGACAAAACTGCTGTTGGCAAAACAGAAGTTTTTGTCTGGATGGTATTTGTAAAAGGAAAGGTCAAGTAAATCAATAGGATACCGTAGGTATAAGCATCCCTCTGTTCCTTCTACTGCTGAGAACCAATTGTGCCTTTTGTTCTCATATACTGTAACTTGCAGTATCTTAACTACAGGTTTAAGTAATCACTGACCACCTAGTCCAAGAAGTTTAGGAGGCGTGGTTTTTTTTCTCTCCTCACTGTCACTTTACCTACTGCAAAACAAAGGAATAAGAAGTCTAGAAACTGAATGCAACAAAAGCAAAGCATCTTAGGGCCTAAAGTCGCAACCCTGATGTGATACTGAAGTTCTGATCCTTTTATACTCAGGTATTGGTAATACATGTAGTGCTACATAGTGAAAATGGCAAGCTGTGGTCCTGCAGTAACTGTCCTTGCCTGGGGAGGGGCAGAAGAATCAGGCCTTTGGCTGGGTGTGAATGCTTCAGTGGAAACTTGGCATACTGTGCATTACATAGTACTGCATGTATCCCAATGCTTCTGTTTGCTACAATGGGGATGGGGATGGGGCGGGGAAGAAAGAGAGCTCATTCAGTCACAGACAGCTAAGCGGGAAGTATACAGCAGCTTTTGAGCCAAGGAAATGGCTACTGGTGTAAACTCTCCATGAGTAAAAGTCTTGCTTATTTGTTGAAATTCATAAAAAGTGTCATATAGAAAACTTGCAACGTGCCAGATTTTAGAAGTTGTTCTCTGGTCAAGCACTACGCTCGTGGAAGTCAGGGAAAGATTTACCATTCAATCAGGCCAACATTGATCAGTTTTGCAAACCCACTAACATTTAAAAACATACACCTGACCTTGCCATTCTAAAACAGGAAAAACCTGAAATCTTGTGCTCTGCAAGGCTCCTCAAGGCTGTATCTGGAGCTGCTGCTTGTGGAGCTGGCAGCTCAGGATTTTGAAGAATCAGCACCCTTGTGAGAGGTCTCTCCTCATTACTAAGCACTCTGTGTAGTGAATAATTCAATGATGGCATTTAGACTTGGGTTTGGGAGTAACTTTTTTCTGTTGTTGTTTTATCTTTGCCATCCAAAAGATCCTGAAGCTAAATCAGGAGTGCAGGGCGCAGATAAACTGACTTTCAGGAGGCAGGATACAGCTACATTTCAACTTAGGACGACTGCAAACAGAAGGATGGATGCTCTGCCTTTAATAGGGTTGAACATGAGTGTGGATCATGCATGATGTTAATAGTTAGGCATTAAATGTGAGGCAAAGCCGGATGAACCCATGCAGTGATGCTTATCAGGCTTTGTACATTAGTTCTACAATATCCTGGTTCTTGCACATACTTGCATTACAAAAGGCCTTGTGTTCCCCTTGACACAGAAGCCAAAACAAGTGTGCATATCATCCTTGCTAGTGAATACGTGCCCCTTTTATTGTTGTTTATTTAATTAGTTATTCTGCATTTATTTGCAGGTAAAAAGAAAGGAAAACCCATGCTCACTTCCTGTGCTCTGGTCTCATTAGCCAGATTTCCTCAAAACTCTTTTACTCCAGAGAAGTTTTGCCAAGTGGCTAAATGAAATGCACATAGTATGAATATTTATGCTGTTTTAATGATGGGATTTTTGCATCCATGAATAATAAAGGTTTTAACAAGAACAGATAACGAGATTGGCACAAAACAGTAAAGTGGTTAATATAGCAACCTCTCTGTGTGGGGGTGGGGGTGGGGGGAGGCCATTGAGAGCAGCAGGCAATGCATGCCCCCCTCCCCTTCCTCTTCCTCTAGCACCAAAATTAGTCTGATGGGACATGCAGATCTGCCAGGTAGCTTTGCAGAAAGCAGATGTTTTATCTATGCTTTGTGCTATAGCCACCTCTTACACACTTCATTTGAGGAAGCTCAAGGTTTTTGACTAAAGAAGGACCTTCAACTTTTGAACACTATGTTTATTTCAGACACTCTCAAGCAGCGTTCACATTTGAATCTGAAGCTGTCACTTTACTTTGTCTGTTCAAGAGCAACTGACTGACAAGTGTTTACAAGATACAGAAGGCAGCACGGTTTTCATGAGCTGATGCAGGGAAGGGCAATCCATGTTCCTCCCTGCTCCTG